>NW_027223762.1:33794653-34072153 GCF_028538775.1 Myotis yumanensis | reverse complement strand
TGTATAAATGTCAAGTACACAAGTAATTCTACAGGAAGTAAATGAAAAGTATTAGGCTTTCTTAAATCACCATTAAATTTTGTTGGTGGGACAATCTCATTTGCTCCCTCAGAATCATGTGTGGCTTTGCATAAGTCTTTTAAAAATGTATTTCGAGGGAATTTACGGACGTTGAAACATTGTTTTAATCCAAACCAGTTCATGCTTCAAATGTACCTTTAAAAAATTGCACTGTTTTTTCAAAGTATTTAAAGGGAGTGGAGGGGTAGAAGGCATATAAGTGAATCCATCTCACTGTGGCAAACTGTTTTTCAAGTAAAGTCATAATAATGAACAACACATGATCTGAAATTTGATCAGCAAACATATACTTATGCCAAGGAATTTTCTTTCTTTTTCTTTCTTTTTTCTTTTCTTCTTCTTCTTCTTCTTTTTTTTTTTTTGCCATTCACATACCAAGGTTCTGTAAATCAGTAAACCAGGCAGAGTCACTGTTGTAAGGGGGAGACTAAATTGTAATGCACAGAATGGCACAGCTAAGCTGTCTTTTGGAAGAAACATTAACATCACCACCACTAACAACAACAAAAAAACCTTTTTTTCAAAACTGGAAATGACAGAATAGTTTTAAAAGGGGAACCCACCACCACCACCCCACCTCTGATGCTCAAAACTTCCAACTATTAATAGACCACCAGTGAGATAGACTGTCTTTGTGCCTTGAAATGCAAAGTGAGGGAAATAATTAGCTGAGGAACAAAATTCTCAAAATTTGAAGAACTTCTGTGATTACTGGGGGTACAGTGAAAAGAAAATGCAAATTTCTTCCTGATCTTAATTAGATTCAATTGTGCTGTGGGTGTGTTGGATTTCGGGGGAGTGGAGGAGGCAGGGAGTGCTGGGGGTGATGTGAGGGGCTGGGTGATGTGGAGACAGGTTCGTGGGGGCCTGGCGGTGTGGCAAGAAGGTGGCTTCCAGCGCTGGTACAGTAAGCTAAGCGGTGCTGATGGGCCTGAACCCCGAGCCTTAATTTGGCTGGGCTCATTTCCCTCTGGGTCGAGGGATTTAATTGTTCTTTCAGGGGAGGGATGATCCCAGCCGCCTTAGGAAGGGGAAGCAGCCTGTGGGTAACTTTTCCCTACCACATGTCAACACTGTGAGACGTTGTGGGCTCTTCCTGTGCACGGTGGCCGTCAATCAGCTTCTCGAGGTGGTGTCTGCGCTGAGCCCCCACCACCTAGGGCACCACCACCCCTGACCCCCCACAAACACGCTCCTCAGAGTTCAATGATGGTGGTTGGCCAGAGTTCTGCCAAAGTATGTATAGAGCAAGTTTCACTGGCTGGATTTCCCCTTGCGTGAAATCATAAAAGCCCTGGCCAAGGGCCTTATGAGTCTATTTTTGTTTCATTAATATTATTTATTATGTATTTTATTAATATTTTTAGGAGGGACTGTGCTCTCATTTGACCATTTGTAGTAATAATTAATACATTCCGTGCTGGTTGTAAAAAGTGTAATCGCATTTAATTGCAAGTCAGGATAAATTAATGGATATGATTTAAAACAAAACTCACTTAAAATATTCTTGCAGGGAGCGAAAGAGGGGCCAGTCCCTGCATTGAATTTCTTTTCTGGGGGAGTGTCTGTGGTGTGAGGGTCGGAAGGATGGTGGTGGTGGGGGGCGGGGTGCGTGTCTGTGTCTGAGGGATGTGGGGGCCCAGAGGAGGAGGGGGGAAACCTGGGCAGGAGGGGGGGCAGCCAAGAGCTCCGCTCTTTTCTTTAATTTCTGAGGTTGGGGGGGGGGGGGGGAAGGGGGCGGCTTAAGCAGAGTGGTCAAGTCCATCTGCTCCAGAGAAGGTGGTAAAGAAAAGAGGTTAGTGGCAAGAGAGAAGGAGCACAAAGGGAAAATTGTACATTGGGAGCGTTGCTCTGCCGGCCGTGGTGTAGCCAGACTGGTTTAGCAGACAGAATGATAGATTGTTTTGTCAAGGGTCCCAGGGTGTGCCCTGAACTTGAAGCACTTTGTTTATCTTGAATAGAAAGGGAAAAGCACAGACATAATCGATGTCTAGTGTTTAGGAGCTAGAAAGAGGTAGGAGAACAGAGAAGAGTCGGGGAGGTGGGGGAGGTGCAGGCCCTTGGTTGTGGCTGTCCATTAACAGATGAACTTGGCCGAGGGCCAAGCTTTAGATGAGAGCGTGTCAGGGCCCCAGTGCAGCCAAGCCTTTTCAGTGGTGTTTTTTCTTTCTTTCCTTTCTTTCTTTTTTTTTTTTTTTTTTTTAAATACCTGCTGACTGTACATCAAATGCTCCCAGGTCTTTGGCTAAAGGCAAGAAAAAAAAAAGACTCACAGCTCAATACCCCCTCCCGCCCCCCCCACCGCCAACCAGTTGAGGCCAGTCTTTTGGCGACACACACAGGTTCTATCATCTTTCCTGGCTTGCCAATTGGGGGGGGGGGGGATTGTGATAATGCCAGTAACCTGAGGGCCCAGGATCGGAAGGGTTTGGTGTGTGCGCACCGTTTGCCCGAGTAGAAGTGTGCGAAGCCAGGGTGGGGCGTGGTGGATGGGCCTGCGCGTGCACGTAGGAACTCGGTGGAAACTATTTTTTTTTTTTTTGGTTGAAGTTAAACTCCTTGTTGGAAAGGACCTGTAAACTAATCTGTTGGTGGCTGAGAAAGATAATACACAAGCAGGGCCCAGGAAGGCCAGGAGTGGGGAAAAAGTGCTCTTGTTGGAAGCACAGCACTTCCTGTGCAGGGCTGGTGGCAAACCCATGTGTCTAGGCTTGTTTTGTTCTCGATCATCATATCTCCCTTGGCCCTGTTTCTGTGTTTTCTAGCTTATTGTGACATCATGCATTCACTGAGGAGGGTTGGCAAGCAAGAGCCATCAGCCAGGAACTTCCTGACATTTTTAGCCCTTTCAATGTGCAGTCCTTGCCCTCCTGCCACAAGTGGCGAGGTAATTGAATTTCCCTGTTTCTCATGGCAGGAGGCATGTTCCGGGTCCCACCAGAGGGGCTGCTGGGGCCACAGCCGGGTTCATAGAGTTCCACCTGGGGACACAGGGCCTCCAAGTGGTTCGGGGGCCTGTTTGAAGGGCAGTTCACACAATGAAATCTGTTTTTCCCCCACCGTAGACTTGAAAAGGCACCAATGTGACCATCCAAATAAAATATGAAAAAACTCATGTTTACTTCCCCAGGTTGAAGCTTCACAAGGCAGGTGAGTTTTTCTCCCTCCTTATCTAATAGCTGATGGACACTGGGAAAACTTGGAGGCCTGTGGGCTCATCCCACAAATCTCCCCAAAAAACTCAGCCAAGCCCTTTGGGGCCGTCTTCTCTCCCACCGAGGTGTCTTTGTAACCTGCGTGGTAAGGAAAGGGGCGGGGGGATAGGCTCTTAAAAATATGTTTATCTCCTTTTTTGTCCTCTTCAGCCTCGGTCAGTACATGAAATAAAATGGCGAAGAAGTGGTGCTATTTCTAGTTGTGTGAGCTTGGGCAGATTTCTTCATCTCTGTAAGCTTCGGTTTCCTCATCTGTATCTCGGGGGGAGTCACAGGACCCACCTCGTGGACGTTGGGACCATTCTATGAGAACACTTGCCTGGCATGTGGTAAGCACTAGAGAAAAGCGAGTTACCACTATGATTATGACTCATGGCTGGGAACTTCTTTCTCCTGTCAGACCTGGGGTCCCCAGAGTTCCTCCCTGTGTGGGGGTGAGCAGGCTGGATGAGAGGAGAGCAGGGCAGGGAGGGTGCTAAAGCCTTCAGAGCCTCTTTCTGCCTTGGGTGGGCTCTTGTGGGAGCCTTTGGGGAGGGTCCTGGGTAGAGATGGTTCAGGAGCCAGATCTGGTGAGGTGAGGTGACTGGGGGCTTCTCTCCATTGGCAGCCCCCTCAATGCTGGGCCTCTGTTCTTACAGACATCCGGAGCGTGTGCCCGGGTATGTGACAGACATCCGGAGCGTGTGCCCGGGTGTGTGACAGTCATCCGGAGCGTGTGCCCGGGTGTGTGACAGTCATCCGGAGCGTGTGCCCGGGTGTGTGACAGTCATCCGGAGCGTGTGCCCGGGTGTGTGACAGTCATCCGGAGCGTGTGCCCGGGTGTGTGACAGTCATCCAGAGCGTGTGCCCGGGTGTGTGACAGTCATCCGGAGCGTGTGCCCGGGTGTGTGACAGTCATCCGGAGCGTGTGCGCGGGTGTGTGACATCATCCAGAGCGTGTGCCTGGGTGTGTGACAGACATCCGGAGCGTGTGCCCGGGTATGTGACAGTCATTTGGGGTGCGGATTCCTACTTTGCCACTGACGGGTTGGGAGAATTTGGGCAAACCATCTAACCTCTGTGAAGTGGAGATGAACCAACGTATCTCCCTGATAGGGTGGATGCAAGGAGTAAATGAGAGATGGCACATAAATTACTTGCCACACAGGATGCATTCCAAGAGTTTTTATTGCCATACTATGCATCTGACCTATTGTTACTCCATCCCACAGCAAGCCCAGAAGGAAAGTCCTAATAGCTCCATTTGGTAGAGGAGGAAATTGGGGCTCACCAAGGGTTAAATAACTTCCCTGAGGGTTCACAGTTATTAAGGATTCAACAAGTCTTTGGCTTCCAGTCATTACCCTCTGCCACCTCCTCAAAAGGTTAGCCGCTCTCTGCAGCAAGCGGGGCTGGGCACCAGTTGGGTGGGAATCCCTGGTGCTGGATGGTTGGCCTCCTGTGGGTTCTGTGGTCAGGTTCTGCAGTCTTCTGGGAAGGAGAGGAATGTTCCCATCCAGTCCCCGGGTGGCTGTCCTGGGCATATTGGGGGGGAGCCTTGGAGCTCTTGGAAAAGGGCTGCAATGTAAGGAATTCTGCTTTGCAAGTAGTCACTTCTCCATCTGTCCAGAGTGAGCCAGACATGGGGCCAGGGTCCTGTGAAGAAGAGAGAGCAGGTTTTACTACTTGTGTATGACTTGGTTAGGAGGCGGCAGCAGGCTGACCAGGAAATAAGCTAGGACTTTTTCAGGGCTGGTGAAGTCTGACTTTCAGCAGTTCTGTCTGTTGTCTCTTTGGCCTTTAAAAGCTGGAGGGGGAGAATCAGCATTATACTGTGCGGGAGAGCATGTGTGAGTGTGTTTGTGTGAGTGTGTGTGTGTGTGTGTGAATGTGTGTGAATGCATATGTGTGAGTGTGTATATGTGTGTGTGAGTGTGTATGTATGTGTGTGTATATGTGAATGTGTGTGTGTGTGTGTGTAGGGGTGCTGGGGATGATGGGCGCTAGGGGGTAATAATCTGCTTCAAGGAGGTTTTCATTTCTGGCCACATCGGGGCTGTGGTAAGGCGAGTCTGGAAGGCATGCGAGGAGACTTGAGGGAATACTTGAATGGAAACTACAGTCAACAACTCCATCTGATCCACATGTGGCTTTCCCTGAGGCAAGTTTTCAACTGCATGGTGGCCTCCTCCAGTCACTCCGCAGGCTGCTCCGACACCATTAATATTTGCTGAAGCAAGACCTAAGGTTCGTTGCAGAGGGATTACGTAATGTATTCCAAAACCAAATGTCAGGGTTTTCCTTTTATTACCCATTCTTTCGATTGGCTGGGCCGCCATAGACATCCATTTACATAATTTCAGTCAGTTGGTGGTTAAGAGGCACCTACTGTGTGTGGAGGCCGGTGGGGGAGCTGAAGAGTCAGCCTCAGCGCTGACAAGCGTCATCTGGGAGCTCTGCTCACATGCTAAGCCCTTCCCTTTGGACCCAGGGAGGTTGAACCCTAAGAGGTTGTCATTGACATGGACCCAGGCGATTGTCTGTGTTGGGGGTGGGGGTGGAGGTGGCTGCTGAGAATGCATGTGGGTAGCGAACTCCAAACCTTCCATTTCGGTTCTTACTCTGCCCTGGGACTGGCATCCTTGCTTCTCGGCCCTCCACCTCTTCCACTGGCTCTCCACACTCTGGGCCAGGACTGCAGGGGATCCCTTGATCACCCAGAAGAGAAGTTCTGAGCTTTGTTTGCTTAGACTCCTAGACAGCAGAGCTGAAATGATAACAGGAATACCATTGCTTTAGCCTCTTTTCCGCCCTTCCTCCCCAGTTTTCTCTCCATTCTCTTGAAAATCAGGCCAGCTCTCTGATGGTGGCCTTTTGTTTCTTTTTCTGTTTTGGTTTTACCTTCCTCAAGGTAAGCACAAATTTAATGTCCCCAGAGGCCGGCCGGTGACCCTTCAGGCCAAGTGCCTGGATGTGGCAACGCGCTAATAAATATTGAATGGTGAGAGCAATGGAAATTTAACAAAGCCATAACTGAGGAGACCGCAGAGGGCCAGCACACTGGGTAAGAGGCTGTTGGATGAGCTGGGTAGTATTTCTACTTCAACCTGATTGAAATGTCGACTAAAAATCAATGCTGTTGACTAGTGATAATTTACAGCGTTCCCAGTGCTAAGTAGTTCCCTGCTTAAGAATGCGTTGGCCGGGCAGAGATTAGTGCGGGGAGTTGTGTGTGTCACAATGAATCAGACGCATTATAGGTCAGCCCTTTATTTGTTTCATCATGACTTTTACACAGTTGTCATGTAATTTATGGCTGCTTTCACGTTGTCAAACATTTTCATTGCATCTTCTTCTCGAACACACTCCTGACACAGACCCGCTGTCTTGGAAGGCTTGGTATTATTTCATAATCCGAGAGGAGGCCTATAAACCATCAAATTACACTATCTTCGGGCTAATCTAAATACGCTGCCGATTAAAATCAGAGCTCATTTGTCGCTGATGCAAATTATTAAGTTCTAATTATAAATATCCATTCAATTACCCCATACATTTTTATCTTGTGGACCCTTTTGAGCACTGCTGTCTGCGGTGGGGGGAGACGCGTAGGGGACAATCTGCGGTAATTAATATACACTTCCCGGATGGTAAAGGGTAAACATATGCTGCTTTGTTTGTCTTATTTATTGATTGATTAGATGCATAGAGACTTTGGCATCGGCACAATCCGAAGTTGAAATCCTTTTAAAAATGAAAACTATTTTAAAAAGCTGCCGGCGAGGAAAAAGCAAAATATAGCCAACCCGAGAGCTTTCTGCTAGAACACATCGTCCTAAAATGTAGGATTTTCACCCGATTCTGAATTTGATTCCTTCTAGATTTTGCAGAAGTTAAGGGTGAGAGAAAGCATACCTGTTTTGTACCTAGAATGTGAAGTCAAAGAGAGAGAACTCATGGACATGGGCAACAGTGTGGTGATAGTGGGGGAGGGGGGAGGTGGAAGAGGGCATAGAAGAAATAAATGATGATGAAAAAAGTAAAATAAAGAAAAAGGAACAGAAAAAAAGGGAATGTGAAGTCATTGTTACAGAAAAAAACCCATAATGTTTAATAAAAACAACATCCTTATTACCAATCCTGCTACCATTCCCTATTAGGAAATAACAGTGTCTGCCTGTACTAGGAAGACAGTCTGAGAGCATGATGATGAGCTATTTCACTATAAAGTAAAAAAAAAATTAAATAGAAAGAGCTATAAAATAAAAATTTGTAAAGTCCCTATAACTAGACATTTACTCTCCCACGAAGGCAGGGGAAAATTACAAGAACTGGTTTTGGGGAGAGAATTGAAGTCTTGTAAGATTTTTCTAGAACCAAACTTTGACTTGAATGATTGTGGAAAGACACTGATCTGGGAAGCAGGTTCGGATCCTGAGCTGTGAGACCTTGGGTGTCCTTGGCCTCTTGGCATTTTAGTTTCCTCATCTATAACATGGGTTGCTGGGATTAGGTGGATCTCTAAGCTCCCGTCCTGTTCTAGCATTCTCTGAAAGCTCAGGCAGGCAGGTTCCCTGCTCTTTTTGGAATCTAGTTGCTGAATGGGGCTCACCTGCAAAGAGGGCAGAATACTTCTTGATTTCCCCCAAAGATGGAAGCCATGGTGTTTATTAAGGCTTGGGCTTGTGCTCCCTTGGCAGGAAGCTTAAGAACAACTTTCAAATTGCTGGAAGCAAAACCGAGCACGGTATAATGAACGGTAACAATGCCCAGGCGTTTCCAGCAGAGATTTACCCACCTTTTAATTGTTGCAAACTGGTGGGATTTTTTTTTTTTTTTTATAAACTCTAAGGAGTATAATGGGTATTTTCTCCAAGCTTGCTTTTTTGGGCAACTCTAGCTATGTCAAAATAGAAATATGTTTGACAAAGAAACCAGTTGAATTCAAACAACCAGGTATTTTAAATTCAATTAGCTGACTGAATTCAGTGATATTTTCCTTTTTCCTCCCCCGAAAGCTGTTTTCTTGGTATGGACATAGCCTACATATGCTGAGTTCTTGGAGTTACAAATTCTTGCTTGTTAAAAGCATCGGATGCAACATGTTTAGAAGAACTCTCCCTCTGTTAGTGTTGAAGACAGCATAAATTGAGGGAAAATGCTCTTTTTTTAATTTTATTCATCATGTAGGTAAAAGCATATGGCCTGTTCTGGGACATGTGATTTTTGCAGCCTTTTCTAAATTTGGTGTTTTCCATTGACTCTTAGCATGGATGTTTCTGTTTTCCACACGGTCCAGCAGATACCATTTATTTGTGGCATTAAATTACATAGAAAACTATGTTTGCAGAAGCATGCTGAAAAACAACAAAGTTATTCTTTGATAATGGTTATTTAAAACTTTCTTCTGTTATCCCATGTGCTGAGACGAGGGGGAAATGAACCAGTTGTAAAATACATGTTCTATATTATAGGACAGAGGCACTCGAGATCTATAGCTTCAATAAAAAAGTAATTTATTTAAATGACTGCCTCTTTAATTTGTAGTGTTTTGGGTTTTTTTTTTTTTTTTTTTATTAGGAGTGCTCTACTAGGGCATTGATAATCACCTATTTCAGATTTTGCATGCTGTTTGGTTCTGGTAAAAACAAACAAACAAAAAAACAAGTTTAGAAAAAACAAAAAGACGGGGAAAAGAAAAAGTTTAGTCCTAACCCAAAGCAAAGGAAGGGTACAGACAGAGTGAATGAATGGCAGCCACCTAGAGGCACTGCTTTCCCTGTCGGTTATTACCAGAAGAGACAGCACGATCACATTCATGCCAAAGAGACAGGTGACCAAATACGTATTCAGATCTGGAGTTTACGATGTCACAGTCCGATAGCCCCTCTTCTCCCCCCACCGCCCCTCATTGTATTGTGCAAATGTATCGGCTGTTGTATTGTTAATGTATGATAGGATGCTGCCTCTAGGACAGTCTGGGCTCACTAATGGGGTCAGCTGTGTCACAGTGTGATATATGGATTATGTTTACTATGGCATATTTTGTTTGCAAGCTGGGCTGGGAGGTGGGAGCAGATGATAAATGAAGATACCCTACAGTTTTCACAGTAGTTCCTGTGGTCCCGAGTCTCCCAAACAATCAAACACCACTGATAATGGAGAGGTATTTATGGGGACTTAATTGATTTCAAAGTTTTAGATCTCTGGCTAAAGTTTAAGATGTGATAGTCCAGTACATTAATGTCTTTACTTAAAACTCCTATTTGACTTAAGTAAATTATTTAGGGTTTGCTGCTGAAACCACAGTAAATTCACGACCTTTCGGGCCAGTGAAATAGCTTTCCAGTGGCTTTCCGTGCCTTGACGATTCGTGTGGTTGGGCTCCCGTGTGTTTGTATGATTTCCAAATTTATTTCTCCAGTTTCACTGGCAATAAATGATTTTTTTCATTGGAATCCTGTGGGGTACACCTGTAAAAAAACTTAGGTCTTTTGAAAAAATTCCCATATGCAGCAACGCTATCATCATAAGGTATAGCATATATTTATGTACACATACATACATTTATGCATACATACATGTATCACATATAGTGTGAGTGTATATATAGTGATATAATGCATTCTATCTCTATATAATGTGCATAGATAGGAAGGTCTTCAGTTTACCATGATTCCATTTTCAGTATAGACGTTTTAAAAATCACTCATGCGAATACCTCCTCTCATCATGCTGTCTGTCTCTGAGGTTCTGTTTTTCACATAGCCCTGGACTGAGGGGGCAGTGTTTCAAACTTAGGGACAACGATCCGAGGGCAAAACCATGGATGCAGCCTGTACCCTTGCCTTCACTGTCTAGAGAAGCTGGTGTTGATCTCTCTCGGGGGATCCTTTTTGCCTTGAAGTCCCCTTCCTCAATGTTCTGACAGGAGGATGTTCCCCGTGACCCGCCTCTGCATCTGGTTAAACGGACTTCAGTAATCTGTACGGTTACTTCTTACTTAGTTTATATCCTGAAAGATATTAAGTCCAACAAGCTTTTACCCACCGAGTCTACAGAGAAAACGGCCAGGCAATTTTTGTTTCAATCTCTGAGTCTCTCTGGAGCACCAGTTCCAGAGGCTGATCAATAGGTTTTATTGTAGACCTCACTGTCTCGAAAAGCACCGTGACCTTATCCTGGCTGAAAATAGCATTTGCTCTTGCCTGCAAAACCTTGACCTGTGAAACCCCATTTGGAACATAACTGACATATCTAGTCAGCTGTATATCCAAGACATGCTCTGTGAATGAATTCTGAGCAGCGCTGGTCCGGAGAACACTTTCTTCGAAGAAAAATAAATACCAGTTCTGAACACTGGGAGTGCACCTGCTTGCTGATGGGTGATGGGACAGGTGGTGGGGAGTGAGAGAGACTCCGGGCCTAGGGGGACTTTGAGAGGAGTGAGGACCCTCACAGAGGACTCTGGAGGGTGCGTGCGACCCCACATAGGACAAGGGATGCAAGGGGCAGAATTGGGCTGAAGTGCAAGGTGGCTTTAAACTGTGATCTTGTTGAAAGAGTGTGAGTCTTTGAATGCTTTCCTTGGCTTCAGTCTTGAACCTGGGTGGAAGGGATCCTCCAAAGCATGACCTAGACGGAGAGAAGTCTTTCTAAGTCTAAAGTAACTCCTCTATTTAATGATAAGAAATTATTGTCCCTTCATTTTTTTGTGTGTGTGATAATGGTTTTGTGGTTAAAGAAAAAAGTCTTTATCTTTTAAAATCACACGCTGAAGTATTTACTGATAAAATGATAGGATGTCTAGAATCGGTGTGAGTAATCTAGTGGGCAGGGTTGGCAGTGGGGTTCTAGATAGAACAAGATTGGCGTGAGAGGCTAGAGGAGGAAGGTGGATGGCTCCTGCTTGGGGGTTGATTGACACCAGTCTCTACTTTAGTATAGGTGAGAATGTCCCGGAAATAAAGGTGCTATGTGACTGCTAAGGAGCAGAATGTCCTTGTTCGGTGGGTGTTATTTCTTCCCACAGGGTTTGGCTCAGAGATAGTGAGGGGGCAGCTGTACCTGGGACGAAAGTACCTGTGAGCTCAGGTCTAGTATCTGGAAAGGTCACTGTTAAAGGGTCATAAATTGTCTGCGCTGTGCTCCCTCCTCCTGGAAGAAAAGAGATCCCTTGGCCTTTTCAAATGCATGAAGAAGAGGTGCAGTGGAGTTGAGTGAGTTTCAGCAACTGTGCCTCTTCGGCAAGTGGATGTCAGGAAGGAGCAGGAGGCAGTGCCCACTTACCTGGTAGTGTGAGGAAGACAAGCCTCGGGGCCTTCCGGTGGCCATTGGAGCCCTGAATTTTGGAGAAAGGTGGTTTGCCTGAGAGAGGGCTGACCACATACTAAGGATGAAGGGGACCAAAACACAGCCAAGGGGGGGCTGGCTCCGCCCCCGAAGGTGAGAGGGAGCCATACAGGATTGCACGGCTGTGCAGGGGCATTTCGGTGCCCCTTGGCAAAAGCCAGGACTGTCTCTGAGTAGCTTGAAAGCAAGGTCATCCAGTGGGGGTCTTAGTGCAGCCAGCACGTGGGCGCCCCGTGGGCCCTCTTCAGCCGGATCTGCAGCCTCACCAGCCTTCCCAGGCATCGGTGCATCTGGTTCTACAAAATGCCCGCTCAGGCCGGTTCATGCAGAGGCTATTATTAGCAGGTGTCACTCAGTTATCGGAGAGTGGCGCTTTCGGCTGCCATCGAAGTGCATGACACTTGGGTTTACAGCAGATTAAATTAAATTTTAGGCTGGTTTGGCTTCACTGGCAGTACACAATAGGAGCAGCTGCTGTAGAAATGTAACCTGGCACCCTCAAGGATAGTGTGTGTGTGTGTGTGTGTGTGCACGCATGTGCACCTCGGGGAGTCCTGAGCATGCAGGTGACTCTTGGGCGATTCAGGACCCGCCAAGCCACTGTTGTGGGATTGGGAAAAGTGCCATTGTCTGAGTCCGACTGCGGGGCGAAACCTCCCTGTTCTCTTCTCTGCACTTCATCCCTTCCCCAAATGTGTGTGTTCAGACAGTTTCTTTAACTTGGTTTTACTGTGCGTAGTTGACAAAGGGAGTGTGCAAAGCTGGAATACTCTTTACTGTTTGCACATCCATGCCAGCGCTTTTCTGCAAAGAAGGGGCTAAGCTTGCCTAATGGTACCAATGGACACCCAACAGAAGGAGGGCGTGGATGCTTTGGGCCTCATGGCAACATGATCAAGTTGATCTAACCGGTATTGCAGGCAGAATGTCTGGCTGCCCCTCCGTCCTGCTTTATATCACAGACTCCTCTGGATCCAGCAGGCAGACCCTCGTGGGGATGGGGGTGAGGTCTGCCTTTTTAGATGCAGATAACTTTACTCTCCTTGGTCCTTGGTGCTTGGTGTGGTCGTGCCTGTGAATAGGACTGTTGAGTCAGAGCAAAGCAGTGCACATCAGCATCATTTATTTAAAACTCTTCAGCAAACTCTGTGGGGATAATTCCTCCTGCTTATAAACGGAATGCAAATGTGCACATTATTCCACCAAAGGGCGATGCTTTTTACTTTTTAAATGTAGATTTAAAAATCTTGTGGCACTTGATTTCAGTTCCTTAGACTCCAGAATTTATACTCACTGATTAGTAATACATTATGCAAATAATTCAGTTTACATATCCAAATACTGTTTTGCATCATTCACACCTCATGTCTTGAAAAAAAAGTGAAATGTTTCCTCAAAATAAACAAAACCTGCAGAAGAGTTTTTGTAAGGGTGAAAATTAAAGAGGCACCCATTTGCCAGGGAACTTTTGAGGAAAAATTGAATACTCCTGCATAATTTTGCAAGGACTTTAAAAAAAATTTGTTTTGCTTCTATCCATAGGACATGCCATTCAAGGTATATCATGTTATCTGCTATCTTTGGCTTTCTGAATTTTGGGAAAAAAAGAAACCATAACATTACATCAGGTACACATTTGTGCATCTATACCTACAGCCATACATGAACATTTAAGCTGAGTTATTTGAAGGAGGTACAATAATTGCTTATCAGTGACATGAATTTTCTGCCAGAGAGAGAGGGAGAGAGAGCAGAACAAGCAGATGCAAACTTTTAATACTCCATGTCCAGAGAGAGTTAACTAAGCGTAGCCATGAATACTTACATTATAGATTGGCAAATGGCAGTGCCCTGTGAAAAGTGTCTCTTTGCTTTCAGTGAGTTTTTTATTGTCATTGGAGTAATCCAGGAGAATGCAGGATGTAACCTAGAGTCCTTGTCTGAATAAGCACGTCCCCATGCCCACGTGAAAGTCTGAACCAGTGGCTTTGACTTGACGTGTCAGGACAGAATTGGCCTCAGCAGCGTGCCCCCAGTCCACTGGTTCCAGCCTCCCTCTCGGGAGTGGCTGACTTACTGCTGTTGGAAGGCGTGCCGGATAGCAGGAGGGACTTCCCTCGGGAAGAAGGAAGGACAGAAGGGAGGGAAGAAAGCTAGTGGGGACCTTGTTTTTCCCTCTGCGGCCTGAGTGCTGTCATCTTTCTCGTATGACGCTCCACACCCATCTCCCCTAACAGGTTATAGACACATTGTTGGCACTGCCTAAAGTCAGCGTTCCAACATGTTCTTAATCTTTAACTTCCACGTCGTTAAAAGTCTGATGTACTGACTCTGAGCTGCCTGGAGATGGTTCGGGGCACTGCACCTGACAGGTGTAATGTTTTGTGTTTTATGTCTCTCACTCTGGAGGCTAGAGAATCAAAGAGGCCGCAGAGTGCCTCGGAGATATTGATCCCCACCATCCGGCCACGCACAGTTCCTAGGCTCCCTTTCCTGCCCTACTTTCACACATTCATTCATTCATTCATTCACTCACTCACTCGTTCATTTATTTATTGGTAGTCTACGTTTGGAAAGGGGCTCTTGTACGTGGGAGACAGCAAGCTTCTTGGCTTGGCACAACCTATCAGGACTGAGGAATCCCCCTTCTCTTCATTTTCTTTCATGGGCTGAGAGGTGTGTACCAGAGCTCTTGGAAGGAATGGACTCTCCTTTGGCTGTGGATTTTAGGGAGGCAGGTTGGGTGCAGCCTGTGGCTCTGGGTCTCAACTTAAATGGCAACATGTCAAGTAGTAAGCAGCCCCATGAACTCCCACTATGAATGACCGCGTCTGCATCTGAGCCCATCACACAGCGGCATGTTGATGGGGTCCGTCCAGCGTTTCCCGAGCCTCAATAGTAATCGCTGGGTCCTCGGGAAGCCCTGGGGCACCCCCTCTTACAGTCTGGTTCTGGATGGACTGTCAAGGGAACTCTGTAACGATAAGGAGGCTCCTGAAATTTCCTCAACACACTGGTGGGCCCCCCAACCCCCCCACCCTCCCACCCTCCGTAAGTGGCAACTCTCAGGTTGGCCTCGATGTTTCTGGCCTTGTCCAGCCACCTCCGCGCATGTGAGAAACTGACATTCTCGTGTGTGATGCCCGCCCACGGGCGATTTCTGGCTGGGCCCTGCCTCTCACTCTCCACTCGAGTAAGTATATTGAAATGCAGGTGAGTGGGAACGTCATTTTGCAGGCACCATCTCGAGTCTGCTCTAACACAGACACTTAAAGAGGAAGTTTTATTAGCACTAAGTAGTAACAAGATTCTCTAGAGTGCCGTGTCCCCGAGGCCACTCCCTAGGCAGGGACAGACATGGCCCAAAGCCCGGCCCCCGCACTCTCACCCTGTAAAGCGGTAGCAACTGGACAGCCTCTCCTTGCCCCGCAGGACCCAGGGGCGGCTCCCTGGGCCTCTGCCGAGTAACTTGTACTACTCCCAGTGCTTTCATCAGGACGGCTGGATTACTGTTCTGAACTGGAGCTCTGCTGATAGAGATTTCAGATCTCTCTGGGCAATGCTGACCTGGGGACCCTGTGGCAGAACCCAAGCAGCAGAACACCCAACCACACGGCCATTGCAGAGGGTGGGTGTGTTGCCTCGTACCTCCTCCCTTGCCTCTGTCCTCTGCCCTGGTTCCTGCTAGGGCCCCCACAGTGTGGCAGCTCTGATGTTGCCCTGTGTGCGCTTGGCGTCCTTATCCAGATCATTGGACACATGGGGTTGATGGAGTTGGGGTGGTCGTGGAACCCATACCCTCTCGGGGGCAGACAGTTCTTGAGAACTGGCCAGCCCAACCTCTTCTCCACTACACGGGTTCTGTTTTTAAAGACCTCTCTCGAGAGGAGGGAATCCTTTCGTTTGCCTTCAATCCCTCTGCTTCAGTCTTTACCCATTTCCTCTTCATTCCAGAAAAGACAGATTGTCCTGTCACCAGCCGTGGGCTAAAACCCCTCATATTTTAGAATTCTTTTCTTTACTCCCTTTAATAATTTCAACTTCCTGAACTTGAATTCATAAATCAGTGATCTCTCAACTCATTTATGATTTTTGTACTTCTCTTTAGAACTTCCTGGCTTCCCAGATCTTTTACTCGAACACTGGTCTAATGACTGCAGACACCTTCGTGCTGTCCACGTTCCTTACTCCTAGACCTGTGCTCGGGTATCTTGCTTGCTTTTTAAAAACCAGTGCTTCCCTGATGACTCATGCCCAGCTTGATGCCCGTTGGGGTTCCTCGGTCTGTCAGCCATCGTTGGGTGCAGTTAACGTTCTGTCCCAACCGTATCGTTGCCACATCTCAGACCGCCCTCTCTTGTCCTTGTTCATCTTGAACTTAGTTCTCCATTCCTGCCTCGGGTTTTCCCGACCACCTCTCTGCTTCACCAGGTGATGGAGAGTTGGGATCCCGGAAGGTGCCTCCACCCTTTTGGCTCCTCGCCCAGTGATGGCTTCCTGGAGGCTGAGAAATACCGTGCGTGGCCTTTCTGGCCCCACTCGCTGCTGGGGAGAGAGCTGTCCCTAACTTCCCACTGACATCTGGACAACGTAGGTTTTAGAGGAGCAGAGCCCAGGTTCCCCGAGAGCCAGCAGAGCCAAGTCTTTTTTTGAGTTTCCCGCACAACCTGTGTTATAATAACAGGAGCTGGTCATTGTGCTTAATAGTAAAACAAAACCCAAATGCACAGATAAGCACATCTTCTCCGGGTGCCGGGGTGAGGAGAGGTGATGGCGAGTGTGTAGGACGACAGGAAAAGCATTACAGACGTGGGAAAGCATTTCAGGGCGCACAAACACGGCATGAGTAAGAGCCGGCTTAGAGCCACAGGGCCGGACTCCCAGTCCTGCCGCCCTCTTTCCTGCCCCAGTGCAATCAGGACGTAAACAAACTGGTGAGAAGAGGAGCCACCTGCTCTTCAGACTCCGGGGCATTTGTAGCCCAGAACCCCTGCATGGGTGTTGGCCCCGCGGAGCCCAGAGAACGTCCCCGATTGGCACTTTCTCAGCCTCACCAGCTCACTTCCTGTTCTGCCCTGCCCTGCCCGGAGGTGACTCGGTAATCCCCACAGTGTGACCTCACCGTGGGCGAAGCGGCCTGGGTACTTCTGCCTCCAGTCTCAAGTCCGGAGCAGAAATGGGGAAGCCTGGAAATTGGGGAATCAAGAGTCGCTTGGAAACCCCTGTGTGGGTGTCAGACCTTCATCTGCCTCTCTGTTCTCCTCACCCCCGAAGCTGGGGCTGTGTTTCGAGGAAGAAAAGGTAGCTTGTTCCCAGGGACACGCACTGAGTGCTTGTTTCTGTAGCCGGATCTCCAAGGTCCTTCCTCCCGGTCACCAAGAACGCGGAGTGGGGACCCACAGCGGCTGGACTCCATCAGGTAGTGGCTCCAGCCCTGCTGCTCCCTTTGGTGGAAGCATCGCTCTGGGGTTAGTGAGAGCACATCAGTAGTATTCACGCTGCCTCCTGGGTGTTGGTATTTTCTCCTCCCTGACTATAAGCTTTGGAGGGCAAGGATTTATGTTTTACTTTTTGTATTTTCATGCCCCAAATAACGCCGGTTCATAGATGCAATTTAATTCATACTTTGTTCAGGCTAATTGATTGAAAATTACAAAGGTAGGCTTTACTTTGGATTCCTTGGCTGGGTGAGTGAATCCCCCCCCCCCACCCTGCCCCCACCCTCTCCCCATGGACAGGATGGGGAAGGGTTGGAGTTGGGATGGGGGTGGCCTTCCCTCCCTGAGCACCTTTCCTCTTGGCCAAGTGAGCTCTGTGCTTTCAGCTTCTGCCTCTTCTCTCCGGGCAGTCGGTGTGGGGGAGGCTCCTCAGGCCTGGGCAGATGTTGGGAGGGTAGGGGTGTGGGAACTGGGAGCAGCATCCTGCAATCAGCCCAGAACATTCCAGAAGGGAGTATGGGCTGCTTTCAGAAGGGACTTAGTACTGCTTTTCTTCCGGTGGCTCTAGCAGATGCCGGGGTAGGTTTAAGTAGTGATTCATTCTCTGTCTGGTGTATGCATATGTAAGCCCATCAATATTTGGAGGGGAATCCTCTCACCAGTGGAATTCACCGACTCTTGCAGTGCTACCCTTTCCGACATGTTGTGAACAGGGTCATCCAGACCAAGGAGATTTACTTGCACAATTCTGATTTCTTTCATGAGAGAAAAAACCCACCAATTTAATTCCATGCTTAGGTGACCGGTTCTCCCAAGTCCCAGGACTGTCCAGAAGCGGGTTGCCCACAGGGCCGGGCTCAGCGCTGCTGTTCCATTAGTGCCCGGAGCAGTCCACACGCCTTCTGGTTCATTTGTTGGCCATTCTCATTACTTCTTTACCTGCTCCCACCTATCCCCGCAGAGGTGGCCCAGCACACATGCATTCCCCTTGGAGAGCCGTGGGCAGCCCTGCTGTGCTGGCTGGCAGTTCCGGGATGGGGCGGGGCGGGGGGTGGGGTGGGGTGGGTGGGGGGAGTCTGGAAAGAAATGGCTGGTGTGGCCAGAGATTCCTGTGGATCCCCTCAGCCTCAGCCCAGGTCAGTCCACCAGCTTTCCCTCAGGCCCGCCTTCCTTCCTAACATCCTCACCTCTCCTTCTCTCTCCTCTCTCCTCCCCTCCTTTTCCCTTATCCCCTCCTTCTTTGGGAATTTAGGACCTTGGGAAGCGCTTCTCATCCTTGGAGGTGCCCTTCTGTGGAAGACAGCATGACCTTGGCTTATTGGGAAGATGGGCCACCTGCCCTTTGTCTGTATGCACACAGCACCCCAGCGAAGGTGCTGACTCAGATGTGCCCGGCTCTAGAGTAGGCTCTCACTCCTAATTTCTCAGATGCTGGCATGATGGGAGTATCCATGTGGTGGAGACTTTCTGTCCTGGCCCAGGATGAGTCTGTTCTGTTGTGGGTGGGAGTGGGCAGCCAGCCCTTGGAGGGAAGGGGGATCTAGAAGGGAGAGAGCAGAACAGGGAAGATCCTGGCAGCACTGGAAGATATGCTCCAAAAAGAGAGAAGAAGTAGGAGTTCTTGCTAGAGGCTGACCCAGCACCCACCTCTGGTGAGGCACCCCAGCACCTGCTGCCATGGGCGCTTGGCTTTAGGGCATTGGCCAGTGGCTTCTGCTGCAGAGCAGCCTCAAAGGGCATGGGAGCAGCTTCTCTCTCATCGCCGGGCAGCGAATGCCCCGGGGAGTGGGTGGCTGGCGCAGTGACTTCATCTGGTGCCACTGCTAGAACCAAAGTCCTGGTCCCCTCTTTGTCCCATATCCAACCATCTTGGAGCAGTGTTGACCACATAGACTGGGGACTGGGGAACGAGAGGGGTGGGTCTCAAACCTAATTAGCACAGGGTGGCTCACTCTCCGGTGTAGGTATAGGTAAGACCATCCATATGTCCTTACTGTGGTCATCCTCCTGCCAGGAGACAGTGGCTCAGATTGTGAGGATGAGAAGGAGACAGCCATTCACCGCCTCCCACAGGCTCTGTACCGTGGATTATGGAGGGGGAGGGGACCCCTCACTATCCGGGAAACTCTCCTCATGGGTGATTGTTCTGTGGGCTGACTGCTCTGTCTGCCTCTCTCAGTGGGACCCAGAGGTGCTGGCGAGGGCAAACGGGACTTGTCTGCTGTGCTCTGGGGGTTTTTGTCTTTGGGTGAGATTCATTTCTGAGATGCTAATGGGTAAAACTCCGTTCCCCTTGTGTCTTCCAAATGGATGCCACGTGGGTGTGCAACATGGTCAAGTGTAATTCTTCACTTTAGATGTGTCCTGCAGTAAAACCTGCCTGCTCTCCTCTCCCTCGTTGAAGGGGACTCCCTTGAGAAGCTGAAAGAAAAGAAACCATCTTCATCAGAGGTGATCCTCTCTAGGCTTGGGACAAATTTCAAGCAACCCAAGGCTGCCCTGATGCCTACATTATTGAAGCCTCTTAAATTATTTGATAAGCAACATGAAGTCACTGGGGGCTTTTGTTTTCACAGGACGAAGTATTAGAGCTGAGACGAGAGGCAGATGACACGTAACCTCATTGCTTTGTTCACATGTGCGTAGTGACCACTTCCTCACTCTATGCCCAGTGCTGTGTTGGGCATTGGAGATGCAGAGATGAATAAGAGCAGGCTCGTTCTCGCTCGCATGAAGCGGACTTTCTCATCTGGGAGATGGGTTGATTGGGAGAGGAGGGCACGGGGGGGGGGGGGTGGTGTGGGGGGGGCGGGCAAATCCTCTACCCGAGAGCCAGAAAACCTAAAATACACAGCCTAAAAGAGGGGAAGTGACGCATGCCCAGGCCACCAGGCGACCTAGCAGAGCTCAGCCCCAAACCCTGATAGGTTTTTCTGTCTCCCAGACCCATCTGCGCGTTTTCTAGCACATCAGGCAGCCAGCCACCATTAGCACCTCAACAGAGCTATAGGTGGGCCTCTAGGTGCCTCCTGAATCGCCCCCTCTAGAGCATCTGAGGTGAGCAGGCTTCCACTTGGGACAGCTCTCCAGGGAGGGTGAGTACAAAGCATTCTTTACTGCTTTCCAACTCCACTTTCTTAGCCTTCCCAGTTGTTTGGAGAAAGTTGCAGGTCCAGGTCTGCACACATACTCATTTTTGAGTCATGGAGACACTGCATTTCCTGGGAAGTGCTACTGTTTCTATGGCCCTGTTAGTACCAAGCACTGAGCCATGTCCTTCCTTTTGCCTTTGAACTCTCATCCTGGTTACCAGAAGGCCAGCTTGGTGAGCTGAACGTAGCAGGTGAAGCTGCCACATTCTTATTTATTTGTTTGTTTGTTTGTTTGTTTTGAAAGAAAAAAAATCCCACTTGCTTTACCATTCCTTTTCTTCTTGCCTTCGTGGAGAAGAGGTTACAAAGCCTAAGAAGAACCGATGGCACCCCTCCCCACCATTGTCTTCCATGGGGAGCTTCTTCCATGCCTCCTGCATTTGCAACTTATTACAGCTTTTCTTTCTATGATTTGGAAAAACCGAGTGATGATTGTTTTCATGAAACGGTGCAGCATGTAAAGCAATGGTTGCCATTAATAGTGCAGTTATGTAGAGTGTGGCTCTTTAAGCCTTCACTTTCAAATCAGATTAGTGCTCTGTTAACTTAAAATAGCCCCAAAAAAGGAGAAGGAAAAAAAAAAAAAAAAGAACTGTTGGAAATCAGAGGGAAATATTAGCATTATGAAACATGTTAACAAGTGGCCATTAGCACTTTATGTCTGCATGAATAGCATCTTTAAGTGTTTTATTGGTAACAGAATAGAGTGGAGTCACATAGAATGGCATTTCTTTTCAAATTGGCAAGTTCTTTTAATTCAGACTTCTCCTTGTTATTGCCTACTGGGGAGCATTTATTTGCTTGTCAAAATGTATGCCAGGGTGGGAGAAAGTACTTTAGCATTTCTGGCAGATCCTGGGCTCTCAGGTGTAAGCAATTGGTCCCTTCCCAAGGCCCCCTCCCCCCCTACACCTCTCCCACCAGGAGGAGGGAGAGTCTGAAAGCTTTCAGAGGAAGAGTAATGCCTGGAGGAAGCTGGTGTCCCAGGGCTTTGCCCCTGCCTAGTACTCCTGCACAGTGTTGGGTGAGTGTGCGCATCTCAGTTTGCCTGGACACGTGGCTGCAAGGGTACACGTGTGTGTACCCGTGTGTGCACCAAGGGGCAAGAGCTCTGAAGAGCTGCAGGTGAATGGCACCTCCCAGGCTCTTAGCCTCTTGCAGAGGCTCCTCTAAGCCTTAGGGGTAAGAACTCTAACTTGGGTCTGACTCGGCCATGTGGATTTCTGGGGGAAGAGGGTCCCAAGCAGAGTGAGCAGAAAACGCACCACCTGTCTGGTTGCTGGAGGAGGAGTGATGGGCCCTGTGGTCGGGGTGCAAGTCGCTGGGAGGTGAGTAGGAGCTGAGGTCCACGGAGGGGAGACCAGTACCTTGTAGGCCATTGTGCAGACTTTAGCTTTCCCTCTGGAGGAGTAGCGTTCGGTGACGTGGGTTTCCAGAAGGTCCCTTTGGCTCCTTTTAAAGACTTGAGTGTAGGAAGGCGAGGCAGAAGCAGTCAGAAGGCTGTTGCCCAAACCCAGGCAAGATGGTGGCAGTTTGCCTCAGGGTGGTGGGGCTATGGGAAGAGACTGGGTTTGGGACTTATTTTGAAGGTAAAATCAACAGGATTTGCTGACAGATTGGACGTGGGGTATGAGAGGAAGAGAGGCGTTAGGGTGGATCCTTGGTGCCTACAAGGATGGCATTGCTGTATGCTGGGCTGGGGAAGGCACTGGGAGGTGCTCTACCCAAGCTTCAGGCTCCTCCTCTGCTTGGGGCCAAGGGTGGGTGCTAGGCTGCCCTGCTCAGGAGGGTTTGGGAGGGCAGGGGCGGGGCCCTCGGAGGGGGCGGTTGGGAGAGCTCTAGTAGACAGCTTGTAGCTGAGATGACATAAGTCCTACCCTAACTGTGGTTCTTTAGGGAAGGTGTTTTTCTGAATTGGTTTTATTCCGTTTCCTGCTCTGTTCTTCTTGAGATACCAAAGACACTGGAATACGTGCTTTGAGACTTGCACTTCTTTCCTGGGCTTGGCCGCCCAGAGCTTGGGTAACGCCCCGGGGCTGCTGGTGGACATGGGCTCTAGAAATGGGCATGTAAGCTGCCTTTCCCTGGGCAGCACCCTCTCCTGGTGCCTGCGGCTTCCCGGGAACCCACTGCCCTGCACCTCCAGAGAGTCCTTTCCTGCAGAGTCTTTGGCTCTGCCACGCTCTGACTGGCCACTCCGGGGTTTGGAATTCCTTATGGAAATCCGTTAACCTCCTCTCCATGGTCCTCCTCCTCCCCCTTTCCCATTCCTGGAGAGAAGCTGGCTGGCAGATAGAGTGTTTTTCCTTGAAAGGAGTGTGGAGAGCCCTCTAATGGAAAAGTAAAATAATTCTTGGAATCCACACAGCACCCGAGCCAGCCAAAGCTGAGACCAAGTAAATTATTTGGGGTAATTTGCAAGGGCCGGAGTCAAACAAATTGCTTTCTTGCCCTGACCTCAGCTTGAATCTTCAGATCAGAAACCGGGGATTTTAGGAGCGTGATGAGAAACAGGAGCCGGTTGCTTCTGTCTGAGCCCCCTTTGTGTTAAGAGGTCTTCTGTGGCATAGGGCTCACAGGTAAACATCTTTTGCCAGCAATAGGTTCCTCTCCATGGGGCGGGGGGAGGGGGGGCTCCTTTGCCCAGCAGTCTTGATAAAGACCTTGAAACACAGCATTTAGAAGAAGAGTTTCACATCCCTCAAGTTAGGACTTAGTATTCCCCGCCCCCCCCTCCTTCCCCCTCTAGTGCTAGCTTTGCCACAAGTAGAACTAATTATTCTGGAACCAGAGGCGATTCAAAGGAGAGCCCCTAGAGCAGGCTAGGCTGTCCGCTCAGAGGCCCAGCCTTGTTGTCCGAGAGACCCTCAGGAAATCTCAAGGCCTCCAGCCCCGGCCATGGCCCCCGATATGTCAGCGCCAGCCTCTTCCTGAGCCAGGCAGAGCTGGGTTCCTGGCGTCTTCATTCTCGTGGCAGCACCCTCCTCGGCCAGTTTGCCAAGGTGCCCGGCACCAGGACCCATCCTTCACCCACCGATCACGTCCTCCCCTCCTGGAGGAAAAGACTGTCTTCAGAAAGGGAGGAGCCCAGCACCGTTCCACACTAGCTGTTCCATAACCTCACGCCACGGCTCTCAAAGAATGTGTCGTGGGGATGTTTTTCTCGCAGCAGCTGGCCAACGCCTTGTTTCTGTAAACGGCGGACGGGGCGGGCGACCGGGCTGCGGTGCTGGCCCCTTCCCCTCGGCAGGGAGAGTGGCCAGGGCGTCATTCTGTGTCCACGGAGCTTTTCTGTGGCTCCTCTTTCACATCAAGGCTTCTCTGCCACGTTCTGAAAACAGTGGCCGGGTTTGAGTTTCTTCCTATTTTTTATTTATGTCTATTTTTTTGTAGTTGTTCGGGGGAGGGGTGGACGGCCCTGGGGCAGTCCCAATTTTAGGTTGGCTCTTTGAGATGAATAAGTACTTAGCTGTTGCTCAACTACTTTTGTTTGTGACAGAAAGGGCAGTAAGCACCATGACATGAGAGAATTTCAGGTTTATTGTGACTTCTTTTTTGTGTTTGCATCTGTCCTGCTCACTTCGGGCCTTACAGGGCCTTACCCTAACCCCATAGGAGCCAGCACCGAAGACCATATGATTTGCAAGCTTTGGAAATATGCGTGTGTAATATGTCTTTTGTGAACGTTTTTTTTGTTCTTTTGCTTTAGAAACTGTAATAATAATCCGCAGTAATTATCCCATAGTAGGCTGTCCTTTGTTACAGGGGCGCTGGATTTGTGTGAAAACGTGTCCTGTCTCCTGTTTCAACAGCTTGATTGTGCCCCCTCCCCCGTTCTGTCTTGGGCTGTTTGGAGGGCAGTTTCCACATTTCTGCCATATGTCTCAGAAGAGCTCACGACTTAAAGGCGGGCGCAGACTTGGGACAGCGAGCTCAGTTCAGGTGGGGAGGCCGCCCTGTGACAGGGACTTACTCAGACAGCGAGCTGTTGCGACAGCTGCGCTTGGACACAGTGCTTCTCCGTGCTGCCCTCTTCTCCTGAGAGGCTCCAACACATCTGAAAATGCAGAGCACTTCACCAGGTTTTAACTTTCCCGGCTCAGACAGGAGCAGCTTCAAATCAGTCCGAGCACAGCAGTCTTTGTATATTTGTACGCATTTCCCCAGCTTTTAAAGAAAGGCAGTCCCTTTATTTCGCTTCCCTTCCCTTCCCTTCCCTTCCCTTCCCTTCCCTTCCCTTCCCTTCCCTTCCCTTCCCTTCCCTTCCCTTCTTCCTTCCCTTCCCTTCCTCCTTCCTCCTTCCCTTCCCTTCCCTTCCTCCTTCTCCTCTCCCTCTCTCTCTCTCTCTCTCTCTCTCTCTCTCTATTGTTTTGCATTCTGAGGCACTGGAGAGCATTTAGTCCTTAGCCTCCTGTCTGCTGAGATATTATGTTTTTTTAATAGTGCTTGTTTATGACTAAGGTCAAAGACAGTATTCAGAACAAAAATTAGAGTCAGTTCATAATTGAGTACATATGTATGTAACTGTTTATTTTTATAGTTTGCTAATTTATTTTTAAACAGCTCAGTTATGCCAACATGTTTATAGCTCTGTTCATCACATGCCTTACCAGTCGGGGGATAAAGGCACATGCTTTTCAATAGTTTGGATCCCAAGTTAAAGGAGATAATGCCATCAGGTAGCAATTTAATTACATTAATTGAATGTTTAGGCGGAAAGGTAGCTTTGCAGAGGCTATAACGAAATAGCGTTTAGAAGCACACGTGTCTAAATCTCAGCATTACAGACATTATTTGGGGTTGCTGACAGAAAAATGGCTGTATATCAGGCTTTTAGAAGGAGACACGAGAGTGAATGCCGCCTTCACAGTTTGGCAGGCTGCTGGCCACGGCCATGGCCTTCGCCGTGGCCTGTATTGTCAGTCCTCGGGGCAGAGACACACAAAGGCGCTTGGGTGCGTTGCGTGCAGCCAGGGCTTTCCTGGGAGGCAGCCTGCCCCCTGGGGCTGGCTCACGGAGCCTGAACTGACAAGACGCAGTCTAGTGAGGTCTTTGTCACCTTGGAGGGTCGAGGCTTGGCACACTGGGGTTTATCTCCATGCCACTCCAGACCAGCTCTGTCCGGCATCAGAAGGAGGGCTGTGTCAGGGTCCCAGGGTGTTTGCAGACCGGGGTGGCAGCCACTGGCAGAACCTGGGACATGAGATGAGGCCAGTCAGCCCGCAGCTCTGGCCTGATGCAGAGGAGTTAGACAGGGGCCAGAGCCCCAGCTCTGCTCACCTGCCTTTCCTCGACGCCCTCGGACAGAGCGGGAGCGCCAACCTTTGGGTAACACGATGAGCTCTTTGGGTCCAGGTGTTCTTTCCCGCTTCTCTGTGATTTAGTGTGCTGGGTGGCTAGGAAAAAGGGGTTTTGAGGTGTGCTGACAACTGGTCCTTTGCCCGTGAGCATTCGTTGTCTCCTGACACCATCTGGTTTTCACCCTGGCTGCAAAGCCGAGTGTGGTGTCCCGTACCCTGCAACACCCTGCGTGGGTTCCATCCAAATGGCACCGCGCCTCCCCCGCAGCGTCTGGCCAGTAAATCAGGTGGGTCCGCTGTCGCGCCGGGTGTTGGCTGGATGTGAATTTTTCTGCCCACCATTGCTTTGGGGGACACTGTCCTCCTCCCTCCGGTGGGGTTGTTCCTGGTGACGTATGTAATTGGCCCTTTCCTTCGGGACTCATCCATGAATGACGTGGGCTAACATTAAAGACCCAGGTGGAGGGTTACCTATCCTCACCGCAGAGCAGGCAGCTGTGGCCCTGCCTCCCGGAGGGGGCGGCAGGCTGTGGGATTGTTCCTCAATGCCCTGGCCTCGGTGGCCTGGAGGTCCCTGTCTCTCCGAGCAGAGAGGAAGGGTGGGGAGGGAGGGGTGCCTCTGAGGGAAAGGAGGCTACTGGTTGGGACAGGAATGTAAAGGAGGGCTGGCTTGGCCCCAAGGGAAGGACAGGAAAGCCCGCACGCGGGTGCGGATCCAGTGTTTGTCCAGCTGAAAGCAGCCCCACTCGGTTGACTACGCGATGAGTGATTTCCCCGAGCTGACAGCTGCTGCAACACGTTTCACCTGCAAGTCCTGACAAGGTGGCGTGTTCTTCTGGGGCTATTGCTGCAGCAGGCATTTGGAAGAATCTGGAAGAATGGGGCTCTGAAGGACACCCTCGAAGCAATCTCTGAGACTCTGTGCCTTCCTGTCCTGCCAACCGTCTAGTTCTTTGGCTGATGAAAAAATTAGGCCCATCCCATTTCAGACATCCATCGTGCTGTTAATAATGAGGATAGACATAAACATCAGTGTGTTTTTATGGGCTCGAATAAGCCCTTTGATGGGCATTGTCAGACTTGAGCCTCTCCTCATAAGCAACCTTGTGAAGAGGTCGGAGAGGTGGTATCTGAAGCCCAGAGAGGTGAAGGGCACGTCTGGCCTCACACAGCCCCAGGACCCAGGACTCAGGACTCGGGACTCCTGTCCTCCACTGTCCGCAGCCCTCCCAAGGGCTGGCCGGCAGGGCTTGCAGAGGCTGGTTCTTGGCAGAAGGTCTGTTTGAACAGTTTGGAGCAGAGGGGTGGCTGGGGTGCTCACTGCTACAGGAGGCAGGTGGTAGGACTTAGTTTTCTCCTGTTAGGGTTTGTGGGGACAGAACTGTGCTGACATTCAGCCTTTCTATATAATTTCAAGAATGTATGGCCATGGTCCCTGAGCACCAGGGGACATGTTAGGGTGGAGAGGCCTCTTTCTCAGTAAACTCCACAGGTATGTTTCCCTGTGAGCAGCAGTACCTGTTCCTTAAGGTTAATTCCTAACTACCTGTAGAGCCAGGAGACAGTGCCGAGGAGGGGGTTTGAGGGAGACACACAGAGTTGGGTCTCTCTTGACATCTCCTGGCTTCCAGGATGCTGAGCTCCCATTTCCAGGAGAACATCGGTGTACAGATAAAAACCACAAGTAGTCGGAGGTTGGCTTGTTTGTTTTATTATGCCTTCCTCTGGGGGAGGGCGGGCTGGCAGGGCGGAAGGTGCAAGTGTGTGTAATATTCTGGCATTCAGACTGGTGGCCTCCTCTACCTTTGCAGTGGGTGGTTGGGTTGGGCGAAGCCCCGAGGCAACTTTGAAAGGGAAGGGTAGGCCAGACGGACCTCAGGAAGACTGTGCGTCTTCATCGTCACCCCTGCATGCACGCCAGCAGGCAGCTGTGCGTGGACGGCTGGGGAAGCGGCGGTGCAGGTTGAGCCCTCGCCCTGTGCTCTCATGCGGAGGCTCGGTGGGCATCCCTGCTTTGTGTGGAGGAGTCCTGCCAGGTGAGCAGGAGTTTGAAAGGAGACCAGGGCCCTGCGACACAAAGGTGAACCAAGCATGATCCTTTTCAGAGTTTGCAGAATGTGCCACCCAAAGTCATGAGTGCTCCCAGCAGGCTGTGGGAAATGCGGGGTTTTGGTCTGGTTTGGCCTTAACACTCAGTGTCTTTCATTTCCTTCCTTTTTTGGTTTAATTGGGACTTGACAATCAGTATCTTTCATTCAGTCTCTCCTTTACTTCCATCCCTTCTTTTCCTCCTTTATTATTTTTGAATCAACAGTCGATAATTAACTTTCAGGAGGTTTAGATGAATGCAGATTATTGTTTACTTTTAAAAGCTTTACAAAAGGAATTAAACTCCAACAAATGATCCAGAGCCTCGGTCGCCAACCGATGGTCCATGAGGTCCGAAAGGTTGGCGACCGCTGATCCAGAGTATTGTCCTTCTCAATGGGCATTGGGTTTGCATCTTTTCTCCCAAATCTTGTAGTTGGGTTAAGTTAGTCCTCACAAAATGTCACACTTTCTTGGTCCAGCCATCTGAGTATTTGATGAAGGCTTTTCAGTCCTGGGTGGGAACTGCTGGGTGTGGAAACCACCAGTTATAAACCCTGTGTGGGAGCTTGGACAGCCCTCAGACCCGAGTTCCATAGGTTTCCTGGCCTTGGGCAGTGCACGGCAAGTCTGCCTGGTAGGCGGGGGCCTTATGCTCCATCCTGGGAATAGATGGAGGAGAAGACACAGTACAAAAATGTTACGGTGCTCATAGAGAGCCAAGAGTCAGCTGTCTCCAGGGCGAAGTCTGGGTTCTGGGGGTTGGGGGGTGGTGTGGTGTATGGGTGAGAGTTTGAATAAGAAGCCAGATCCTTGGAGAAGTGAGGTTCCTTTGCTACTGCCCTCTTCTTCTGTCGTGGGTCTCCTGGTTGGCCTCCGTCTTTCCTACCTGCTTGGAGATGGCTGTGGCTTCTGAATGGGGCTGACATGCTCGGGGTGCGGGTCGGGGGGTGGTCCTCCTGGCTCTGGGATGACTGGGTTTGGAGGAGGTGGCCTTTCCCCTGTTCCTACCCTCAAGGCAAATGCAGTGAGTGGGTCTGGGACTCCCCTCCCCACAGATACCTTCATGACTGGCTTTGATCCTTATTTTAAACACATTCCATGCGTATTAAGATGACAGACACATTGGTTTTGCTCCAAGCAAGTAGCCATCCACACCTAGATGGGCCCTGGGTCCTAAAGACAGGTAGGTGTTTGGAAGAGAGAAAGCAACATGCAATGCTGTTGCTTCCGAGAGCCCCTGATGGATGAGTGTTGTGGCTCTCTGTCTAGCTCACGCCTTCCCCTGTCTCATTTTGCCCATGAGAGACTTGACACTCTTAGAGATTAAGTGCCTCCTCCTGGTCCCTCAGCTTCTTAGTGACAGGACTAGCATTGGTGTTTGTCTGATTGCCAGTGGAGTGCTTTTTCTGTCCTACTGTATTTACCATGATCAGTGCTAACTATGTTTTTCTTATTGGCATGTCTTAAACACATATTTTCATGTAAGAAAGCAGAGGATTGGGTAGGAATAATACTTCTGATGTAGGAGGAAGATAAGGGAAGGAAGTTGAGTGGGGACAATTCCGGAGCAATACCTGAGGTTGGCGTTGTACGTACAAAGCCTGTGCGGGCAGAATGAAAAAAACACAAACGTGCTTACACAAACCCACTGGGCTACCCTTCCGAATCCCACCAAGTTATTCTGTCTGTGTGACTTTATGAGGCCGAGACATTTTCCGACAGTTTATTTTTCCGTTTGCTTGCGGGTGGGGGGAAGCCAACACGGCTGCTGATTTACCTGCTCTCTGACTTCGGAGCTCGGCCACTCCTCTGCGTGTCACTTTGTTGCACCGACTTTTACAAATCAGGACAATAAACTGAGGCACCTCGGCTGACTCCGCGGGACCTGATACCTGATTGTTGCTCTGATAGGTAGCTGTACAAATATTTATATGATTCCGATAGTCTTGAGTTGCGTTGTCGCAACACGCAAAGCTGTCAGGTTTCCAGGACTTTCTGGTGGCAAAGCTTCCCAGTGGAGGGAGGATTGTGCTCGGTCTGGCCTTTCCTCCCCAACACCCTGTTAGCCTGAGATTTCCCCCAATGCAGCACAAGTTGTGCAGAGAGAAACGGGATATTGCCTGGTTCGTTCCGTCACTAACGAGTGAAATAACCAGGAGAGGAGGCCATTCTGGAATGCAGAGGGGCCGGTGTGGCTTCTCAGCACGTGTCATCCTGCACCCCCTTCCTAAGTTTTCATGTGAGATGAGTAGAGTGCTGTAATTAAGGAAGCAATGTAGTACTCGTGCAAAGCTTTTCTCTCTTGCCACTCAGGTGAGCACCTGAAAGAATTTATAAACCATGGGAGAGTGACTAATCATATTACAAAAGTGTCCTGCATTTTCCTGAGGGATCCAGGCCTTCCTGGGACACCTCCACGTCCATTTACAGATCATGCAGGATTAGAGCCGCTAGACTGTGAGCTCCTTACGGGCAAGGAATAAGGCACATCTCCTCTTGTCCTCCTGGCCATTACTCGTACGTGTGTGGGTCAAATGAAAGGAATTGGCTGCCGTTGAATATCAAGGGGAGGGAAGGCAGCATTTCTGGAATGACGTTGTTAAAAAGTGCAGAATTGGGTTTTGACTGACACCGTGCCAGCAACAAGTCTTGTTTCGGAAGACAGGCCAAGAGCGTCTCGTTTGGGAGGGGCTCATGAGGCAGCGGGAGCCACTCTGTTGTTGATTTAGTGAACCGTGATTGGGCCGAGCAGTTAAGGTTTCCCCCACATTGCAGATGAGGAAGTGAAGCCCAGATGTGCTTGCGAACCTGCCCCACAAGGTGCCTGAGTCCCAGCAGGTCCTGAGCTCCTGCTCTGGGCTCAGCGCCTCACAGACACTATTTGAATCAGTTTCCACAGCTACCCCAGGAGGCTGACAGTATCGTACGTCATGCACATTTTACTGATGAAGAAACTGAGGCCAAGAGAGGTTAATGAGCTGCTCTGGGTTGCACAGCCAGGAAGAGGTGGTAGAGGAAGACTCCAGAATCGAACTGAGGAGCCTCAGTGCTCGCCCTGCTGACCCGCCAGAGCTGGAGGCCACGCGCTCTGGGTTTGATGTCCCAGGCCTGTCAGCCTCCCACCCTGACTGCTGGCAGGTGCCGGTTTTAGAGATAACAGCCGGCAGGCTGGCTCTGGACTTGGTCCTGAGGGGTTGGGAAGGGTGGAGTGTCCTTAGTACACCTAGTTCTTTCCACTGTTTCTCCCGTCTCTCCCAGGGCCTCACCTTTCTTCCCTACCGCAGAGACTGTCCGCCTGGCTCCTGGGTAGGCCACCTGCTCCCACGTGCATTCCTGCCGGGGATTATTTCTCAGGCCGGGCCACGGCCGTTCCCCATCCCGCTCACGAGGCATGTCTGTCAGCCCCCAGGGGTGCGGTTCAAGAGGTGGAGGAGTCAGAGGCGGCTGGCCTGCGGGAACTGGTCCCAGGGAACCCCACCTGTCCCCTTTCTCCTCCCCGCCAGGCTAGACTTGGCGAGTTTCACTTTCAGGACCACCCCTCTGACCCACAGCCCCTCTGCTGCCCCATGTCTCCCCCAGACCTTTCGGGCCCTCTGGGTTTTCCATCCTGGGCAGAGCAGCAGGACTGTGGGAGTCCCAACCCTCAGTGCCCTGGGCACCGTCCTGACATGCAATCACTCTGGCACTCAGCCTCCGGCAGGCCTGGGCAGGGGACGGAGAGGAGGAGAAGGAGAGCTGCAGCAGACCAGACGAGAGACAAAAGCCAGCTCAGGAGCACTCCGTCTGGCAGTGGGGTGGGTGCCCCGGCTGCAGGGGCCGGCCCAGGCTGGCCTGCCCTGGAGGAGTCAGGCGGTGCCTGCTCTCTCAGGCTCAGTCCTGCTGGCGGCTGGCCAGCTGCTGGAGCTGTGTGTGGGGCCAGGAACACAGGGGCTGAAAGTCTTGAAGGTTACGAGTAGGGAGGAGGAGAAGAAAGAAGGGAGATAGCAGAGCAGCAAACAACTTGGGCATATATCTTGCCACCACACCCGTGGCCCAGGTGTTGCCCTAGAGCTGTTTCGAAGCAGCCACTCCCCTTGGGGCTGAGCGGGTTTCTTCACTCCAGTCCATGCTTTGGTTGTAGGGGGTCTCAGGGTCCCTCTGGCTCACTGACACCTGTACCTGGGGCTGGTGGGTAGGTGCAGGGTGGTTGGCAAACATTGTCTTAAAAAGGTAGCACTTTGAAGGAGCCATGAGTTCCTTCACCGCTGGCCGGATGGCCTGAAACAAGCTGATCTACCCCACTAAGCCTCAGTTTTCTGTAGAATGGGGCTAATTACCTTTCCTGTCCACTGGGGAGAAATGTTCTGCTTGACTGTCACTCGCTCAGAGGTGCTACCGAATGCGCGTCTTTTCCCAGGGGCCTTGCTCTCGAAGGCAGAAAGCATGGAGGTCTTTTGACTTGGCCTCAGGCACTGCTGGCTGGAGGTGTGTGGCAGGGAAGGGGTGTGCCGGGGCCCCTGGCAGCCCACTGAGGAGCACTGTTTGCCGACCTAGCACAGCACGTGTGGTGGCCCCAGCTGCCTTTGGCCTCCCCAGGCTCTGAGGCCAGACATTGTTCTTCAGCCCTTTGGCTCGGGCCCAAAGATGGGAGAAGATGATGGCAACCCTAGGAACCTGAGCTCCAGAGGACATGCCATTGGGTCACCTCTCAGAAAAGGCGAAGATCTGTGTTTTGTCACAGTGTTCTCCCCTTTTGCTGCTCATGTGCAGAGCCAGAGGAAGGGAAAGTGCGGGGAGGGGAGATCCTGCGCCTGCCTCCCCGCCTCCCCCCACCTACTTCCTGTTCTGTTAGAGAAATACAGTTTCTGCATGAGCTGCACAGTCTGATCAAAGTCTAGGGATTCTTCAACTGTATGTTTAAGGTACACGTATTAGTACATAAACCCAAGGGGCTTCCCTTAGCAACCAGCTCTCCAGGTGCCTCGGAGAATCAGCAGCCTGGCCAACAGTGGGCGGGGCTGTGACGACCTTGGACGTGCAGATGACCTTAGTGGTCCCACTGGCGTCAGGCCTACTTCTCCCTCGTCTGCCCGCTTCCCTGTCTTTCATATGTGTTGGCGAGTAGCTGGGTAGACCAGATCACCCCTGCACACTTCCCTTCAGTACCCAAAATGTATTTGCTATTAAAATTAGACAAATAAATGCAGTTCCAGAGGTGGCACTGTTATGAATGTCCCAGGCCACTTCTAAGAAGCCACGTGAGTGTGGGGCAGCTCAGTGCCTTGTGGCGCCTTCTGGTCCTGGGCTGATGCAATGCTGGAAAGCCGTCACCTCCCCACCTCCTCGGTGCACGCCCTGCAACCTCGTAGGGACCCCTGCGTCCTGCCCAGCCTGGGTGTGCGTCTTGTGTGCTTGGTGCGCACTGATAGGGGTCACCAGTGGGGAGGAGTTCTCCTTGGAGCTACCACACGTCCCATGAGCTGTCCCTGAGGCTGTGCCCAGCCTGCAGTGTCCAGGGCCTCCTCTGCCAGGGCCCTGCTGGTTATCACTGTGGGCATTATCTCCACTCACCACCTCTGCGCCCAGGGCTATGGTATCCCCTTGAAGAGCCACACACCCATCTATCCAGAGGCCCCTCTTGCTCAGAGTCTGACCCAGTCTCCCCCACCCCCTTCCTGCCCCTCCAGCAACCTGGCCCAGTGACTTTTGATCAGCCCAGCCCTGCTCAGGGCAATATCTTTCCCCAAAGGACCAGACCCTGTTCTCTAGGGGCTCCCTTGCCTGTGGGTACCCCAGTCCCTCACCTCCTCGGGGCTGCTGGTTTTGTGCAACACCCAGACCTTCCTGGATCCTCACAGTGGCCCTCGGTGATGCGAGGTTTCAGTTAGGGCCATGCACAGGACCCCATGAGCATCTCTCTGCTACCTCACTGTCCTGTCATTGGCAAGGGGAGAAATGGGACAGAAGAGGCCATGGAGTCCTCTGGGGTCAGTGCTGACGATAAGGTACAGAGGGTGTCAAGACTGGCCTGGAAGGCCTTCCAAGTTGTTAAATCGCTCTGTGAGCTGCAAAGTGCCATTCCGTGGAAGCTATTATTACTATCATCATAATGGTCATTATCATCACCATTATAGGTTATGGCAATGAGGTAGGTGGTAACTGGCGGGCACTGATCGAGTCTCCAGCTGATTCCTGACTTCAGAGGCCATGAATTTGCCCACCTGGAACATTCCACTTCAATTCAAGTGCTGGGGTGTGTCTAGACTTCACAGCTCTCTGGTATTCCCTTGGCTTGCTATATATTGAGGACTAATTTCCAGGGTTTGACTTGAGGACAACTTATATATCCTTGCATACTAGTTATCCGCATTGTGAAAAACCCTGAATTTATCAAACAGCAGTAAAAAAGTGATGCTTCATTTTACAAGTGATTTTCCCCCCACTTTACTAAAAGATCCACAGTGCTGTTCCTTTTCGATGGAATGTTTCCGTGTCTCCGTAAGTGTTTACAGGCCATTAACCACTCCATGGAAAGGCTTTGATAGAGACAAGGAAGGCTGCAAGATAATAGCTTCCCTGCTCCAGCTTAGAGGGTGCACGTTCAAGAGAATTAGAGCCTGTTGGGCAACAGGTGTCTGCTAAGCCCTCCATGCACTCAAGGCTGGGGGAAGAGAGACGGGGAGCGAATCACCCTTCTGAGAACTTACAGTCCCGTTGGAACCCGTATTTCTTGTGCAGTAATTGTGAAGTCAGTGTCGGGAAGACAGAAATTACGTGCCAAGTTGTGTCCACTCGTCTCTTATGACGGTTGATGGGAAAATGGGCTCTGCTTTACTGTATCCTGTTTGCATCCATGGAGGAGGATTTGAGGAAGGGGTCGGCCTAAGACTCCTTTTGGGAGCATGGAGTGCAGGGGATTGGCTGCGGTGGAATTTAATTCTGTGTTATTGGGATTTGGACTCCAGAAATGCCCCAGGTCCCTGGGCTGCTGGGAGAGCCAAGCTGGTGAGGAGAGAGGGTTGTGTAAGGTGGGAGAGAGGTACTCATCAAGCTCTTCCAGGGGAAACTGGCTCAAGTCTGTGTCTCAGACCAGCGGCAAAGGAGAAGGTGACTGTCATCCTCTGTCCTCCTGCTCTCCTTCCTGCTGCTGCTCTGAGCTCCCTTTCGCTGTGTGTCCAGAGCTGACCAGGGAACAACGGCCTATCGTTAAATGGTTAGCCCCAGCCCTGCCTCTGCCTGGGAAATGGTTATATAAAGCTCCTGGTCTGGCCTGGACATCTGCCTCAGAGGGTTAGCCACTGTCCCTTTACTAGCACGTTTGGGATATTGCTCCCTCCCCCTATCTGTGGCAGCCTGCACCACCTCCAGGGGCAAAGGCATTCCGTAAATGCATTTATTGGACTTTAATTGTATAGGCCAGAATTCATTTTTCCTGCTCCCAGTATTGCCCCCTAATTGTAGCGTTCTGAGATTTCACAAGTAAGCCCATGTACACCTAATCTGTTTCCTCTGTATACACATAGCGTTCAATCATTTCTCCTTTTGTTATCCTTAAAGCCTTCATCATCATTTGAGTTTTCAAATCTGAGGGTGACCCTGGCCTCTTTCTTTTTAGTTTGTCCCCACCTCTTTTCTGGCAATCTTTCCCTGGTCTGTCTTATGTTTCTTAGGTGTTTTTAAAAAACTCTAAGGAGGATGTAATTTAGACTCTCAGAGCAGTGGCGCATCATTTAGAGCCTGCAGGTCCAGCATGCCCTGAGCGTGCCGTCTCTGCCCAGCCTCACGGTGGCAGGGTGTTTGGGTTAGGGGAGGAGTGTTGAATTGCCCATCTCAGCAGGAAGGGAATTGGGGTTTGCCAAACACCTTTTATGTATATGTTCAGATTGAAGGTCCCTTTGGAACATTTTGACTTTCAAGGAAGTCCCAAACTCTCAAACCACAGGGATCACAACACAGTGTCTGCACCCCAACCAGGATAATAACCTGACTGCCCCCATTCATTCCTTGGGGGGGTCCACCCCGAGGTGCCAGTAGATTGTCCTGTGAGAGGAAAGGAAGCTAGGTTGGGAGTGATACGGCTGAGGAGAGACCCAGGGCTGGTCCGTGCCCCAGGTGTGTACAGGTAAGAGTAGGTAACTGATTCCAGTGCAGAGTCCCAACATTGGCCCGGATAGAGGTAGGACATTCACTCTTAGACTGACACCCCAGGGTCAACACATTGGTCCGGTGCAAGCTAACAGTCGCTTTTATCAAAGGCCCCATGGAAGGGTTGGGCCTCTGATTGGGGTGGGGTGGAAGAGGAGTGGTAGATCTCCGTCTGTGGCTGTTTGCTCAGGAGGCCTCTTTCAGAAGGCTCTCTTGTAGGCAGAGAATTAGATTTTCTTTCTCAATGGAAATAACTCTTCCCACCTCATCACTGTTCATCCATTTTTCATCCATTTGCCACTGTCCATCTGTCCATCCGTCTGTCATAGAAAGGCACCTATCAGCTACTGGCTGTTATGCTAGAATCTGTATTCCCAATTGACCCCTCCCTGAGCCTCATATTCTTTTCCTCGCTTCTCTCCCTCTTTCTGTTGATCTGGACTTGCTCTTGGGAGAGGGGCTGATGACCTCATTTCTGCTGAGGCATAATTAATAAATACCAGGAGGCACGCATTTTCTTTCACAAGCACAGCACTTACGCTGTTCTAAGTACTTTACAAATATTAACTAATTTACTGTCATAACAACCCTATGAAGCAGACACTATTACTATTCCCATTTTACGGATGAGTCAATTTTTTAAATTCCAGCTGAAGAAATAAAGTTTGGTGGCGAAACATTAGGGGTGAGCCAGCAGTTATTTGTCATCACAGGACCAGTCTGCATCTCCCCAAGTCTCCCTTTGCCAACTGAAGATTAGGTAGTTGGATTGAGCACTTCGCTATTTCCTGTCAGCTACCTCTGAGCTGCTTCCACATCCCTCTCCCGCACTCCCAACCCTGTAGAATGGCACAAGGTTTAAAGACATTAGGGTATTAGAGATCATTTATCCAACCTGCTTGTCTACATTGGGGAGACTGAGGTCCAGAGAGGTGATAAGACCTGGCGCAGTCACCCGGCCAGTTAGTGGTGGGGCACGCAGACAAGAAGCTGGGATTGACTCCCACACTCCACGCCACTCCATCAGCACCGTCCTCTCCCCCGCCTCCTGCTTCCCCAGTCTGTTCAGCCAAAGGATCTATTGCCCCAGGAACAAGAATCTGCTCAGGTATCTTTAGTAGGTGTGCCTCACTTATGGGCTTTGCTTTCTTTTTCCTCAGTTTATTGCCAGCAGCAGTCTCTGTTCTGTTTTCTTCAGCTTCTTCCCCTTGAGTTACTGTCTTTTTATTTAAGGTGGCTGCCTCTCTTTTGTCCACGTCCCCTCCATTCCCCATCTCTTCCCTTAATCCCCTTCTACCATGCTGCTGTAGCCTCCACTCTCTGGCTCCTCCCGGAGGTTGGGGGACAGGGGAATAAGGGGACTCTTCATTTCTCCCCCTGATTCTCTGCTGTCCGCAGCACAGGCCAGCAGCTGTCCCCCCCACCCCCACCTCCACCCCTTAGGGATGTTGTCTGAGAGAGGCCTTGATGTTGTCTTTCTTCCCAAGGCCTTTTGGAAAAGTAGAAGTTATCTCCAGGACCCTTGGCTGCTGTTCAACTGCATGGCTAATGGGGGAGGTCAACCACCCCCCTTTCCAACCTAGTGGGGGCTCTTAGGGTTCTCAACACTGCATTTAATAGTTGCCCGACTCAGAAGGGACCTCAGTCCAAATGAATGTCTATTGTAAAAAAGGTTTGGGGTCTCTTCCCATCACTCCTTCAGGGTAATGGAGAGTTTTTTAGGGAATAAGATGACATTTGGTAATTGAGCCAAACAGATGGCTGGTATACAGGCTTTGGAGTTGGACTGCCCAGGGGATGGGGAAAAAGTGGGGTGACAGAATAGGGGCTCCCTGGACTCTCAAACTCAAAACCCTTTCTGTGTCCTCAAAACTTGTTGCCCTAGATCAGTGGTTCTCAACCTTCCTAATGCCGTGACCCTTTAATACATACAGTTCCTCATGTTGTGGTGACCCCCAATTTCATTGTTACAAATTGAACATAATTAAAGCATAGTGATTAATCACAAAAACAATATGTAATTATATATATGTGTTTTCCGATGGTCTTAGGCGACCCCTGTGAAAGAGTCATTCGACCCCCAAAGGGGTCTCGACCCACAGGTTGAGAACTGCTGCCCTAGATATTTACCTGAGAGAAAGGAAGATATGCATTCATATAAACTCACATACACAAATATTAATTGTATTATTGTTCATAATCGTCAGAAAGCAGTAACAACCCCAATGTCAATCAATAGATGAATGGTTAAATTGTAGTACAGCCATACAATGGAATACTCAATGTAAGAATGAACTAGTAATACACTTAACAACACGGGTGGATCTCAGAATCATTCTGCTTAGTGAAAGACATTGAATACAAGAGGGGACAGGCTTTATCATTCCATACATATGAAATTCTAGAAACATTATAACTAGAGTGATGGGAAGCAGATCAATGACTGAAAGGGGTCAGAGGATGGGGAGGGGACTGGGTGCAAAGGGGCGTGAGAAAACTTTTTAGAGTGATGGAATGTTTTATATTTTGATTTTGGTGGAGATTATATAACTGTATAGAATTAGCAAAATTCATCCAACTGTACCACTTAAAAGGAGTGATTTTTATTGTATGTAAATTATGCCTCAATATAGCGGGGACGGGGGGGGGGGAGGGGGGGGACCACACACAAAAAACCAGCCCCTTGGGTTGGACCATCAAGGGAGCCTGTCTATCTCTAGCCTTTAACTATTTGCGACTTTGCAAGACCCCAGTGGTCTTGGAGGGTGCTGGGGGGTGGGGTGGGGGCACCACAGTCCATTTCAGGAATAGCAGAGTGCTCTTTGGATTTTGAGGAGCTTTCATAGAAGTTGTTGATGATTTCACAGAAGAGGCTGAAGCAGACTGAGATGGTATTATCCACCATGTGTATTTGGGTGAGAAACACGTGAGCACCTGGGAGTGTTAGAGGGACGGAGAAGGTAAAGGGAGGGTGTTCATGTCATAGAACCCAGTGGGCTTTAAAAAATGTGAAGGGGAGAGGGTGCCCAAGGCTTATTCACTGATGTATCGTCTCCCTGCGTGGAGATCCCAACTGTGTAACTGTCTGGTGAATTCCTGTAAAGTGAGAGTTTTTTTGGTTGCTTTTAACCTCCACCTTCCTCCCCGAATTGTCTCTCATGCCGAGTTTCCAAGGTAGTCAGCATAAAGACGGTATCTGAACTTGGCTCATGTCTTATGGCAGACTTGCATGGAGCGCCTTTTCTGAATGGACCCAGTTTCAGTGGCAAGGCTGTGTAGATTTGGGTCCTTACCATGGGAACCTTCGTGCATGCATAGTGTCGGGTCCTACCTGGCCGCATGGCCTGACTCCAGGTCTTGGCTGTCAAGGTGGAGTGAGGGTGCCCAGGGCGCTTTGATAGGAGCAGTCAGCCCAGCCTGGGGAACTGTGGCCAACATTTCAAGTGGTAGTTACATTCACCGCTGCCTTCATTTCTGGTAGGCCTTCCCTTTACCACACCCAGTAGCTAAAGGGAACCAGCAATGTCCATGTTCACCGCTCTCTGGCATTAAACGAAGTCCTTTTCAGTGGTGCTGGATTGAAAAGAGTATGAAGAGTATGTTTTAGAACCTGGCCTTTGCACCCAGGATACACTCCTGCTGAGTCTCACTTCTTTGCAGGCAACTGAAGTACAGCTACAGGGTTGCCCAACCTTCCAGTTGGGCTTCACGTAGAGATGTTATTATTTTTTGGTAACTCTGACACCCAGACTTGATCGGCATGGCACATGCTCTGGCTGTTCTTCTCCAGGGTGTGGGGTGGCTGTTTAAAGAGGGTGGATATGAATGCTAATCTTTGGGGAGCATAACATGTTCCTGCCACTTGCCTGTTTTTATCTGGAGAAGTTCAAGCAGATATCAGAAGGGAACTGTTTGTGGGTACAGAGATGGTTTAAATGACCATTATGAACAGAAATGATATTTGGCAAAATGACTTCCCTTTTAGGAAGGCGAAGCGGCCATCTAACCACTATTTGTTGAATTCCTAGGATATGTGTGTATCCTATCACATGCTCTGCTGGGTACTTTGAAATAAAAACAAGTAGAAGATGGAGTCTCTGCACTTAAGCACATTGGGAAGTCATGGAATTAAATAGAGGCTGAGTGAGGTAACCAGTGATATAAGGATGGGGATGAGGCCAGAGCAGTTCAGGGAATGAGTACGAGGCTGGAGAAGGAAGAAATTGAGTCTGCATGCTATGGCAGCTCGTAGACTTTTAGCTGGGCCTTCAAGTATGAACAGATCTTAGGAAGTCAGAGAAGAAGGGGAGAAGCCAGAATGGATATGAGACTGTGAGGGATTTTTACTTGAGCCGAGTACTTTCATTTGTGCATAGCGGGAGCTAAGCCTGAGTAGAAATCTGGGGCTAGATTGTGGAGTTCTGGGACGATGGGTTAAGGATTTGGTCTGTATCCTGTCGACCATCAAGGCTGGGGAACTGTGCTGACACAGGGCAAAGGCAGCATTCTAGGAGATGTAAACCAAGGACTCTGTCCAGGGGTGGGAGGGGGCGGCTTGTTGGGTCTTCTCTGTAATGTCCTTCATGCTACGTTCTCTCCCCCATTGACATGTATGTTCTAGAGCAGCGGTTCTCAACCTTGGCTGCACATGAGAATCACCTGGGAATCTTTTTAAAATCCTGATTTCTGGGCCTCATCCTCCGGAAATTCTGTTTCTTTGTTACTAGGCCCCACCCCATAACAAAGAAACAGAATTTCCGGAGGATGAGGCCCAGAAATCAGGATTTTAAAAAGATTCCCATGTGATTCTCATGTGCAGCCAAGGTTGAGAACCACTGTTCTAGAGGATAGAGTTGATTGACCCTAAGGTTTCCTTTCATAAGCAAAATGGAGCCAACCATTGTAGGGGACTAGCAAATGGGTCTGTTATTAATGGAGAGGAAATTGTAAGTCTCGCAGTTTTCACTGGGGAGTGGACAGGAATGAAGTTGGGAAGTGAGAGTCTATCAGGTTCCACATTGTTCCCTGCCCCGCCCTTCCAGATGACCCATGCTGAGGAGTTGTTCAGGGTGTGGACAGTGTTTCACGATGGCCTTTGTCATTCAGGTGGCATGCCATGGAACAAGGCAGGCACCACAATTCATGTCCTTGTGCACTCTCTTAAATAGTGCCCTCCTACTCTGGAGGCTCTGAAGCTAGCCTGAGTTTGAATCAACTTTTTTTTGGATGGGGTAGGAGAAGAATTGACAAGAGGGCTAGTAGATACGAGTTTGGAAAGGAGATTAGCCAGGGAAACAGAGAAAGTCCGAGGGAGACCAGAAACCTGGGTAAGCCCAGAATGTTCTAGAGGACTAGTCTCTGTTAGGATTGAAATGGTCCGGACATGCCTTCAGCCTCCTTCGTGACCCTTCCTCCACTAGCCAGCACGGCTCCTTGTCCTGGACAACAGGGAAGGCGCTTTAACGGCAGGGCAGCTGTGTTCTCATCAAAGGAATAGCAGCTTCTCGGAGAGGTGGTGGCTTCGGGAAAGAACTAACAGCGGCCAAAATTAATCAGCGAGTAGGAAAGAACTGACTTCCCAGAGCTCGTAGGGTATGGACTTGGATGTGCTGTGGGTGAACAACATAAAGGAAATGGAAGAGGAAGAGTGTCAGTGACTGGCAAGGACCCTGCTGCCGGGGAGGCCAGGGCTGACTGTTCCCCAGCGGGAATTTAGTTAGGTGTTTCCACTTTATCTTCCCCAGACTCTCTAAAGCAACAGTTTCACTGGGGTCTAAGACATTCTTCTCAAACCTCTTAGCCCTCTACTGTCCATGACCAACAGAAATTTTTCTTTTTCTTCTCCTCCTCCTCCTCCTCCTCCTCCTCCTCCTCCTCCTTCTTCTTTTATTAATCCTCACCTGAGGATTTTTTTTCCCCATTGATTTTGAGATAGACTGGAAGGGAGGGGGAGAGACACACAGAGAAAGAGAAGCATCGAAGTGAGAGAGACACATCGATTGGTTGCCTTCTGCAGGCCCCACCCAGGGCTGAGGATGGAGCCTGCAACCAAGGTATGTGTCCTTGATCGGAATCGAACCCAGGACCCTTCAGTCCACAGGCCGACGCTCTATCCACTGAGCCAAGCCGGGTAGAGCTCTTCTTTCTTTGAAGATAAATTTACTTGGGGTGGTAGTGACTTCAGACTATTATTGGATCTTTGGTTATTGGTTTGAAAATTCTTTTGTTACTGTTTTCACATCAACCAAAGCTAGAAACTTTCCCCGAATCCCCCTGCAGTATAATAAATGTTTCTTTTCATCCGGGAAGCAAACTATTTACGACCACACCGGGGTTCACAATGAATTGTATAAGTGATACTGACTTCTGTGTCAGCAAAAAACGAAACAAAAACTGATCACAGATGACATTACCTAAATGACAGTACCTCCGCGTGTCCTTTCTCTCACATTTGCTGTAATCCTGTTATGGCATTGTCCTATTACCTCCAGTACTGTCATCTTTAAATGCTGTCAAATCGTAACTGGATTGCCAAGGACAGAGGAGAGGAATGAGGGGGAACACAGTGGTGCTTCCCAACACACTGCGGAGACGGTCGCCTTCGCCCTCTCAGAGGTGGAATTCTTGGAGAAATTGTTCCGTTAAAGTGATGACTCAGGTTCTTTTACAGACGCTGATGATATAGCCAGATTCACTCCTCCTGTTCCTAGAAGGAAAGAAAGAAACGTTCTCTTTTAACAGCCAATGAGACAGACTCACCTGGGAAAATGTTAATGTTCCTGCATAAGGAAAATGCGGGAGAAGTATTATTACTGTGTTTTGGAAACCGGGTCAAAAGTAGCAACGAAGAGAGGGTTCTGAGAGTTTAATATTTAATGTTTAGTTTTGATGTTTCCCAGATTTGGCGAGCTCTTCCATCTGAGAGCTGGGAAGCTGAGTCCTCAGCCTGTCAGAGACAGACATTATCGGGCAGCTGGAGTTGGGAACACTTGTATTTTGTGTTTGTTCCACATGTCTGTGTTCCTCTTCATACATTTAGACCAAATTCTCATGCAGGTTTCAGTCTTCACCTTTCTGCAGCTTCTGTGGATGGAATGGTTGATGGGGAATGCAGTAAAAGCGAACCTCTTGCTTTTTTTTATTCTATTGTTCAGAAATAGGGGAGAGAGAAATGGTTACTTTGAACCCCTTTATTAAGGATGGGTTGACTGCCAGAGAATAGGGCTAAACTTAAGGGGACTAGCTAAGAGTTCTTTTTCTTGTTTCTCTCTCTCTCTCTCTTTCTCTCTCTTTCTCTCTCTCCCTGCTTTGGATTTTCTAACAGTATAATGTAGTTTTATAATTTAATTTGATTCTGTACTCATTTTTAAGTATATAATGTTGATTAGTATGCGCTAGTATTTATAGCCCACCAGGAGGATCCCACAGGAAGATCATCTCCATTTGAGAAGACAGTTTCCCAATTTCCTTTTAGATGACGAAAAAGTCACTGCCCACTGCATGACTCCCCCTGCCCCACCCTGAGCTTTCTTCTTACACTCGGGGTGTGTGGCGTTGTGGGTCGCAGACACCTGAGAGCTGGGCTGGAGGTGCAGCATATGGGATATGCTGACATGCATGCGAAAACGCTGGATAATTGACTTGCAAAATATAGGTTAGGGAGTTTTATGGGATATCAAATTATCTTACTCTTTCTCTGATTAAAGACAAACTGTTATATTAAGTAGATCATTACATGGGCAAAAGGTTAGGACTTCACACACTTCGAGGTGTGGTGCCGACTCTCCCCTCCTGCCTGCGGCAGAGGCCCCTGGCAAATAACGGGTAGAAGGCAGGAAGACTGTCGTAGGACTGTGAGCGTCGGAATAGCTAAGTGAGATTTATGGGAGGGGCGTTTGCCTTAGCTTTGAATTACCCAAGTCTTTTTTGTTCTGATAGAATAGTAATCTTGAAATTAAATATTAATTTGTCCTGATTCCATTTCCGATGGCAGGGAAACGGGTGAATGAAAGCGGGAGTGAGCAGCGGGCAGGGCAGTGGTCAGGTGTGAGCCAGAGAATGACTGTCTCAGGCTGGGCGAGTGCCATTCGCAGGGCACTGAGTGGAAGCATTCCGTGGAGGCAGTGGTCATTCGGAGACTATGGGCTGCTCCTCTGTCACACCATGATGTCTTGGTGAACTGTCTAATGCTATTAAGGTCTCCGTGAAGGAAATTCCAGGCCCAATCCTGATGTTGAGCTGGAGTTTCCATTTGTCTGATAATCTACCAGCTAATCCATCAATCTGCCCATTTCTATGCATTATTTATTTCAAAGCCGGAGGACCCCAAGTCCACCACGAGGCTTGTGGTATATAGAAAGGGACAAGTTCAAGGCTTTTCCAGGCCAGATATAGCCATTTTCTTTCAGTATTGCACATTGGTAGGTCTTTAGAAATTACCCCTTAAAGTGTGTGTGTGTGTGTGTGTGTGTGTGTGTGTGTGAAGTATAGGTTTCTTGAATTCCTTACTTGCCTTAGTACTAAACTACATGTATGTGCATAAAGTGGACTCAACAGCATTTGGCCACACTCATTATGTGAGAAGAAGGCTAAATTGAGGTGGGACAAGGTGGGCTAGCAGAGCTGTGATTGGTGTCTCAATTTGATGTGTGGGGGAGAGAACAAATCACAAGCCATGCTCTGGAAATGAGTTCACCCACAGGGCAATGACCCTGAAAGCCCCCGTGTAAGTACCAGACCCCGCCAGGCTGTCTTGACCTTCAGCAGCCTTTCAATGAAGTCCATTTCAGAATGGAGAATGGCTTGCCACTGTCCTCTACTCTTGGCCTGCTGACAGAACAAGAGTATTAGAAATATTGGAATAGATGCCTAAATATACCAAACAGGTTGTGTGTGTGTGTGTGTGTGTGTGTGTGTGTGTTTGGGGAGGAAAGAACCAGAACGGAAGTTGGAGAAAGAAAGTAGGGGAGAGAAACATTAAAATGTACAGTCTCATTCCTCAGCTCTCCTGTTGAATATGGGGATCAGAGGTAATAATACATATTTTCAAGAGAAGATAAAACCATCTATTTGGTGAAGGGGGACTAGTCTGGGGGACAGGGAATTGCTGTGTGACCGTAGGGAACCACTTGCCTTCTCTGGGCTGAGCTTAGCCTGGTGTCCACAAGGGTCAGCGCCTGTATTTATAGGCCAGGCTTGACAGTCCCGAGTGAAAGGCAACTTCACTTCTCACCTCAGAATAGCAAGTGGAGTTTCTCATATCTAGGTTGCTGGGACAGCTTCCAAGGAATATTCTAATATTCGGCAGTTTGTGACGTTGGATGGAGGGTTTTTCTCTAGAAATGAGTTGGTTGTTTTTTACCACTATTCACATTATTTTCTGGATCTAGGTTTTTTTCTTATTTTTTCCTCACAGGCAGGATCTAAATAATCCTGGGAGTTTTTTCCCCCAGTTAGCTTAAAAGCATTGAGGGCTCTCCTGGGACTAATGTCTGGAGGCCTGTTCCCCCTCCCCCCGGGGTTAGCGGCCCCCTGTTGAGGATGCTGTCCTTGGGATTCTTGTGGGGGTTACCTTGCTCCCCCACATTAGCCCAGTCACGGTGACTTTAGCTAATCTGGGTTTGGGGGAATTCTAGCGCATGGCATCTCACCCCCATCCCAGCCAATTGCATTTTATTTATTTATTTATTTATTTATTTATTTATTTATTTATGTATTTATTTATTGTGAACAGTATTACAGATTTCCCCCATTTTCCCACCCTTTGCCTCCATCCACCCAGTCCCCGCCTCACCCCAGGCCTTCACCACACTATTGTCCGTGTCCATGGGCTGTGTATCTATGTTCTTTGATTAATGTATTCCCATCCTGCCACCCCTTCCCATCTAAGATCAGTCAGTCTGTTCCATGCATCCATGGCTCTCTTCTGTTCATCAGTTTATTTTGTTCATTAGATTCCACATCTAAGTGAGATCATTTGTCTTTCTCTGACTGGCTTGTTTCACTTAGCATAATAATCTCCTGGTCCATCCATGCTGTCGCAAAGGGTAATATAGGTCCTTCTGTTTTACTGCTCCATAGTATTCCACCAGCCCACGTTGCATTTCATAAGCCAGCAACTGCCAGGCCAGGCTCCCATTACCCGCAGGCTCCTGTGTTTGTTTACAGGGACCTCGAGGAGGAAATGGGCCTGCTTAGGTAAGACTTGGGATTTGGTCTGGTGAGATGAGTTAACTTGGGGACTGTGGTGGCAAGGGACACCTGGTTCTTCCAGGGCTGTGCCTTGTTGGTGTGGATGTGTGTGTGTGTGTGTGTGTGTGTGTGTGTTTGTGTGCACGCAAATAGTGTTTCTATTTCCTATTTTGATTTAAATACTGGTCTGTTTTGGCCAAGTCAGGTGCCACAGAAGATTTCTTTTTGGCTTGAACTTGATGAAGTTTGGATGAACTTGGTGAAATAAACACAAGTTACCAACATATGGTCATGGATGTGTCACCACTGTCCCCTTCCTCATAATAAGCTGTTCCTAAGTAAGAATTCTTATAATTTTAAGGTCTTACATTGGAATGGTGATGAGGATGGACAATGTCAGCCCTGTATACATTTTTGCTTGAGTCGTTAACCTTTCCTTCCTCCCTCCTCCTCTTCTCCCCCTTCAAGGCCCCCCTTCCCTTAAGAGAAAAGCTTGTGAGCATGGCTGGAGGCGTAGACTTGACCTCCACCTCACCAGGTGCAGCTGCTGACCTGCAAACAAAATAGGAAATATTTTTTTTAAAGCAGGGGGGAGAGTTTCTGTTCCACAATCACTGCTGTTTCAAAAGAAAGCAACCTGGTTCATCTGCGAGACCTACTTCCCTCTCTGGTGAACATGACCATTTCAATAGCCGAGGACCCCCATGGCTGGGCGGGGTGGGGGCGAGGTGTAAGGGGAAGGAAGGTGAGAGAAGGGAGATGCTAGCAAGATAATGGGAAGAAGGGAGAAGAGAGAGGTGAGAAGGAGAAGCAAAAGGGGGAGAGAGAAGGGAGAGAGGATTGAAATTAGAGCTATTTTTAGCTGAATGTGAGCGCAGGTTTCATCAGGCTCGCTGGCGATGGAGGAACAGACTGTGCGGACAGTCACCTTGCGTGGAACTCCCTGCGAGGCGGCCATGGTGACTGAATTTTCTGACACTGTCAGAGTTTGGACAACGCTGCCAGCTCCTAGAAGGGCAGCCCAACAACTGTCACAGGGAAAGCATCAAAAGCACGAGCTGTCGATAGTGACCTGCATTTGCAGAATATCTGAGGGCTTTCTAATTACCGGAGGAGCTCTAAATTAGAGGAAAGCTGTTTGACAAGCCCCCTCGCACGTGGTAAGTGTCACGGCGCAGATAATCATTACATCTAACAAGCTTCTGATTTTTAACAGAAGCTATGAAAGGACTCACCTGTAATGGTTCAGATTCTATGGAGGGGGGGCAGGGAAGCACACCCCACACACCCCCAAAGCAAGAAAGAAATGAAGGAAGAACAACAAGAAAATAAGAAAATAGTGGGAGAATGAAAGGATAGCCTCATTCTAGCGCTTCCGGCAAATGCTGAGACCCCCATCTCTGATTTCTTGCTTTGCTGCTGGTCAGTTTCCTTACTGTAATCTGTGTCTGCTAATACGCCAGCTCGTTCATTTGATGATTCCCGGAGACAAGCATCCTCCGTGAGTTATTTCTGACCATAGAGCATTCCACAGGGCCCGAGTTGTTGAAAGCAGCTCCCCACACTGTAACAACTTGAATCTTGCCATCAAAACCCATGATAGAGACAATCGATTTGGGTTCTACCTTGGATGGAGAAACAGGCTGGGGGCTGAAGCAGATAGAAGCCGTTTCCCGGGACCTGCCTGAGATTGCTTGGGTTTCGTTGGAGCCCAGGCCTCCCGACCATGTTCAGGGCTCTCGGCGCAGGGAGGGCTGGGGAATTTGAGTCCTGGTTTGAGGCATTGATTTAAACCAGTTTTCAAAGGCCTGAGCCGAGCTGATCACTTGTGTGTCTTCCTTTCTGTGTGCCCCCCACCCCACCCCCCAACATTTCTCCAGCAGGGGTGCATATTGGAGGGGAAAGGGCTGTAAACTTGATGGTTGCCCAGCATCGCTGGGGATGTGCAGCATCAGGAGCCACGCTTCTCTTGCCCGTGTTGATCCTCCCCAAACTACCCACCCTGCCCGTGCAATTATTCATGGGAAGTGAGATAATATAAATCACGCTGCCTGATTCTTCTCAAACAGCTCACAAAGTAATCACAGGCTGAAGTGCAGGTCTTCTTGCAGTGCCTTTATCAGTAAATCAGATTTTGAGCATTTATCAGCAAAAGTTAGATTTAAGCATCGTTCCTGTAACGTTTGAAAGGAAGATTTGTTTCGGCGGGGACTCTGCCAATCAGTGATCTTCCTGCTTGACTCTGCTATCAATTATTGCTGCAATTATTTGTCTAGTTGGACATTTAAAATGTCATCAGAAAGAGATGATTACATATTCTAGAAAGCAAGGCACTGTGTAATCAGATGAACTGAACCCAGTTGAGTGTAGTGTGGTACCAACTTGTCCTTCCAAGGAGAATTCTCGTGCTACCCCCAAAGCAGCAGCCTTCTGCCCGGTTTTCAGGATGCCGACCTTAACCTTGGGACGCAGCGTGCAGCGGGGTCGGTGATGCTCAGTTATGGGAAACTTTCCAAGTCTGAAAATGGAATTGCTCCTCAGATGCACGAGAAGTGCATTTTGGTTATCTCATTCAATTCATCTGCAAATCTATAAATAAGAAGTCCCTCTATTTTTCTTATTTCCTGTGGATTTAAATGCCAAATCCCGAGTTGTTGCAAAGTTGTCACATGCCCCTTTTCCCTCTCTCCGTGCCTGGTGCCCAGGATCTAAGCAGTGGCGGTAGAAATTACAACTGTTTGGAAGCCAAGAAACAGCTCCATTTCTCACTTTCCTCCAATTCCGGATATTCTCGGCCCCACTCCATCTCTCCGCCTGCTCCCCACACACCTCCTCCACTGCACACCCTCCTTCTGTCCACGATCAGGAAACAAATACAGCTCCACTTTTTTTTTTCCTATGGAGGAAAAGAAACCACAACCTGAATAAACAACACAGAAATGCCAACCAAACTAAACTCCAGGTAGAACAGTCCCCAATGTCCTAAACGTGTAGAAATCCCCCCAGCACCAGTCTGTTCCCACCCTGATGAGCAGGGATGTTTGAGTTGAAAGTGCAGCCAAGCCCTCAGCTGGGAAACATTAGTCCATTTGCATTCTTTTGACACGAAGGTTAGAATGGACACTAGAGGTTCAGGAGACATTCACTCAATTTAGATCAGCGGTTCTCAACCTGTGGGTCGCGACGCCTTTGGGGGTCGAACGACCCTTTCACAGGGGTCGCCTAAGACCATCGGAAAACACATATATAATTACATATTGTTTTTTGTGATTAATCACTATACTTTAATTATGTTCAATTTGTAACAATGAAAATACATCCTGCATATCAGATATTTACATTATGATTCATAACAGTATCAACATTTCAGTGATGAAGTAGCAACGAAAATAATTTTATGGTTGGGGGTCACCACAACATGAGGCACTGTATGAAAGGGTCGTGGCATTAGGAAGGTTGAGAACCACTGATCTAGATGGATTTCATGAGTTCAGGAATTTTCTGTGGCACTGGCTGTCTGGCCAGGCTTTTCCTGATTCACTTCCTACCATAACAGAAAAGTGCATTGGGAGTCTGTTAGGAAACTAATCTTACGTGTGGGGAAAAAACACACGAAACAAACCAGCACCTTTTAAAATACTAGAGCCTCGAAGTGTGTGTGCTGGGAGAGAGAAAGGTGTACGGGGGTGGAACATAAAAAAAAAAAAAAAGAAGAAAGAAAGAAAAAAAAAAAGACTTAAAAAATCACAACCCATTAGCTTGGAGAAGAAACACTGTCTCAGCCGCAGTCACTCTTGGCCAGGAGCAGGCTGGGGCAACCCTGTCACCTTCGTCCCCTCTCCTCCAACAGCTGTGCTCAGGGACCCTTGTCTTGCCTGGGTCTCCCGCCAGGCCCTGCAGCTTGTGGCCTGGGTGGCTTCAGTTCCAGTCTGGGGTGGCCCGGGTCAGCTGACCACACTGCCCTGCTGGGGAGCAGAAATTGCTTTGACCCTTGACAGAAGGTTGTCCGCTTGTGGTGGGTGAGGTGTAGTGTGTTAAAACCACAGAGCAGAGGTGCGAAGGGCCCTGGGGAGACAGAGAGGAGGCCCTGGGTTCTGGCTGCTGTTGCTTTTCCAGGGATCCCTCTCCCATTTTTGTTTTCAGGGTACATGTGTCTCTCTCTTCACTCCCTCCAGCGTGTCCCGAGCGGAGGTGTCTCCTAAGCCCACGTGGTTTCACGTCCCTGGACCCTTGCCAGCCCCTGGGCTGGGGAGCCCCGGCCTCGCAGAACACACCAGGGCTCTGCATTCCTTCTCCTCGGGGCCCCGCTGGCTGTGCCCGGACCTGGTGCAGCTCTGGTGATGAGGTGTGGGTGGCTCAGGTGTTCTGCGTCTGAGGCAGGGAGGCAGGTGAGATCAGCCAGCCAGCTTTTACTGACCCTTCCATGGACAGCTTCCTAGCCACATTTTAAAGCCTTTTTAGAGTAGCAAAACTATGGGTTATGAACAGGATTATCATAATGGAAGGACTTCATGCTATTCTTTCTCTTGGGGCATAAAAATAGGGGTGCCGTAGGGGGTAAGAAGAGAGGAAAGTGTGTGTGTGTGTGTGTGTGTGTGTGTGTGTGGTAGGGTTTACTATAAAAAATTTGAGAGAGGAGAGGAAAGGGACCCAGACTAGGTAGGTAATTGGGACCAATTCATCAGAAGACGTGAGGAAATTTGACATCTAGTAATTACACAGCATTTGGGAAGTGAATTGTTAACCTGATTGTCCATAACAGCCATTGAGTAAATATACAGTTACAGAGTGCCAAAATTGTACAGTGAACCGATGGGCCGGCAGCCACCTTCAAGGGGCTGTCATCATGCCTTGGGTCAAGGCTGACCCGGAGGCTCCTTGGTGAGTGAATCATCTACCGAAGAGCCCTCATGGCTTCAGGAAGGGAAGGTTCCCCTGGCCACAGCCTGCTCCCTGGCCGCTCCTTCCGGCCAGCCGGGTCATTTAGAACAAACAGCCTCCCACAGGAAGGAGAGTCCACCCAGCAGCCTCGATTTCTCAGTATTTACTGACGGCTTTTCTTTGCCTAGAAGGGTGCTGGGCAATGAGAAGTAGACAGGACAATCTTAGTTCTCAGAAGGCGTGGACTTCAGCTGGGGGCCAGTACTGGTGGGATACATGATGATATCGGGAGCCCTGGGCCCAAATGTCGTGGAGAGCGGGGGACAGAGAGCGGCGTACCCTTGCCGTCCTATCCATTGTCTAGCCAGGGGCCTTCGTGCCCCTGCCCCCCTGAGCTTCAGTGCCCCCGTAATCTCAGTGGGGCCTCCTCCCGGGGAAGTCCACAGCCTGCTCCTCACTGGAGGAGCCGCCCTCGTGTCAGCCAAGAGCCGCAGGCCATAAATGCAAAGTATGGTTTAACAAAAGCAGCTTTTGAGTAAGAAAGCCGAGTGGAGTTGTCCCAACCTGTCAACTTCAGATTTCTTTCCTCCTCTCCATAAATCAAAAAACGGTTGGTGGAAGGGAGGGACAGAAGCGTTTCATTTTCTGATTTTGTAAGAAAATAAAATAAAATCAAAAGAACCTGTCCCACGCTGATACCTTACATGCCAGGTTGCAGCCTGAGGCAAATTTTTGTGGCCATGTAATAAGCCTCTTTAAAATGGTGACAGACCCTTGACTCTTTGCCTTGAGTTAGGCTGATAAAAGACATTTTATTGCATTAGAGCCGGGGCAGGCGTACAGGACGGTTCTTGCCTGGTCGGCCTCTTTGAAATGGTGTCAGCCCTGCTGTCCACACTCCCCACTGCCTGACAGGGTTTGAGCACGAAGGCGGTGGAGATCTGTGGGCCGGTGACAGACGGGGCTTTCTACCCAGCAGTCGAAAGTTGAGGTTCTGGAAGCAAAAAGATTTCAGCCCGAGGGGCTTGTTAGGGAGAGTGGAGTGTCTCCTGTTCCTGGTAGACGTAAGAGATCTTGATTGAAGAATCTCATTGAATCTTAGGGGCATTCAGAATGAAAAATGATCCTGGGGTCTCCTCTGTAGTGTGGGGTTCCTTCATCCCCCCCCCCAATGCCTGTGGAGAAGGAAAAGAGGTATTGTGTACCCATTGCACAGAGGGGCGAGGCCTCCATGAGCTGAGCTCCCAGGGGACCTGTCCAGTGTGTAGACAGGAGCTGAGATGGTGCGCTCTTGGTTTGAGGAGATTTGGGGGGAGAGGGTGTCTGATAGCTTTGGGTGTCACCCCCATTGGATCAACAGAATTAGTAAACCCGAGAACAGCCGGCAGCACCCATTCTGTGGCTGGATTGGGGCCTCTTGAGTGATTACGGATTATACATGTGGGCATTTCTTTTTTATTCAGGAAATTCTTTCCAGGTTGGTAAGTGGTATAAATGAAGGATTTGAAATTGGGTAAAAAGCCAGGAAAATAACTATGAAGCCAAGAAAATAGGCCTTGAATAAATAGGCTATGTCTGCTTCGCCTTTGTTCTGTGGGACTGTGTCTGAGAGGGTAGGGCTGAGGCCCGAGCAGGGCTGCTGTGTGTCGGTGTGTGTGTGTGTGTGTGTGTGTGTGTGTGTGTGTGTGTATGCGTACTGAGGGACTGAGGAGAAGCGGGGGGGGGGGGGGCTGGGGGGGGGCAGAAGCAGGAGCGTGTGGGCGAGCAGAGGCCTGTTTTTTGAAAGAAGGACTTGCTACCTTGGGACAAGGCTTGGCCTCCCAGCACCAGAACCCTCCGCGATTCAATCTCACCTCAGGCGAGAGGGCAGCCTAGTTTTGTTCCTGAAGAAAAGTCAGAGCCTGACCTGCTAGACCATTTTTTTAAAAGTGTGTAGAGCTTTGAAGCCTTAAATTAGTTCTCATAATTTCTGAGCAGCTCTGTGTTAGCCATAGGACATAATAGGTTTTCATTCTGGAAAATGTCCAGTTCTAGTTCTGAGAATCTCTTGGCCAAGCTGGTCCGTCACAGGACGTTAGGCCGGTAGAGTGTGCCTTCCCACTTCCCCAAACACACACACACACACACACACACACACACCACGTTATAGTCCCAGGAAGGCAAGTGAGTGTCTGTAAGACTAGTGCCTGGGCAGCACAGTTTGCCCTGACCCACCTCCAGGGGGACCTGAGGTGAGTGGTGACGAGGGGCAAAGCAGGAGGGCAGGACTCTCTGAGTGCCCGCCCTACCCTCACGACCCCTGTAGGACCACCCTGAGATCTTCCATTTTCCTGGCTGGGGAGGTGAGGGTGACACCTGACCTTACCCCAGAGGATGGCTGTGGGGCCAGATGTGAGGGAAAGGTCTCGGAAGCAGATGAAGCCTCCACAGACGCCAGGACAGACTTCCTTAAGAAGGGCCAGGCGTGGAGGCCCGACACAGCCTTCCCGGGGCTGCCCGCTCTTCTGGGCCTTTTTCCATGGGAGGGTTTGCTCCGGTCATTCCTGGGAGAAAAGAGCAGAAAACTCTAGCTTGCAGGGTGGCAGTGCTCCTGGGCCTGCTCCCATCTTCCAACCATGCCTCCCCCTCCCGGTCCCTCTAGCAGCACCCGTATCCCCACCCAGCCCATGTCCTCCTCCACCAAGAACACCCGAAAACATGAAGGGTATCTTTGTGTACGCGCTAAGCTTGGCTTCCTGGAGCTTATTGTGACATTTTCTCAAGACGGATGAAAATGGTGATAGAGAGGCATACATTACATTTGCTGTGAGTTGACACCGATAAAAAGGCTCGGGGTGGCCTCTTCAGAGGAATTTGGGAGTTGCACGTTCTGTTGGCTTTGATAGACAAGCCCTTCGCTGCCCTGGCTGGTGTTATCAGAACTAAACGTTTGCTAAGCAAATGGTCAGTCTCATGGGATCCATCTTGACAGCCCAAACTCGAAAGGCATCTAATAACACTTAAATCAGACGCTCGGGTGGTTTTCCAAGCTTCCCAGGTGCCTGGGACCATGATTTCCCACCCTTTTCTTCATTTCTCAGGTCGGGTAGAGAGGTGTGAGTGGAGTCTTTGAACATCTGTGTGAGGCTGGACAGTTGGGGTGAGAAAATGCACCCAGGGCAGCTTCTTTCATCCCTCACCTCCTCTTCTAACCACAAAGGGGTTGCAGGTGAGCCCCACCTTAAGAAAGCCCAGCACACACAAATCTCACCCATGGAAACTGATCAATTAGAGGGTGATTTTTCACATTACAGAAAGATTGTTAACTTTTCAAAAGGTTTCGCCACAGGGTTTCTTTAAATGGTGAGCTCCCCCACTGAATTTAAAGTGTTTGTTTACAGATCATTAACTACTTGACAGAGAGGTTGGGGAGGGGGTGGAGGAGGAAGCTCTTCAAAGGTAAGATCTTAGAAGCCCTGCCAATTTTCGATGAGCCTGGAAGGGTGATGAAACGTCTCTGAAATTATGTCGGTTAGCAAATGGGATTCACTTTACAGAAACCCATCCTACCCATGGCTTTCCAGGAACCCTTTGCGTTGGTCGAGGGCAGGGACCACACAACCCTGGGGCCTTGCCTCCCTGGTGTGAAGTGGCCGGGTGAGAACCCTGGCTTTTTCTAGAGTCCTGCTTGTGCCCTTGTGAGCAGTGGGTGCGAGGCTCTGGCATGCGGCCGAGCTTCGCCACTGGCCTTCTGGCACATACAGCAGAGACCTTTTCCCTTGACATTTAGCCTGAGTCTGTGGGAACTTTCTTCCTGGTTCTCTCTGACTTTCAGCCTCTTTGGCTCAGGACCCACTTAGGTTTCCTCTTTGACGCTGAGACAGGTGAGCTTTGCAAGACTCTGCCCCAGAGGTTCACACTAAATCTAAGAATGAACCTGGGGCAGAACCCAGCCCACACAGGTCTGTAGATTCCTCCTGGTCCCTGCAAGGCACAAAGGGCACAAGCCCGTCCAGGCCGGCTTCTGGCAAGGCTCGTAGTAGGTCCCTTAACTGTGTCCAAGTCTCCCGCCCTAAATCTTCTCTCAAGGAGACTGCAGCTGGTGTGGGGAACAGGAAGGAGAAGTCATACACATCAGCCAGTCTTCTCTTTTTAAAGATGAGAAAGCTTAGAGCCAGAAAGGGGAAGAGACTTACTGAAGGTCACGTACAGCTGGTGAGTGGCGGAGTCGGGCCCGAAGAACCTAGATTTCTGACTTCGTTCCAGCAGTCTCTCCGAGGAATGAGTCCCTCACATCCTAAAGGAAGAAAAGAATCTGAAGAGAGGGTCTGTGGGGCTCACAGAGGAATGCACTGGGCAAGGGCATCTTTAGAAGGTAGTTTCCAAATTCCCCAAATAACCTGAAAACTACCTCAGGAAGAGGCAAGCCTGTACACACACAGACACAAACACAAACACAAGCTCGCGCGCGCGCGCACACACACACGCACACCTCACCATGCACAAATACAATCCTCAAATAAGGACTCAGCAGGAGTCAGGTGGCCCCACTCCCTGTGGAGAAGAGGAGAGAGAAGGAAGAGGGAGATTTTGGAGGGATGGTCACATTGATGATTGAAGAGACAAAGCAGTATAGGAAAATCCCCACATTTCTTGTATAGTCATTTGTTGAAAATGTGTCAGCAAGTATAAGCTCATCTTAAACTGGCAATGATACATCTGAAATAGATTATTTAAGCTGGGGAGGCAGGATTGCAAAGAATGTGGCTATCAACACTTGTTGGTCTGACTTGGGGGCTAGAACACAGTGGAGTCTGCCTTGGGAGACCACCCACCATTCATCAGGGGAAGAAAGTCAAGGCAGGGAAACAAAGGAGGGCAGGTGAACTTGCACCGAGCTTCACATGCCCGTGTCCCTAAGAAAACACGGTGTTTGAACATAGGAACTTGGGAAAGCTGAAGACTCCACAGAAGTCCTCGGAGGGCCATTTAGGTGACCATATCCTCTGTTGTCAACCGAATGAATCAATGCACCATAGTTTGATTTAAATGTCACTATACCCCCTGTGCCCCACTTGCTTTGCACACATTTTGGGCTCAACTTCTGTCTGGGCGTCCATACCTGTGTTTTCTTTTGTCTAGAAAGTCCTTCCTCTTGGCTCTCCTGGCCTGGCTCCTAAGTTACTTCTTCCCTAACTCCACTGTCCTCTCTTCCAAATGGAGGCCATTTTTCTTCCTTTGAATTTCCTTAGCAGTTTATCTGTGCCTCTCTGATGACACACTGCCTACACTGGAATAGAACCATTTCTGTCCTGGCCTTCTCTTCTCTACTATAGATGAAGGCTCCTGGAGTCTGGGTCTGCATTTTCTTTGTGCTGACCAGAGGCTAGCCTACTTTTGGGGCATTATAGGCATTTGGTAAATAGTTGTTGAATGTATGTATGAAAGAATGAATGAATGAATGAAATGTGTCTTGGGTACATACGTTTTGCTTAGTGAAGCACACAGTTAAACCAAGCCAAAAAAAACAACAAAAAACTATCCTAAGACAATTTGTCTTTTTAATGCAGCTGCCCTTCCAGTCTCCTCAATAAGTTCCATCATTCTAAGGCAAAAGCATAATGTGTAATAAAAATTTATCTAATTCACGATCAAGCGAAAATACTTTGGGCCCAGAGCCAAAGAATATTATTGGAGTGAACTTTTTTCAACACCCTAAATTTAACCAGCTGGAATTCTTTTTTTAAGTACCATCCTATTCAACCTTTTGAAATGAAGGATTTGCCTTTTAGTGGGAAATCTGCATTTCAACACAAAGATGGAACACATTGTCTCTGGCTTAGTTATTCTTCAGAAAAGCAAGCTCTTTTTTTTTTTTTTTTTTGGAATTATATGCTTTGCTTATGTTAAAGACACAGATTGCAGAAAATTTTGTTTAGGCCCGACAGATTGGTGGCGTGCATTTTTTGCATTTTTACAGATAAAGGGGCATGAAAGATGTCATCTCTCCAGCTCCCTACTCATAGAGTTAATGCATAGGGTGAGAACTATTCCAAGGTGAAGTTAGTAACGTGCTGTTTGGATAATCAGGGCTCTGAGGATAGAATTGGTCAAAAAAGAAAATGAGTTTTTAAATGAGTGATTGATGAAATTCAAGTCACTAAGGAAATATTGAGGAATGTAGGAACCGTGACCAAGTTTCAGCAAAGAAAACTGTAGTGTGGTGTATCTAGAACTCTCCCTTGCTTTCATTTGTACACGATATACTTTTTTAAAGAGCATCACAATTTGGCAAACCCTTAGCTGGTCAAAAAGCAGTGATGGGAAAAAGCTCATGGAAATGTTCATTTCTAGAACAAAAGGGAAAGTGATTTTTGACAATATTGGAAGGTTAATTAAGAAGTCTATTAGCAGTGGTAAAGCTGGCACATTTCAGTTTAGATCGACATGACTCAAGGTATAGGCATAGCTCACGTTCACTCTATAAGACTCTGAGAAGTCACAGAATCTGAGAGAGGGGAGCTGATATCTATTGTATCTGGTATCGTAAACAGAACTCGAAGGACGTTCTGTGGATTTGCCTCTAGCTCAGACTAGCTGCACTACTGTTATTTTTGAGACTTGGATCTAGTAATATTGAACAAACTGGAATTGGTTCTTTCAGGGAACTTTACAAACTTCCTGGATGCATTTTAAGTGAAGTCTAGAAGTTGGCTGCTGGCTGGGTGGGGAGGAGACTTGAGAATCTTGGAGCTGGAAGGGGCCGTAAGGGTCCTTTATTTTGGCCTGTCACCAATATAGAGATCCCTCCCTATCATGGTGGGTTGTCATCCTTTCCCTTCTTGAATACCCAACGTGGTAAGTAGGTCACAGTTTCAGAAGATGGCCATTCCTCTTGGGGACAGCTTGACTTCTTTTGTGCCCTGTCTCATTGGAAAAACAGGGATGTTATCTAAAAATATATGTTTGAGAAAAAAAAATATGCATACATATATATGCATTTTAAAAAAGAATAGTTTGCTGGGGTCCAACCCCAGCAGGTCCAGGGGTCCCCAAAGGTGTGGACGGAGTCAGCGAAGAAGGAATGACACAGAGACAGGGTTCAGTTCATCAGCATAGCGAGGTTCTCCAGCCAGGATCTAGCCCAGATCTGTTGCCATGTTCTGTTGCCAGGTTCTAGTCAGGTTCTCTTACCATGTTTTCTTGCTAGGTTCTGCCTCTAGGTTCTGTCTCTAGGTTCTGTCCCTAGGTTCTCCAGCCAAGTCCTGTCTCTAGGTTCTTCAGCCAGGTTCTCTCACCAGGTTCTTTAGCCAAGATCTGTAGCCAGGTTCTGTCCAGGATCTTTTGCCATGTTCTCTCGCTAGGTTCTGTCTCTAGGTTCTGTCTAGGATCTCCAGCCAAGTCCTGTCTCTTGGTTCTCTCTCTAGGTTCTCTGTCTAGTTGTCTTGTTACATCTGTATTTATACCAGTTGATTTTAATCCTGTCAATTTCTATTGCAAAGGTTAGGGCGTTTCTTATCTCCATTCCAGGGAGTAAAGATTATGTCGCCGACACCGGTTTGGCTCAGTGGATGGAGCATCGGCCTGTGGACTGGGGGGTCCCGGGTTCGATTCCGGTCAAGGGCATGTACCTGGGTTGCGGGCACATCCCCAGTGGGGGATGTGCAGGAGGCAGCTGGTCGATGTTTCTCTCTCATCGATGTTTCTAACTCTCTGTATCTCTCCCTTCTTCTCTGTAAAAAATCAATAAAATATATTAAAAAAAAAAAAAGATTATGTAGCTTAAGGGTGATTGTTTGTAGTTAAAGTGATTAACTACCCGCCTGGCACTTAGTTAAGAGGTTTTATCCCCTCCTTAACTTCAGGGAAAAATCCCTACCTGGGAAAACAACCTTTCTCGGAGAGGTGACCTTGGTTAAAACACATAGCGCTAAAGGGAGCAAACATATTAAGAACAGTATGCCATATACGCCAGGTCCCTTGAAACATATGCTGTGCGGATGTTTCTTCTCTGCAGCGACTGTGTCAAGCAGCAAGGATGGACCGGCTCCCAGCAATAGTTTATTGATTTTTCTTTTTAGAGAGAGAGAGAGGAAGGGAGAAGAGAGAAACATTAATGTGAGAGTGCAACATTGATGGGCTTCCTCCTGCACACTCCCTACTGGGGACCAAACCCTCAGCCCAGGCATGTGCCCTGACTGGGAATCAAACCAGCAGCCACTTGGTGCACAGGACAATACCAAACAACTGAGCCACACTGGTCAGGGTCACACATATACATTTTAATGAACAGCAAACATCTATAGTCCTAGAGAGGCCTGGGGTTTTAATTCCTGATAGAAGCTGGGCACCCAGGGCAGTCATTGTGTATTGGAAATGATGCTTTGTGCATAGCGGTTTGGGCACATTTGTAGATCAGCAGTATCCCTTGTTAATTAGTAGACAATGACGTGGATGTACTACACACCTACATTAGTGTCAGAAAGAAATAGTATGTCTATAGTAAAGAGATCTTTGAGATGTTGTCGATGAAACCGAAAACTTGATTTAGTGACCTTAAGTTCCAGGAACATCCACCCGGGTTTACAGTGCATCAAAAGTTGGTATTTACTGTGTATAGAAATGTAGAAGGACCAAAGTGTCACATTAAATCAAAATCCTTGCCAATTTGTTGCATATTTTTAATGAAACCTGAAAAATAAGGTTCTTCTTTTTTTTTTTTTTTAAATTCAAACATAAGGAAACATTGCAGTGTAACAATGCATAAGGCATATCTGAGGCCCCAAGTGGAGGTGGTGGGTCTGGAGAGACCTTTATGAAACAGAACAGGTTAAAACACCTTTCACCAGAGGAACCGAGGCACTTAAAAGGTTGATTCAGAAAAGGGCCGTGTGTCACCTTTGAGTGTCCAGTTCTAGCTCCAGCCATACAGTGTGCCACAGCTGCATCCCCAACATGTCAGCTTTTATGGGGGCAGTGAGGACACCACCTGCCTGACATGAGCTGGTTTGGATGTTGTCTTAAGCAAAGAGTGTTCCCACTTCCTGAAGAGGCAGGGCCTGTTTCCTGTCCTGGTCAGTGAGGGAGAGGAGAGCCTTGGATTCCGCATGCAGAGAGCCTTAGGGATCTCCCAGGCTTGCTCTACTTCCGACTATCCCAGTCCTAAACGAGGAGGTTTCCAGCTAGAAGGGAGGACAGCCTCACAGACTAGGGATCTCTGCCAGGGGAACATCAGAGCTTCCAGCCTCCGTGCCTCCCCTACCTGAAGGTGGCACTTGTTAAACTGGATTGTGCAGCTAAATCGCCTGGAGGGCTTGTTGCATGCAGATGGCTGCCCCCTGACCCTGCACCCTGTTTCTGGTTGGGTAGGTTTGAGTGGGGCCTGAAGATGTGCATTTCCAACAAATTCCAGGCAATGCTGATACTGGGCCTGGGCTTTCGCTGTGAGAACCTCTGCCCTAAGCGTACCACCGAGGACATAAAGAGAGCACAGCTGCATCACCCACTTCCCAGCCAGTCACCCGAGCCCATCTCTCCCTGGGGAGAATGAAAGTGCAGGTGGGAGAAGAGGCCTTCGACCAGGGGTGGTCTGGGAAGGCAGAGCTGCACGTTGAGTCTGATGCATAGAAGCATTAAAATATATGTTCTAATGTGAGACTTTGCTTTGCCTAAACTGTGATGAAACAATTGAAAGCATCATAGCAAGAAGTTGAACCCTAGGGAAGCTATTAACAGTTTAGCATTTGCAGTCCCTGTGGGAATGTCGCTTCTACTTACAAGGAGAGCGCTGGGGGCGTGTCCAGCGGGAGCGGTGCAGTCAGCTGGGGTCCGCACCGCCTTTGCTTTGACACTCTTCCTGGAGGAAGAGAAGCTCAAGGATGAGTCTGTCTTATAAGGACAATGTCGATGGCTTGCCATGCCAGTAGGAATGGTTTGTTCCTCTTCAGCTGGCGAATTCTGCAGGGGAACAGAGGCAGAGGGTGAAAACGGTGGGGCAAGCCAAGAGTCGCAGGAAGCAGACCAGGTGCTATTTTCCAATTTTGAAACCAAGTCAGTTCACTTGGACCTTTTGAAAGGCCCACTCGACACCTCTGGGCTGGACTCTCCCCCAAGAGGTTAAAAGAGTTTGTTTTCTCCTATTGGGTCAGGAGAAGGAGAGTCCTCCTCACGGCACTTCTTGGTCAGTGAAGACCAGGGCAGGACCGGCGGAGGGGAGGCGGTGATGGATATCCCAGGAGAGAGCACTGGACGTGGAGTCAGAAGGCTAATTCTGATCCTTACTTTGTGTCTAACCATCAATATAGCTGCGGGCCAGTCATTTAATTTCTTAAGGCTTTAGTTTCCCCATCTGTAAAATGAAGGCATAGACTCCTGGCAGGGTCGCTCAGTGGTTGGAGCATCATCCCATGCACCAAAAGTTGGCAGGTTCTATTCCTGGTCAGGCTGTGTATGGGAGGCAACCCATTGATGTTTCTCTCTCGCATTGATGTTTCTCTCTCTCTCTTTCCCTCTCTCTTCCTCTCTCTCTAAAAATCAATAAAGAAATATATCATTGGGTGAGGATTAAAAAAAAAAGGCATAGATTTGATGAACTCTTAGTTTTTTTACAACTCAAAAAAGCAAAAACCGATGGGGCGGGGGGAAGGGGACATATGTAATACTTTCAACAATAAGGACTTAAAAAAAAAAAAACAAGAACAAAAAACCAAACCAAACCATGGTACCAGAAACTCAGCACTCCCCTGGGTGAGCCCTCATGGTGCCACATAGCCTGGTGCTGTGGAGAATGGGGCCAGGCTGCTTCCCTGAAGCTCAGCGTACTCAGGGCCACCAGGTTTGTGGACAGGTTTGCCAACCAGAGACACACGCAGGTGGCCAGGCCTGGATCCGGTTAATAGTTGTCCCATTTCTTGCTGGAGGCCAATTGAGGCCCCCAGGGGTCTCTTCCCAGAGTGAGTGGCAGGGAATTTGAAATTAGACTCTGCCTGTCTAATTTCCTTACAAGGTCCAAGTACCTGGTTGCATTTTTATACAAGTGCAACAATGAATTCTCAGATTTCTCGTCGAAAAACACTATGACTAAATCTGTAGGTAATTCTACCCCATACTCTCAATTCATTTAACATAAGTGGTCAGATGAAGACATACTTCTTTTCTGAGTCCAGGCTTCCTACTTTTGCTGGTTCATTCTGTGATGTTTACTTTGTTTGGGGTCAGAGAGGAGGACGTGCCTCTATAGCTGGTCTTGGGCTGGGTGGAGGCTCCCCAGCAGCCTCCCTTTGCAGTCCTGGTAGCAACAGATTTGTGCCGTTCGGGGAAGAGCTTCCATGAGCCCCATGCCATTGTTACCCACCAGGTCCTCATGAAAGGAAAACTTGTGCCGACTGCCCTGGCTGTTCTTGGTAATATGATCTATGTAAGGAGAACAGGATGTATTTTACACTGGAGACCTGCTGTCCTAGAGTATAACAACACTTTTAAGTGCTCTTAATATTAAGCTAATGGAAAACATACTCTGTTTACTCACCATCAAAGTCTGTTTTTCTTCTCTCTTGCCTCCCGCAATCATCACACACTGCAAACCTCTAGAACACATGGAGCATCTCCTGCTCCATTTGTCCTCCACCCTGCCTCAAGGTTGACCTCTGCATGCTTGGTTAGCTCAAGGTGGCCTTGGAAAAGCTAGGAACTTCCCACACAAACCATATAATCCCCAGGTTGCACAAACCAAATATTTCCTTTCTCACAAAAATTTCACTGCTAGAAATGCTTGGTTTACTGCTAGATTTATGTTCATTAGTGTGAGAAGTCATTTTTTCCTCGCCAGAGTGCGACAAAGTGCAGTGGAATGGAGAAGGTGGGTCGCTTTTTCTGGGTGCCATTACATTGGAATGTTGGTTCTCTCCCCGTCGTTTAATGGGAGGGTTCCTTATGCTCATGGTGAGAACTCACCAAAGTTATTTTTTTAATTCCAAAAGTCTGATCTTAATTCTCCACTATCTTGTACTGTATGGGGTACTCCACTGATAGAAGTTCTAGAGTGTGGCTCAACTAAGTCCTGAAGTGCTTAAGGTTTCCCTATCAGCCAAGGTGCTGTCATAAACACAGCATGGGACGAGGGGCATTGGGACAGGGAAGGCAGCGTGGGACTCTGTCTGAGAAGGAATGATTCACAAACCCACTCATTTCCTATCAGCATATTGTTTTTTCCTTGGGCTTGTCTGTAAAGTAAATGTATGCACGTAAACCAGCCTTGCAGATAAATCCCCTATTTTACCAGCCTACCCACACATTACCAATTTTCCCTTGCTATTTATATACATCTTATTACAAAACAATCATCAAGCAATAACCAACAAATAAATAAATGAAAGAACCACCCCCAATACAAAAAGAAAAAGAAAAAAGAACAAAGAACCTCAGAAACCTCTTTCCTTTTGTCAAAAAGACCAAAATTGAACCAAACTGTGGGAAATAACTTTTCACTGTTTTTGGATACAGGTGTTGGTCCTGCTAACTATCTGCAAGGCTGTTGCAATGATGTTCACCTATTTTATTGGGGTGGAAATGTGATATTCTGTGGTTTTCGATGCATGTTGTTCATAGCTTCCGTGCTTGACTCTGGGTTTCTTTCACAGATAAACTTCTGCACTGGAGGGGCCTCTCCTCCCCTCGTTCTGCACACGGAGCTCTAATCCCCACGCCCGGGATGAGTGCAGAATATGGCCCGCAGGGTATTTGTAAGTTGAGCATTATTTCTTCTACAAATGTCCATGTGTGTAGACATGAGAGTTTCTGGAAATTACCCTTAGGTTTTAAGCACTGAAAGGAGTTACTTCCAAAATAGATTGGCATCCGCACATGTATTATTCCATTACTCACTTGGCACCCAGTCCCCCTCTCACTCCACTCAGTTCTTCCCTCTCCTTTTTTCTTTCCTTCCATACTGAGGGCACGGAGCTGACAGCAGCGCGTCCCTGTGGGTCTCCTCCCCAGGGTCCTGTCTGGCTCCATGGCTGGTGACTGCAAACAGCCTGTGTGGTCAGAGCCCATTTTATTGCTAGATATTCGCTCCCATGGCCTCATTTAAGATTGAATTATTCCATGGCATACATTTTTAGCAGAGGCCGGAACCAAAGGGAGTCAGTTTAGAGTTACTCCAAAGTTATTCTCATGCATGTTACATATGCATTTACATGTGTATTTAAACATGGTGTATTTTTATATATACGTGGTGCATTATATATGTGCATACATATGTAATTTCTACTTGTTTTTTTCCTAGTTTTAGGGAAAAATGCACAGCATTGTTGCCAAAATTCAAAGATACCACCACCACTACCATCACCACCACCACCACCATCACCACCACCATAGCCACCACCACCACCACCACCGCCACCACCACCACCACCACCATCACCACCATCACAACCATCACCACCACAACCACCAGCCACTACTTGTTCAAGCCAAATTTTGTAGTGGAGAACTTCCTGTGAAATTTAGATTTGTATGTTCATAAAAATGTTTTTTGAAAGATGCTGCTTTAGAAAGTAATACAGTTTGCTTCTCTGTGTAGGAATAAATGGTATGACTCATGCATGACTAAAAAGTTGCCGGGGTGGGGGTGGGGGGGGCGCAGGTGGGGAAGGCTGATTCTACCCGAGACACACAAAAAAGCAGGTTCAAGATAAAAAGAAGTTTGATATCTAACTTCTATTTAAGGAAAGTATTTTCATTTTGAAAGTAAATGAAAAATAGCCTGCTGTGGAAAGAAAAAAAGAAAGGGAAAGTGTCATGGAAGAGAATACTGGAAGAGCAAGAAGCAGGAGTAGAAGCTGTACAGGGGGCTGGTTTTCAGATGGGAGGTAAACTAGACCTGTGAATGGTGTCTGCAGGGCATGGCATGCACCCTGGGTCCAAATTCAAAGCCAGTTGTTTATTTTTGTTAACTCCTAGGTAATCCTAGGTAACAAAGAGTTATTGTGTGAATTTCACAAGCCCTTGGGTCCTGAGGGCTGGGTGGTGCAGGGGTTAAAAGCACCCCCCCCCCCCCCCCCCCCCCACACACACACACACATACACACCAAGCTGGGCCTAAGCCTGGTTAGATCACAGATTGCAGAGTTTAGGGGGTTGGACTCATGGTTTCGAGTCCCTACATGCTGACTGGGTGCTGGGTGGGGAGAGCTCTCCTTGTTTGGCTGTGGGTGCTTGGGGCCCCACACTTGGCTGTGGGAACAGAGCCACCTTGGAGGGAAGGGGAAGGAAGGGAAGTGGGGCAGCAGAGCGGAGGGTGGGGCTGAGTAGCCAAGGGCTGTTGGCCTTGGAATCTGTTTAGTTCTCTCTCTTCCACTCGATCCTCCCAAGGGCAGGGAGTCTGATTTGAGGGGTGGGAAACTAAGAGCCTGATATGGAAGGACCCCGGGACTTCCTTGCTTGCTGCAAAGGGAGGGTGCCTAGGTTGCTGGTGCTCATGCTGGCAGGACCAGTTTAGGAGTGACCAGAACAAGGTATGTGGAAGTGGGTGGTGGGGTTCCAAAAAGCTCTAGCACCAAGCTGACCCCCACCCCACTCAGCTGCCCGAGCCAGGCTTTCAGAGCACTAGGCACTTGTGGCCTCTCTGCTGGTGGGCACAGTCCCAGTCCTTAAATCAGCCCCCTCCTGCTTTCCTCTATCCTGGCCCCCACCTTGGCCTGGGGTAAGACCTGGATTCTGGATTCTGGATTCCGACTTTCCCCTGGATTCCCTTCTGGGTGTTTGATGTGGTTAGTCATCATGCTAGGTAGCCAGTCAAGCCTGGTAGTAATGAAGACTCACATTCACGTTCATTCACGTTGGACCTGATAGTTTACAGAGGGCTTTTATATCCGTCTGTCATTTGAGCCTCACAATTCTTTAAGGTGCTATTTTTATGTTCATTTTACAGATAGGAAACCCCAGGCTGTCCCAGAGCCAGGAGCTAGTGTACAGTAGAACCAGGGGCCAGCTCTCTTGTTCTTCTAAATCCTGAGGCTTTGATCATGTGACTTTTTAATCACCTGACAAACTAGAAATGGGGTCATTCCTTCCCATACAATAAAAAGAAATAAAATATAAAAAGAAATAAAATAAAAGCCAGTAGGTGAGCTCATAGCTCATTTTAACTGTTTTGATGCCCCGAGTTCCTGTGCATGGGGCCAGGTCTCAGTTTATTGCTCTAAATCAAAACAATCCCCAGGATTGCCCAATGAAGCTCTCAAATTGAGAAGTTGATTTTCATCAGAGTAAATGAAGAATATTATTACATTTTACAAGTCAATAAATCAATGTAGCCCTAATTTTGCCACGCAGGAAATCAATTCTGGTCTTTCTAAACCATCAAAGATGTTATGAACAAAGTAATTTCACAAATTATGGCAAGTAACACATTTATTGATGACTGCAGTTTAGGAATTTAGAATCTGTGAGCACTGTAATATAATATGGTGCACGGGCATGAGCTGAGTGAAATACAGATTATGTGGGGAAGCCGTAATGCATCATTTGCTATTAGTGGACTGGTAATAATTACCAGTTTCAAAGCAGCTCTTTTCATGTAATCTTTAGTTTCAATCGTAACAGCCCTTCTCATTGACATTATGATTACACTAGCTGCCCTCGTGATCTAGAATATCTAGTTGATGGGAATACTAAAATGCAGTAGTGAAAACTGTATGTTGTATGCTCATTAGAAGATAAAATGCCATTTTCTCTGACCTGATGTATGGGAGAGAGGGGAAGGTAACAGCACAGTGTTAACATGATCACAACGCTGGCTCTGAAAGCAAAATTTTAGGAAGCTCAGGGCAGCAAAACAAAATGGGCTTTTCTCAGTGAAGCCTTTTTGATAGGATACGGGGGGGGGGGGGGGGGGGGCTTCTTGAAGTAGTGCTATACAGATCTCGGCGTTTATCAGTGGCCACGTTCATGGCACAGGGGTCCAAGTGCTGGGTTTCAATAGAATAGTATAAGGTAAAATATGGTTTTAAGGCATTTGGAGTGATGAAAGTGTTAAGGACTTGCTTCAGCTGACAAATCCTCTGTTTTACTTACCCAATTCAGATTGTCAGGCTAAATGTATGATAATAACATGGAGTCCTAGAGAGGCAAAGGAGAAAGCCACAGAGGGTCACTGTAGTTGGAACCAGATCGGTTTTTTTTTTCCTATCTGTTTAGGACCCAAGTAAAAAAAAAATTATGAAAATACTCTCAATGATGCTTTTTATTTCCCTTTGAAGAGAGGAGGCAAACAAAAATAGGCAGATAATGTGATACTAATGTCAGCATTTTCTTTCAAAATCTTTCTGCCTTTTTTCTCCCTCCACATTAGGCAAATGTTTAAAACCTAATTTTGGTATCTTATCATCTAATCTTGTTAAAGAGATTTACCCAGGAGTGGGATATATTGAGTGAGATTATAAATGCATTGTAAAGTAAATTGCAAGGTCAGGGCAGGGAGCCCATTATTCAGACAAGTGCTTGTGCGAAGGCTGGCTTGTTTTGGAACAGGAGTGTTTGGGGGCTTCTGAGAAGACCCGTCCAGCTTTTCTTTCTGACTTGCTAAATGGAGGAATCATAATTGATTAATTCCTCATTCCCACTCTAGCCCATGTATGAATTTTTTTCCTTATTAAGAAGTTACTAGCCAATGTTTTCAGGAACTCCTCTGGCCCCTCTTTTAAGAGAGGGGCTAAAGTTTGTTCTTTCTCCTTTGTGTTTTATACACTGTCTTTTTTGGAATCCCCGGGAAATTTTCTTTTTTTCTCCTCCTGTCTTTTGCCCACCAACATGTGTGCCCTCTTTAATACTGCAGTTGACTGGCAAACTGTTAGTTACTCCCTTGGCGTGTATATGTTGTTGTTTTTAAATTTAGCTATCTCCAAAAATGAATGATCGTGAAGTCAAGCTGGCCCCTTTTTGCCAAAGTGGCATTTACCACTCTCGGGTTCTTTTCAACGAGAGAGAAATAATGTGACTTAAGCAGGGCCCCTCTCCAGACGGCTTGGCTACTAGCCAAAGAGTTGACTAGCTGAACTGTGTCTTTCTGTTTCTTTCTCAACTGGAGCTGAGGCTCAGCCGAGGGCGCAGGATGTTGTATAATTTGGTTCACGTTGTTAGCCTCTCAAAATAATGAGGAGGAGGATAGTGTAGCATTTCTCAGCCTGCTGCTGGTCATGGTGCTGGCTGCTTTAACTGTTATTAAACTAGGATGCGGTGTCTGCGTAAGTTGGCACCAACCTCTCCCCCTAACTCTAGGCTTGCATTTGTTTGACTGGGGCACAACTCCTCAAGGTTTGACATGGCCTTTTGTTTAAAACCAAATTAAATTTATCTTTTGAGATTTTCACAACATCCCTTGAGATAAAAAAAAAAAAATGAGAGTCCTCCTGGGGCACTGTGGAATCAGAATTGGGACTCACTGACCCTCACGCAGGCTGGGATGTGAGAATGTTGCGAGTCTCTCTTCCATGGAATTATTTTTGAGAACCTTCTCATTTTTTAATAATATCAACAATTAGTGCATTTCAGGCTAAGATTAAAAGCATCTCTGGGGCCACAGAGAATTGTAATGAGTTGACCTTCCCTTTTTTGATATCTCCATGAAATGATTGCCTATTTAGAAAGTTCACCTGCCACCCAGGGGGGAGTAAGAACGATGGGATTTAGGGAGCAGGAAAGTTTCCCCGTAGGTCATCTTGTCCAAGTCCCTCACTTAACAAATGAGAAAACGGGCACGAGATGAAATGGCTTCCCCAAACCACAGCTGGTGACAGACTGGAAAGTTCAGAAGACGTTGCTAAGGTTCTCTAGACTGTAGGGATTGAATTGGTCTAGATCAGTGGTTCTCAACCTTCCTAATGCTGCGACCCTTTAATACAGTTCCTCATGTTGTGGTGACCCCCAATTTCATTGTTACAAATTGAACATAATTAAAGCATAGTGATTAATCACAAAAACAACATGTAATTATATATATGTGTTTTCCGATGGTCTTAGGCGACCCCTGTGAAAGGGTCGTTCTACCCTCAACGGGGTTGTGACCCACAGATTGAGAACCGCTGGTCTAGATTTTTCTGCTTTGGAGACTAGATTTAAAATTCCTAGAACTGAGTTAAATGGCAGGAAGACTGATTCGACAAGTATTTAGTATTGGGCACCAACCACTGGATATGCCAGGCCCTGTGTAGGCACAGGGGATAGGTCAGGGAGGGTTGAGGTCTTGGGATTGGGAGCTGGGGGCAGGGAAGGCTGGAGGTGGAACATAAATAAGCGATTGCTGATACCCTCCTCGGTGATTAAACATTGATGTTGGTGTTGTATTATTTTGCAGGTAAAGATGAGCCCAGCAGCTACACATGTACAACTTGCAAACAGCCATTCACCAGTGCATGGTTTCTCTTGCAACACGCACAGAACACTCATGGATTAAGAATCTACTTAGAAAGCGAACACGGAAGTCCCCTGACCCCGCGGGTTGGTATCCCTTCAGGACTAGGTGCAGAATGTCCTTCCCAGCCACCTCTCCATGGGATCCATATTGCAGACAATAACCCCTTTAACCTGCTAAGAATACCAGGATCAGTATCCAGAGAGGCTTCCGGCCTGGCAGAAGGGCGCTTTCCACCCACTCCCCCCCTGTTTAGTCCACCACCGAGACATCACTTGGACCCCCACCGCATAGAGCGCCTGGGGGCGGAAGAGATGGCCCTGGCCACCCATCACCCGAGTGCCTTTGACAGGGTGCTGCGGTTGAACCCAATGGCTATGGAGCCTCCCGCCATGGATTTCTCTAGGAGACTTAGAGAGCTGGCAGGGAACACGTCTAGCCCACCGCTGTCCCCAGGCCGGCCCAGCCCTATGCAAAGGTTACTGCAACCATTCCAGCCAGGTAGCAAGCCGCCCTTCCTGGCGACGCCCCCCCTCCCTCCTCTGCAGTCCGCCCCTCCTCCCTCCCAGCCCCCGGTCAAGTCCAAGTCATGCGAGTTCTGCGGCAAGACGTTCAAATTTCAGAGCAACCTGGTGGTGCACCGGCGCAGCCACACGGGCGAGAAGCCCTACAAGTGCAACCTGTGCGACCACGCGTGCACGCAGGCCAGCAAGCTGAAGCGCCACATGAAGACGCACATGCACAAGTCGTCCCCCATGACGGTCAAGTCCGACGACGGCCTCTCCACCGCCAGCTCCCCGGAACCTGGCACCAGCGACCTGGTGGGCAGTGCTAGCAGCGCGCTCAAGTCCGTGGTGGCCAAGTTCAAGAGCGAGAATGACCCCGGCCTGATCCCGGAGAACGGGGACGAGGAGGAAGAGGAGGACGACGAGGAAGAGGAAGAAGAGGAGGAAGAGGAGGAGGAGGAGCTGACCGAGAGCGAGAGGGTGGACTACGGCTTCGGGCTGAGCCTGGAGGCGGCGCGCCACCACGAGAACAGCTCGCGGGGCGCCGTGGTGGGCGTGGGCGACGAGGGCCGGGCCCTGCCCGACGTCATGCAGGGCATGGTGCTCAGCTCCATGCAGCACTTCAGCGAGGCCTTCCACCAGGTCCTGGGCGAGAAGCATAAGCGTGGCCACCTGGCCGAGGCCGAGGGCCACAGGGACACTTGTGACGAAGACTCGGTGGCCGGCGAGTCGGACCGCATAGACGATGGCACTGTTAACGGCCGCGGCTGCTCCCCGGGCGAGTCGGCCTCCGGGGGCCTGTCCAAAAAGCTGCTGCTGGGCAGCCCCAGCTCGCTGAGCCCCTTCTCCAAGCGCATCAAGCTCGAGAAGGAGTTCGACCTGCCCCCAGCCGCGATGCCCAACACCGAGAACGTGTATTCGCAGTGGCTCGCTGGCTACGCGGCCTCCAGGCAGCTCAAAGATCCCTTCCTTAGCTTCGGAGACTCCAGACAATCGCCTTTCGCCTCCTCGTCTGAGCACTCCTCGGAGAACGGGAGCTTGCGCTTCTCCACGCCACCCGGGGAGCTGGACGGAGGGATCTCGGGGCGCAGCGGCACGGGAAGTGGAGGGAGCACGCCCCATATTAGTGGTCCGGGCCCGGGCAGGCCCAGCTCAAAAGAGGGCAGACGCAGCGACACTTGTGAGTACTGTGGGAAAGTCTTCAAGAACTGTAGCAATCTCACTGTCCACAGGAGAAGCCACACGGGCGAAAGGCCTTATAAATGCGAGCTGTGCAACTATGCCTGTGCCCAGAGTAGCAAGCTCACCAGGCACATGAAAACGCATGGCCAGGTGGGGAAGGACGTTTACAAATGTGAAATTTGTAAGATGCCTTTTAGCGTGTACAGTACCCTGGAGAAACACATGAAAAAATGGCACAGTGATCGAGTGTTGAATAATGATATAAAAACTGAATAGAGGTATATTAATACCCCCCCTCACTCCCACTTGACACCTCCTTTTTTCATCACCCCCTTCCCCATCGCCCTCCAGCCCCACTCCCAGTAGGATTTTTTTTCTAGTCCCATGTGATTTAAACAAGCAAGCAAGCAAGCAAACAAACAGAAGTAACGGAAGCTAAGAATATGAGAGTGCTTGTCACCAGCACACCTATTTTTTTTTCTTTTTCTTTTTTCTTTTTCTTTTTTTCCTTTATGTTCTCACCGTTTGAATGCATGATCTGTATGGGGCAATACTATTGCATTTTACGCAAACTTTGAGCCTTTCTCTTGTGCAATAATTTACATGTTGTGTATGTTTTTTTTTTTTAAACTTAGACAGCATGTATGGTATGTAATGGCTATTTTAAATTGTCCCCGATTCGTTGTTGAGCAAAAATGTTGCTGTTTCCAGTTCCGTTCTGAGAGAAAAAGAGAGAGAGAGAGAGAAAAAGACCATGCTGCATACATTCTGTAATACATATCATGTACAGTTTTATTTTATAATGTGAGGAGAAAAAACAGTCTTTGGATTAACCCTCTATAGACAGAATAGGTAGTGCTGAAAGAAAATCTCTATGAGCTAAATGTCTGTCTCTAAAGGGTTAACTGTATTAATTGGAGAGGGAAAAAAAGGCCTTGAATTGACAAATTAACAGAAAAACAAAACAAGTTTATTCTATCATTTGGTTTTAAAATATGAGTGCCTTGGATCTATTAAAACCACGTTGATGGTTCTTTCTACTTGTAATAAACTTGTAGCTTAATTCAGCATTGGGTGAGGTAATAAACCTTAGGACCTAACATATAATTCTTTCTTGTATTTCTCACAACAATGGCTACCTAAAAATATGACCCATTATGACCTAGTTAATCATCATTTTCCCTTTAGTTTAATCTTGTAAGCAAAACTGATTATACCAGTATAAAAGCTATTTTGCTCCTGGTGAGAGCTTAAAAGAAATGGGCTGTTATGCCCAAAGTTTTTTTTGTTTTGTTTTGTTTTGTTTTTTTAAATGATGATTACATTGAATGTGTAATGTGCAAAGCCCTGGAATATAATTAAATGCACGAGTAAGGAATTCATTTCATGAAGATACTTGTTTTAAATAATGTCTTTTAAAAAAAATTCTGGCCCCAGAAGAAATAGATCCAGATCCACTTGGTTGTCAAAAGGACAATCACACAATAAACTTCAAGACCTCGTATACCATATTAAAAAGAAGAGGCTGACCATAAGGTTTGACAGAGGATAACAGAGGGGGAAAAAAAGTGATTTATTAGCACAATGTGGTACTATTTGCCATTTTAAACTAGAACAGGTGTATAAGCTAATATTGATACAATGATGATTATGAATTCTTAAGATGCGTTGAAATGTGACATTCTTAAAAAAGAAGAGAAAGAGTTTTAAGAGTAGCAGTATATATGTCTGTGCTCCCTAAAAGTTGTACTTCATTTCTTTTCCATACACTGTGTGCTATTTGTGTTAACATGGAAGAGGACTCATTGTTTTTATTTTATTTTTAAATTTTTTCTTTCTTTTTTATTAAGCTAGCATCTGCCCCAGTTGGTGTTCAAATAGCACTTGACTCTGCCTGTAATATCTGTATCTTTTCTCTAATCAGAGATACAGAGGTTGAGTATAAAATAAAACTGCTCAGATAGGACAATTACGTGCACTGTACAATTTTCCCAGTTTACAGGTCTATACTTAAGGGAAAAGTTACAAGAATGCTGAAAAAAAAAATAAAATTCAACACAATCTCATTGATGAGCATTTTTTAGAAAACTAAAAAAAAAAAAAAACCTTTGCCAGCCATTTACTTGACTAATGAGCTTACTTACTTGGACTCAACATTGCAAGCGCTGTGAATGGAAAACAGAATACACTTAACATAGAAATGAATGATTGCTTTCGCTTCTACAGTGCAAGGATTTTTTTTGTACAAAACTTTTTAAAATATAAATGTTAAGAAAAAAATTTTTAAAAAACACTTCATTATGTTTAGGGGGGACTGCATTTTAGGGTTCTATTGTCTTGGTGGTGTTACAAGACTTGTTATCCATTTAAAAATGGTAGTGGAAATTCTATGCCTTGGATACACACCGCTCTTCAGGTTGTAAAAAAAAACATACATTGGGGAAAGGTTTAAGATTATATAGTACTTAAATATAGGAAAATGCACACTCATGTTGATTCCTATGCTAAAACACATTTATGGTCTTTTTTCTGTATTTCTAGAATGGTATTTGAATTAAATGTTCATCTAGTGTTAGGCACTATAGTATTTATATTGAAGCTTGTATTTTTAACTGTTGCTTGTTCTCTTAAAAGGTATCAGTGTACCTTTTCTGGTAGTGGAAAAAAAAAAAGACAGGCTGCCACAGTATATTTTTTTAATTTGGCAGGATAATATAGTACAAATTATTTGTATGCTTCAAAAAAAAAAGAGAGAGAGAAAAACAAAAAAGTGTGACATTGTACAAATGAGAAGCCATATAATGGCCGTTTGGGGGAGCCTGCTAGAATGTCACACAGATGGCTGTCATAGGGGTTGTACATATCCTTTTTTGTTCCTTTTTCCTGCTGCCATACTGTATGCAGTACTGCAAGCTAATAACGTTGGTTTGTTATGTAGTGTGCTTTTTGTCCCTTTCCTTCTATCACCCTTACATTCCAGCATCTTACCTTCATATGCAGTAAAAGAAAGAAAGAAAAAAAAAGGAAAAAAAAAAACACCCCACAATGTTTTGCAGTTTTTTTCATTGCCAAAAACTAAATGGTGCTTTATATTTAGATTGGAAAGAATTTCATATGCAAAGCATATTAAAGAGAAAGCCCGCTTTAGTCAATACTTTTTTGTAAATGGCAATGCAGAATATTTTGTTATTGGCCTTTTCTATTCCTGTAATGAAAGCTGTTTGTCGTAACTTGAAATTTTATCTTTTACTATGGGAGTCACTATTTATTATTGCTTATGTGCCCTGTTCAAAACAGAGGCACTTAATTAGATCTTTTATTTTTCTTTGTTTTTATTTTTTTTTATTTGGATGACCAAAGGTCATTACAACCTGGCTTTTTATTGTATTTGTTTCTGGTCTTTGTTAAGTTCTATTGGAAAAACCACTGTCTGTGTTTTTTTTGGCAGTTGTCTGCATTAACCTGTTCATACACCCATTTTGTCCCTTTATTGAAAAAAAATAAAAAAATTAAAGTACACAATGTAAGCTTCTTGTGTCCTCATTTGACACACTCTATAAATTACTTTCAAGAAAATAACAAGTTTTAAGAGAAGGCCAGTCAGTCTTTTTCAGGATTATTTCTATGGGCATTTTGATGCATGTATTATACCCTAAAGGAACATAAGATACTTACTATATTAAAATAGATCTATCTCAAACTATGGAAATAGTTTTTAGACTTTATAGTTCTAGAATAATTTTCAAGAAATAGAAGGTGTTTTCAGTCTGATATTAAAAACTTTCCCTTTATCTCCTCACAGTAATCCATTCAGATATAAAGAAAAAAACATAGTGGTAATAGCATCTTAAGCTTTGATTTCCATTAGATTTTTTTGCTGTTCTTATTGTCTAAAAGTTCTTTTCTATTCTCCCATTCTCATCCTACCTTAGAGCATAATGTAAACAAGGTGTTGTTCTTTTAAAAAAAAGGAATTAGCTTTTTTGTTCCCACATAAAGTCTTTCCTCATGTCAACAATGAACACACCTCCCAAATCTAAAAATCCAGAAATGAAGGCATCAGGTGAAAAAGAGAGAGAGAGAGAGAAAAGAATGAAAGCAGTAACCAGATGTAGCCAAATCTGTGGAATCAGCCACTGATGTTCTGAGATGTGTGGTGGTTTGCCTTGTGATTCTGAGATGCTAGGGTCCCTCGACGGGACAGATCTTTTAGGCACTTTTATAGGGTCTTCCTGGCTGATAGCAAATTAGGGTGGGAACACCTTTCAATTAATTATCTTTTGGTCAATCAACAGATGAAATGAAACATCATCTTTGAAAAGCAAGTTAAGTCTATTTTTAAGCCCCCCCCCCCCACCCCTTAGAAATCTATGTTGTCAGTTTTACAAATACTGCAAGTTGCAGCATCTATTTGCTTTATTACAACACATATTTCTGTGATACCCGTCTCCCCATTCCCAGTGTAGATGAATGGACACAACATTGTTTTTATTCTTGTAAAAACCAAAACAAAAGCCGTTCTGTTGTCTTCTCGTGGTAGCATTTTTCTGTTGCTCAGTTCTTATGCCCTGGTGCCTGTGAGGTGGCCTTTTCACGTAAAGCCTTTTATCTGAGGCAAGAATAGTCTTATCTTTCTAAATAAAGAGAAAGTAGTAGGGTGTTTGTTTGTTTTTTAAAGCCTGTTTGGGTGGGAAGCGGAGAGTGGAGGCAGAGAGAAGTCTAGTAAGAGGGGGTTTGGGAGAGATGGGATGGGGTGGGGTGGGATGGGATGGGATGGTGCAAGGCTGGTGACTTGTAGAACTTGATAATTGGCAATGAACCGAGGGCAGATATATGTGTTTTAGATTAGGTTACTTCACAACTGAATCCAGAATGCTGTTCAAGACAGAACTATTCCCCAGTGCCAGGCCAGTTTTAGACGTGGTGACTTCTGCTCCACCATATTAAATGTCTTTAAAACCGCTGTGTGTCCCTATTACTCTTTTATTGGGAGCTATGAGTGCAGCTGTGCACATTTTATATACAGTATTTATATTAATTTCTCAGTATATGAGGCTTTTAGTGTAATTAGGTTTTGCGTCCGGGCAGAATTAATGGTGGATACTGTATACTTGTATGTTCAGATTTCTTAAATCAAATGGCAGATAAGAAGGGATGCAAACATCTGGTGATAAATCACAGATTGTGCTTGATTCACATGATCCCAAAGTGAAATAAATTTATTGGGAGACAGGTTCTTCAGGGTTCTTAGTCTCCTGACTTATCAAGGCCCTCTGCTAAAATACTATTTCTGAAACTGAACAAACAATGGAAGTATGAAAACCTAGACAATAAGAATATAACTTATAAATGACATCTTATATCCAGAACATTAAAATTAAAAATATTAATGCAAAATAACCAAAAAATTCCCCACATTTTCAATAGTAGGATGAGTTCACGATATCCTTTTAAAATGAGGGAATACTATGAACATTAACATTTTTCAAAAATTTCAAATAAGATTATATGACATTCCCAAATGTGTGGATGCAATGTCCTCTATATACCTGAACTGCCAGTTATAAAGAAGGGGCCTTTTTATCTTCATTTTGAGAACAATTTAATAAACAGGTATACAGCAGATGTTATTTCTCACAGACTTTAACCCAGAAACTCAATACAAGGACTATCTCCATCCTGAGACCATTTATTAGCCTCTGTTTAGGACCTACAGGACTGACGAGTCCATCTTAACGGTTGCTAAGAAGTGAGGTTTACACTTGCTTCTTCGTTTGTAACAGCAGTGGCAGAAAGTGTGAAGTAGTTGAGTTTTTCCCAGGGCGTTCTGTGACAGAGCTGTTTATTTAAATACCATTTTTGTATATGCAATAAGTACATACTGTATATGTTCATAATGCTAGAAGTGAGAATTTGAAAGGAAGTGGCAGTGAGGGTTAGATATTTTGTTTGGAAAAATAAGGACATGAGGTGGCTTATTCACAGGTACTCCAAGTTTGGGAAAAGGTACTGGGATATTTCAAGCCTTCCTGAAGAGATCCCATCCTGTCCTGTTTCAAACACTTTACTCCTGGACAGTGAGGGAGGAAATGCAGGGCTTTCTGTTTTCAAACCCTTCCCCCACTTCTCCCCCTTCCCCCCCCCCCCCCCCCCCCACACACACACACAAACATGATTTCTTATGACTGTGCTGTAATCCTGTCTTCTTCCTGATGATGCAGTTACTCTGTTGTCCCCGCGGCTAGTGTGCTCAAGAATGTACCCATCCCATTTTCTCTTGTTTTTTGTTTTTTCTTTCCCCCCAGAAAACTTCACTTTTAAAAAAGAAAAATTGTGGGAATTTTGCCGATATGAGGATGGGATTGGCAGTGTTCTTTAAACTGCTTGGAAAAAAGTGTTTCTTTGAAAGACTGTTAACTTTTAAAAGGCACAAGCCACTTAGCAAAATTTCCTAAGTGTGTCTCCTAAGGCCCTGAAGCTCCCAATTACAAATAAATGAACTCATTTTTAGAGAAATGGACATCAGAACACACAGGCAGAATTGGGATTACATACATTTATTCCAGGGCTGTGACAGCTACAGACTGTAGACATGGGTTGTTGGGTATCACTTTTTTTTTTTTTTGCTTGCTGTCATCTTGTTATCTCATTAGCCCACTGTTTCATTTAGCAAAACACATGGCCAGTGAATCAGCCTTTAGGGGGATGGGCCTGTTTCTCTCTCTCTCTCTATTTCCCAGTGTCATCTATGGTCATAGGATGCGATTAATTCTCCTTTCAAATGGGAAAGAAGACCAATACAGGTCACATGGGTTATTGTACTCCGACCCTAAACTTGGCTGAACACAATGCAGTGGTTGGTCCAAATACTGGTTTTCCTTCCTGTAAAGTGGCAAAGACTACTTAAAGAGAGCATATGTCAGGTCTTTATGAAACAGCAGAAAAGGCAATCTAAGGATTTCTCCAAAGTCTACCCTCTAAACCTACAGGGACCCCCCCACACCTACAGGGGGCTGTGCTTTTAAATAACAGTGAGCATGGTACATGCCCATGCTATACTTTGTCTGTTAGGGTTTGAAATATTGGTAGCAGGTCTGACAAAGGGGTTTGATGGGGGTATCAGCTAAAGGGGCCTCAACGACAATGACTTAGGGCTGGACTGGGAACCGGATTCCCAGGGCCCACCTGGACACAGCAGGCCCCTCAGCCCAGGTCTCCACCACTCAGGATTCCTGAGAGCAGCTGAGCTCCAGACCCTGAGCCTCCTGCGGAGCCAAGTCAGGGGAGAGGAGGCCCCAGGCCCCTGCTTCAGGTCGCCATGGCAACGAGGCCTGGAATGCCACAGTGGTAGCCCTCTTCCTCGGCACATCCACATCCGGACTCCCAGTTCTGCTGCTTCAAGTCAATGTACACAGCAAGGGAGGAACCCCGGAGGAAATAACTCCCATCTTTCCCTCACCATTGCCTTTCCCCCTTACAAAGAGAAAAAAAAAAAAAAAGAAAAGAAAGAAAGAAAAGAAAACTGCATGTTTGAAAGAAACTACAGGCAGTTTTTGGTGCAATTTGGGAGCAACTATGTTGGGTTCTGGTTTTCCTCTTCAGAGATTTGTTCGCCTCTTGTAAATCGTTGGCTGCTTTGACGTTGAACTTGATGACATTTCATGTTTTCGTTGTGCTGCTTTTACATCAATTTTGATTTTTTAGTTTCTTTATAATTTTATTATTATTTTAAGGAAATGTCCCCCTTCCCTCCTTCCTCCCCTGTTCTCCTCAAGCAAAGGACTCTTTCCTACTCAAGTTTTCTCAGTCATAAGGGAAAGTGTTTCCTTCCAGGTGTGTCCCCAGTTTATTAGGACTATCATATGATTGGGTAGAGGGTCTGGGTCCTTTGGGGGAAGGCACTCGGAGGTTAGAGATTGGGGGAGGGGGGATGGGGTTTGGAAATCATGTTTAAGATGCCAGTGGCTCAACCTGTGGCTGGTTTAAGTTATAAGTGTTAAAAAAAAAAAAGCTAGTTAGAGAACAGAAAATCACTGGGCCAAGTCACACCTGTACCTTTTTTCTCCCCCTCCTCTGTCTCCATCCTCTTTCTAGGTTCTTCACACACCCCCATTCGGCGTAGTGTCCAGAGAGCTCAAGATGTGTGGCAGTTTTCGGATGGAAGCTCGAGAGCCCTTAAGTTCTGAGAAAATTTGAAGCCCCCAGGGGCGGGGTGGACGCGTGCCGCCCGGCAACATCTGCGTGGTCTGTCATCCTGCTAGTTTGTGGTGTTTTCTGACAGTAGCCTCCAAGAAGCCGTGTGCGAAGACAGAGTCCTGCAGAGGCCTTCCTGCCTGGGCCTGCAGCACCATTTTATTTATATTTTTTAATAAAAAGTAAAAACAAAAAAACAGACCCACATTGGAATAGTGAATCAGTCCCATAGAGAGGGCCCACGGACCAACGCTGCCCCGAGTGACGTCCCGGCCCCTTGAAACCAGCCAACCTAATTACCCATATCGTGGAAATGAGCATGAGTCCCCGACCCCTTGTTTCTATACATTCTATGTTGTCTTTTAAAAAGTGTGCTTAACATTGACACAATAAATGTTGGAGCTTTAGGTGGTGTTTTCTTGTTCTTTAATTATTAATGTTTATAAGACAATGCAGCTGCTTATAACTTTGTATTTCTGTACCCATTTCCTGCAGACACCCATTGGGTGGGTAGGAAGGACAGATTTGAGGAATGGGTAGGAGGCGTCGGAGGGGAAATAGGTTCCTGCTTATTGGATGGCATAAATTTTCAAGGAGAAGCAACATGCAAAACTTGGGAATAAATCATAGCGATATCATAATTAATGTAGTAGTAGTATTGCTGTTTATTAATGCTGAAGTGTGGTTTTCCTAACTGTCTGACTTATAATTTGCATACCATTAAATAATGCATAATATGGCACGCTGAATTCTGTTTTTCAAATATATGCTTTTGGTGGCTACCATGCAGGATTTGAATTTGTCTTTTAATTTAGCTCAAGAACGATAACGTCACTGGGTTAGTGGTAAATCCCAAGGAAGGTGGCAAATGTCACTAGTTGCTTATTAAATATTCCAATTTTAGGTTCCCAAACCTTTGGCAAATATATCTTAATGCAGACAAACAAACACACATAAAACTTCGTTATTACTTACATCAAGAAATTTAAAACAGATTTTATAAGGGGGAAAATTTTAGGAGGAAAGAGGTTCAGATCAGAACACACTATTGTAATGATAGTAATGCCCCATTACTTAGAAATCAGTGACACAAATAAGTTATGTTTACAGACAGGTGATAAAGACTCCTTCTGGCCCAGTTAATTTGCAAAGAACTTTTCTCAGTTTGGTGTTTCCTATTGCCTGGAGATCCAGAAGAGAACTAGAAACCATATAGCATATTAAAATAGGTTTATAAATAATAAAACCCGTGTATTGTAGATTTACATATTGGCTGTGCATGTGAGGGGGCGGGGGGAATTGTACCCACTCACCCTCTGGCTAGATTACCTCACCTTGTGAGAAGATAACAAAATTACTGGCACCTGGATTCTTTCCTGCTTATTTATTCATCATAAATAATGACTCCTTTCAGTAGCCTGCTGCCTTATACTTTCCACAGTGCTTTCATGTACATTATTTCATCTGACCCTCATTGGGACACATCTCACAACTTCCACTTTAGGATGGGAGAGTGAGACTCACCCAGGTTAAGGGCTTGCCTGAGACCACGTCAATAAGGTGAGGGAGAGCCCAGAAGCCAGGTGTTCTGGTATTGATCCAGAGCTGATCCCATTAAACTCTGTAACTGACCAAAGGGAATGTCCCTCCCTGTGCTGTCACACATGCCATGAGTGTTCATCAGCCCACATGTATGGCTCACGCGCACACATACACATCACATCGAAGATGTCCATTGGTGAGGGCATGCACAGTTGTCTCTTCCCGCCAACAGCTGTGTGCACTGCAGGAGCAAGGTTCCCTCCTTGCCACGTTTCCCCAGTGGCTTCTCCATGACAAAAAAATACCCTGACTGACTAGGTGGCCTTGATGAGTTTGTGAGATGCCTTCACACCTAGGTGGGATGGTACTTCCAGACAAACTGTTTTGTGGAGAAACACTCTCCCTGCCCCCTGTTCTGCCTGGGTTGTTGACACTTAAGACCATTAGGGATTTTGTGACAACATCCTTCCTGAATGTGCTAAGGTCCTTGCTGATAACTAGAGTCATGCACTTTAAAGGGGAGACTTGACTGAAACAACAAACATAATTTTTTGGACGATTTCAGCTTGGTAACCACACTTGGTGTTCACTACACTTTCATTTCTTATTTCCTCTCAGAGACAGTTTGTAAATAAGTAGATATTTCTCGAAGTGAGATTTTAGGGGGGTGGGAATGGGGGAGGAGAGAGGGAGTGGGTAAAGGATATCTTTTTTTTTATCCCCCTTTTGGAGAAAAAAAAGATCCCTTCCCCCCTTTTTTAAAAAAGGCCATCCCTTTCCTCATACCTTTTTTGGTTGAAAGAAAAAGATTCATTTATGAAATTCCTATGAAATAATGGTGTTGTGCTAGGGCTAGGACTTTTGAAAACCCACACAGGATTGATGATCACTGAAGACATTTCCCTGTGTGACCTGTCAAGGTCATGGCCATCCGCAAATGGTCGGAGCAGCAGACGGGGCTGACAAATCCAGTTGGGGTTTTCACCAAGCCCTCTCCTGAGACTGGAACTCACATTGCAGAGACATTAACTGTTGACCCAGCATGCACCGAGGTTGGATTTGAGGACACAGCCCCGGGTGCTTGAGAGGGTGGGGACCAAATATAGGATATCGCTCTTACCCTACCAAGCCTGGTCTATGAACATTAATTCTGTGGTCTGTCCAGATCGTCACACTAAACACAGAGGTCTGTTAGGCTTCTGGGTGCATGATGACAGAGGCTCAGTAGCTTCTGCAGCACCTAGCACCCAGCCTTTTGAATATAAACGATTGCACCTGGTGGTCATTAAAAAAAAAAAAATCTTAGGCAAGGAGAGCTAACTTGAATTCTACGGGGGCCTAACTGGGTGGCCCCAATCTTGGCAGAATGTTTCCTGGGCACTTTTGCTTGGCGTTTTCAAGAGCATTTGCATTGGATGAGCCAAGCCTTTCAAGGAGTGAGGAATATCTTTCAAGATGTGTGTCCTGACATGGTTTTCTTGTTTTGAGGGCTAGATAGTGAGGTTAATGTTGAAAAAGATGATTATTAACATTAACATGTATATTTTTCTTCAGTACTAATGTTTATTACTATCAAGAGTGCTTATTGTACAAATCAATGTCCCAGAAAGAAGTGGTAGAGAGGGTCAGAATTGAAGTATTTGGTGGGCTATTGTTTCTCTTCTTCCATGCCTCACAGCTTTGGCTCCTTTTGGAGCCTGATGTGAGGGAACAGATTTGAGGAATTTATAGGTTGGCTGTGAAGTCTGTATGAAGTTCAGCTGGAAGTTCAAAAACAACAAACTGCAAGGATCCATCCTGTTTTAGTTCTTAACCAACAACCCCCCAGGCGAGACAGCACTCTCCAGTTTGTATGCCCCCAGGGTTATATGAAGCCAAAGAACTTCTCACTTCCAGCAAAATCCAGAGACAGCAACTGTTTTCCATCCCATCTTGGCATAAACTAACATACTCTTTGTTAAGCCACATTACCTTTCCCCTTGCTTTATGTTTTTAAAAATGCTCCCAGGAAATGTTGAAGATTTATAAAGCACTTTTATAGACATGATAGAATCAATTTTCTTAGTGATTCTAGGAATTCAGTAGGACCAGAACAGACGAAAGCTGCAAGGAGCCACCCCACTCATGCATTTTACAGATCAGGCAACAGAGGCCCACGGATTAAGTGAAGGACCTATGATCACACAGCTTGAAAAAAAAAGTGAGAGCCAAGCTTGAAACCACACAGTTAGTGGCTGAGCCAGGACTGGAATCCCAGCCTCCGGCTCCTGTGCAAAGGAATTCTCACTGCAAATCTCTCCCTAGCGGCCTACGAAGTTCAGCGGCAGGAATGGCAGAAGAGTGTGCATTACAGAAGGATTTAAGAATGAAATCAAAAGCTTGTTTGGGTGCCAGTCCTAGCGGGGAGCATGTAAGCATGGCCCACATTTCAAAGGTTTCTGAGCAGCATCCTGATGACAGGTCACTACCAGGGAGGATTCCTCCTTTAGTTCACCTCTCTGATGGTGGAAATAAACTTAGGGACCAACCCTTGTAGGGAGACAGCCTTTAAAGTCAAAAAGGCATAACAAAACTAAATGCATTTCAAATGACTTAAATAGATCGCACAATCTGCTCCATTCTCCAGACAGGATTTAAGAGAAACTCCCACTTAATTTGAATTTCGAGGCTGCATCACATCCTGCTAGAGAATCCATATAACCAATAGCATGACCTGAATCATGTTACTGGGGCTATTTAATTTTGAGTTCCAAGGTGGGGAAGGAGCAATGAACTAATGGGAGGAGTGATGGACATGGTATACAACTCGACTGTGAGGATTATTCCACTTCACATCCTATTCAGGCTGCACAGTCTTTTTCTGTGCAAAGTCTAATCTTACTCATTTCCCCTTTTGAACAGGGGTCCCAGGCTCTGTGTTTAGAGATATACTAATGTGATCTTATTAGATCTGCTATGTTCAGCTCTTCTGCTGCCATTGCTTTTCTTGCCAGCCATCCTTGGATTCACATGCACTTTTTTTTGAATGAACCCGGGTTGACTTCCCATGTCTTGCGGCTGGACAGGGCGGCAGTTGCTGTAGGGAGCAGCTGCTAGGAGCCTGCAGGGGCAAAGTCATCCCTGAAATAGGAGCACGACTGGGGGAAGTCTCCCAGAGCAGCCGTGAATCAAACATTCCCTTCAAGGTGGGGGTGGAGAGGAAGTCATTTGCCCGATTTTCCCCCCAGTGATAGTTCCCTGAATTTCCTGAGACAGCGATGCAAACAGGCAGCGTCTGCTGGCTTCGCTGTCTCTTCTGCTCCTTTCTCCCTGCCACTGCGTCCTCTCTTCTCAGACACCTTGAAAGCTTACAGAGGGGCACGGGGAGATGACCTGGTTGGCGGAGAGTTGCTCGTGCCCCTATTTCAGAGCGCCCCGTTTTACCTGTTGCTTACTTCACCACACACAGGGGGAAAACCCAGATGCAAACACTTCTCTTCCGAAGCTCACCTGCAGCTCAGAACTCAGGGACAGCAGAGATTTGACTTTAACGCAGACCCCTTTGTGTGGATTTGCCTGTAGCCCCTGGGCCTTATTTGTGGCATTCCTTTTATTTTTCAGCCTCTTGGAGAGTAGACTTTCTTTTCCCTCTGACAGGCTGTGCTGGGGGTGGACTCCTGGGGTTTTGGTCTAGACTAGTAAATGGTGCTGGTGTCTGAGCCAGCAGCTCCAGGTTGTAATGGTGGCTCTGTCTTTGCCATGCTCACCTGCCTGGTGTCCCCTCTCTCTGTACTTGACCCCATTCAAGGCCCATTACTCCCTCCAAAAATGGAAGGACACACCTTGCTTCCTGCCTACCTGCTAACCAGTCGCACACAACAGACTAAACAGTGTAAGCCATCCGAATGCCCTGGGCCCTACAGAGGGTTGGGGATATTGATATCCAGTCCTGATGGCTATGGGGAAATGAAGTAGTGGTCCATCTTCAGGGTGAACGTTCCTTTGCTTTTGCTTAATAAACCCGTTTTCTTTAAAGTTTATGTCACAGAATAAAAAAGCTGCAGTGATTTTTGTTCGGAATCTAAGGCTGCCATCATGTTTTAAAAATGCTCACATTTTTTGAAATGGTTGCATCTGCCTTTTATGGGGTACATTTTATCACACTTTGGTGCACCTTAAAGTCAGAAGTCCCTCTTCTTGCTGGAGGGTAGCACTCATTGAAGGACAGCCCTTTCCCACAGGGCCTCATGCATCCCACCAGGAGTGGCAAAGCACCACACATCTGCTGCCTGCAGATCGAGGGCCAGGATATGTCTGAAATATGATCTCTCATTGAATGCCTAACCCTTCCCGTCCTTAGCTAGCAGACTGCCTAGAGCAGCCGTGGGCAAACTACGGCCCGCGGGCCGGATCTGGCCCGTTTGAAATGAATAAAACTAAAAAAAAAAAAAAAGACCGTACCCTTTTATGTAATGATGTTTACTTTGAATTATATTAGTTCATACAAACACTCCATCCATGCTTTTGTTCCGGCCCTCCGGTCCAGTTTAAGAACCCATTGTGGCCCTCGAGTCAAAAAGTTTGCCCACCCCTGGCCTAGAGCTTGGTAAAGAACAGAATATAGGTTAAAGTAGAAATAACAATATTAGCTAACGTTTATTGAGCATTTACTGTGTTGTAGGCACAGTGATAAGAGTTTTCCATGCTTGTTCTTGTTTCTTCTTTGTAACCATCTCGTGGAGTAGGTACTATGATTATTCTCATTTTATTGAAGCTTCAAGAGACTAAGTGATATGCCCAAGGCTATACAACTGGTATTACCACTATGACATGAATCCAGAATCCTCACTCTTAACCTCTATATATTGACTTCCAGGGTCGATCTCATTCAAGAATTTTGTCACTGCCAGGCCTATGTGGCTCATTGGTTGAGCATCGACCTCTGAACTAGGAGGTCATGGTTTGATTCCCAGTCAGGGCACATGCCTGGGTTGTGGGCTCCATCCCCAGTTGGGAGTGTGCAGAGGCAAGCTGATCGATGATTCTCTCATCATTGATGTTTCTATCTCTGAAATAAATTTTAAAAAATATCCTATATAGTAAAAGGCTAATATGCAAATTGACCAAATGGCAGAATGACTGGTTGCTATGACACACACTGACCACCAGGGGGCAGATGCTCAATGCAGGAGCTGCCCCCTGGTGGTCAGTACACTCCCACAGGGGGAGTGCAGTAGCGGTGGCGGGATCCTCTCCCACCTCCGCAGCAGCACTAAGGATGTCTGACAGCTGGCTTTAAGACATCCCCCAAGGGCTCCTGAATTGTGAATTGCAAGAGGGTGCAGGCCTGGCTGAGGGATTCCCCCTGAGTGCACAAATTTTCGTGCACTGGACCTCTAGTGTATATATATGAAAATAATTTTTGTTACCAATGCAAAAGGGTGAGGATACCATATAAAAACAATAACAATAATGCTAATTAAGCAGATTAAGAAGCATATGCAGACTGGCTTGGCTTTGAGGGTTCTGGTCTTGTTAACTATTGAGCAAGGCTGCTATCAGTATTTCCCATGGTGCTTGCATTTCTGTCCGTCCTCAGCACTGGGAGTTTGCTTTTTGTGAGGCATGTCTGAGTTCACTCAAGCATCTTCTCCATCTGTAGTAAGGCTCCTTCATTTGTTCAATCAACAAATATTTATTAGGTCCATGCTATATGCAACCTACTGAGCTAAGTGCTGGGGAAGGAATGCAAAGAGGTAAAAGGCACAGTCATTGCCCATCAGAAATTGCCACCAGTGGAGAATTAAATTAATTAGAATCCTACTAAATAACTAGTCTCAGTTAAGCTGATGTGGTGAGAACAGTGGGCCTTTTAAAATGCTAATACATGATTCACTTTGCCAATGTAGATAGCAGTCCCAGGCAAGGGGCTTTGGAGCTCCTGAATGAATGGGAATGTTATTCTTTTTTTTTTTTTGAATGTTATTCTTTATATCTGATCAGTAAGACTCAGACTTAAAAAGTTGTTTCTCAAATGGTGGGGATGAGTATACATTGATGTTTCCTCATGTATTTGACCCATCCTTCTTGTAAAAAGTAACAGTAGATGATTTAGAAGGAGAGTAGTAATAGGAACACTGTTCTTGTCCTGTGATCAAGGGTAAATGACCTATATAGGGGATAAGTTCATGTATTTCAACTCTCTAACCTGACCTGTACCTGATTACCTGCTGCTAATTTAATCTAAATGGAACATGACAAAGAAATCTGCACTTTCCCTACATGTAGTCCTGTGATCTCTCTCAGAACATCACATAAGCCCAGTTTGTCTTCCATACCTCCAGTGTGCAAAAAGGTATGTTCTAGGGACTGTGGGCAACTGCAAAGAAATGTAAGACCTAACCCCTGTCCTCAAAGGGATTATAATCAGTCCTAATGGGGTGGGATAAGATTATAAGCATAAAAGCAGGCAATTAACAATGAAAGGATGCAATATGATTAATTCAGAAGTGAGAGACCCAAAGTGTAGGAATGTGAAGAAAGATCATTTCTCTGGGATCCAGATATTGGGCTTTTAATTGGTCATCCAAGTTAGGCTAAGATTTAGATGATAAAGAGAAAGGATGAGGGCAAACCAGTTCAAGGCAGTACTGTGGAGCTTGGAGGGCAAAGGCTAGACCAGTGAGGCAGGAAAAGAAGGGTTGTCTACAAAATCATGGAAGGTAAGGCTGAAAAATAATTTTGAGCCATGTTATGGATGCCCTTTAATGATAGGCTAAGGGGCTTGTATCATAGTCAAAAATAATTTTTCAAAGTCATGTTGGTAGAAAAGTTTTAGGAAGAGCATACCAGACCCTAGAATGGATTGAAGGGGAATTCAAAGGAGACCAAGAAACCAGTAGGAGGCTGCCCTTTCAGGTGTTGGCAAGTTCCTACAGAAAGGGTTCTACTACGAATATTTGGGTCAGACTATGTAGTCACCTTTAGCATCTTCAAGCAGACAATGATCCAATTGTTAGATGGTACTATATCTAAATTCCCTATTTGCCCTGGTCTACATCCATTCCAGTCTACGGAAGCCAACAAAAGGTCTTCCTTACATGTTGGCTGTTGTTAGAAGCCTACACAATAAAGAGCTTAAAGATAAAGACCTTGAGGCCCAAACAGGTCAGTTAGTTCTTAGAGATCGACTATTTTTATAATACAAAGGGAAAACATGTCGCATCAAGCATTTAACACTTTAACATCATGTCTCAAGCACAATGATAAACTTAACTGGAAAAAGAATAGAAAACTACTAGGTCAGTGGGCTCCAAGGATTTCTTTTTTGGGGTGGGGGTGGGGGAGATTTAAGAATTTTTAGCTTCTCTTGGTTATTTGTAAAAGTTATATTATGTTGCTTTCTTCTTTGTTGTATGCTTGTTGATATATTCCAGGACCTATAATATGATTTTATTGTCACTTGGCCACAGCATTATATGACTTTCAGACAGAAAGCATGAATTGAAAATAAGCAAGCATGTTTATACAGAATCAGAGAAATGTTCTGTGCACAAAGTAAGGCTGAGCAGGATTCACTGTCTTGGAGCTTATGTTTCAAAAATAGAGACCTTTGTATTTTTGTATTGCGGTCTCCTCATCCTACCTTCCCTCCCCCTGCCTACCACCCTCCTTCTCCTGGAAGCAATTCTGGTCTACGACTGTCCATTGTCAGAAGTCGGAACACTTAAGGCACATCAAGAATTACATTTTGACGTGGGTTGTGAACTCTCCATGACACCCTTGAGTTTCTCCCAGAGCCCCCTCCCCATTCCTGTGACCTGTCCACAGCCACAAGCTTCAGCACTGCCCCTCTCATTAGGAGGATTGTCTAGGATACAAATACACGCTGAGAATCAGTCAGAAATGGCTGGGAGCTGCCCAAGGGTTTCAACACCAGTGGTGATGCTCCCTGAGGTGTGAGAACACGGATCATATGGCCCATGCTTTCCTTTCCACTGAAATAGAGTATAATAGAACAAGTTAAGTCCAGTGGCCCCTCGTTTCTGCATCTGTGGGGAATACATTCCAAGACCCCGGTGGATGCCTGAAACTGTGAATAGTACCCAACCCTATAGAGCAGTGGTTCTCAACCTTCCTAATGCCGAGGACCTTTAATACAGTTCCTCATGTTGTGGTGACCCCCCAACCATAAAATTATTTTCGTTGCTACTTCATAACTGTAATGTTGCTACTGTTATGAATCGTAATGTAAATATCTGATATGCAGGATGTATTTAGGCGACCCCTGTGAAAGGCTCGTTCGACCCCCAAAGGGGTCTCGACCCACAGGTTGGGAACCGCTGCTATAGTTTTTTTTTTTTTCTATACACATATACCGACGATAAAGTTTAATTTATAAATTAGGCACAGTAAGAGAGTAGCGATAACTAAAAATAGAACAATTAACACAACATACTATAACAGTTATATATATAAATGTGGTATCTCTCAAAATCTTCTGTCCCGGACTCCTTTTCACTGGAAGGAAGCACCTCCCAGCTTCTCCCTGGCATGTCCAAACCGCCAGCATCCTCACCCCTGTGCTTTTGGGCCATTATTAGGTGAAATAGGGTTACTGGAACACAAGCACTGCAAGAGTTATCTGACAGTGGCTAATGGGCGGGAGCCGGTACAGCCCAGCTAAGCGGGCCAGAGGGTTGGTTCAGGTCCCCGACCAGACAGCGCGAGACTTCATCCCGGGACAGCGTGAGATTTCCTCGCGCTTCTTGGAGCAGCGCACGAACGGAGCAGTCCGCTCCTCAGGACAGCTCACTGCTCAGCACTGAACCCAGGGAATCCAAAAGGCAGGTAGCGGGACCACCGGGGCCACCGGGTCCCCTAAAGACCTCGGCGGGGGCAGGGAGGGAAGCCAGGCCTCTGCGAGGTGCAGCCCGTGGGCCCGTCTTCCACGTCAGCCCTGGGCCCAAGCCACACCCTAAACGGTAACCACTGAAAGCCGTACATACTTCGTTAGGAAATGCAAGTGTCCATTTAACTGTTTAATGAAATAGTTTGCATATTAACACCTTCTCCAATTTCTCCGTGAGTCAGAAGTATGGTGTATGCTCAGGAAGTGTATACCCACGCACAGTGACACAATTCCTTATGTCTACACCTGCTTACAACAAAAACATACTCATGTCTGTGTGTGCCACCCGCACACCCACACCCACACCCACATCCACACAGGAGAACAGGCCTCATCTGCAAAGACGGTGATGATCTAAGGACATGGCTGGGTTTGGATCCTTGGTACTCATCACTCCCTAGTTTCTAGAGTCTTATGGTCAGAAACTGTGTTTGCTTTGGGCTCCCACCTTTCTTCTCTAGAAGCTACAGGTCAAGGCCACAAAGCTGGCCGGGGAAACTTTGTTCATCCTCTCCCAGCCTAAGGAGACAGTGTGTCTACAGAACAGATGTAGGATGGGTGGCAGTGGAGTAAACCTGTTCCCTCTCCTACTGCAAATCACATTTAACTCCGACCCACGGGGCCTTTGTGTGGCAAATGGAGAGGTAATTAAGCCTCCAGACTCTGAGCCGTTTGGGGTAAGAGGGCTTAGTTTTTCATATATACAACTGGTATATATTGGAAGAGCAGAGGGTGGAGGTCAGACAAGCACAGGAAACCTTGAAGATCATGGAAACAAGATGACAGGTGTTGGGCGTATTGTCATCCAGTGACATGGATAAGTATTTAAACATTATTTCCGGTTTCTAAAAGCTCAAAGAATTCTACCAACGTTCCAGTGGTGTGACAGAGGAATGGGAATGCCAACTTGTGTGGCGACTGCTCATGAGGAGTGTGGGCTCCTGCTGCATTTGTTATTATCATTTAAAAAAATTATTATTGAAATGGAAAAGTTTCACCTGCAGAGACCTGGAGCGAGACCTCGAAGGACAGGAGCTCTGTGCTGGTAACGACACTTGGTTGTTAACCAACACAGCCCAGGACAGAGCCCAGTGACCTAGAGGGAGATGGCTGAGGTAACCAGTCCCCAGGAGCTGTCCCCCCAAGGAGCACAGGTCCCATTTCAGCCACTGCCAGCAAGGAACGTTCCACTCGCTGCTGTCCTGTGTTGACTTAAACCATCCCTCCTGGGGGTGTGGCTGCACGAGAGCTTGGAAAATCTGAAGCAAGTGAGAGGGCTTGAGAGATTTCCATTTTGGAATGTTGACACCTTCCCATATACAAGGGACATGGCGTGTGTGTGTGTGTGTGTGTGTGGTGTGGTGTGTAGTGAGTGTCAGTGTGTATGTGTGTGTGTGTGTGTGTGTGTGTGTGAGACTGGTTCAGAGGGGGCTGGTTCAGTCTTTTCTCCACCATCCTTCTGTGTTAGGGCTGCTGAAGTAGAAAGTGCTACTGTATACTCTATACCCTCTCCTTGCACCACCCTCTTTTGGAACCAGACTGAGAGAACTCTTTAGCATGGGCACCCTTAGGTTGTGTTTTTTTTTTTGATCGGCCAAGCTTACAGTTTTCAAAGTGCTATGACAGGATGGTTGCAAAAATAAAAAGCTAGTGAAAGCTTAGTCACAATATTTCTATAGCTGGCAATCAAAAGATCATATTGCATGCAACTGGCAAAATCATCCTAGAAAAATTATGCATTTTCCAGAATACCTTATTCCCTTCTGTGTATTAAACATTACTTTAATATTCTGGTGACAATGTTTTATAATTAATCTAAATGTAAGGGAATGAACACACCAGAGATTAGGTCTCGGTGCAAAGAGGTGAAAAAGCCTTTTTTTTTTTTTTTTTTTTTTTTTAGTGGCAGACCGGATTACTGACTCAACTCTTTCACTAAGAGCAGCCACGGATGTCACTGCAGGCTAATATCCCACCCCATCCTCCAGTGACTGCAAATAGTTGGTACACTTTGGGGAGTAAAACCCTTTCACTCATAAGGGTGTTAATGTTAACACAGAAGAAAAGCGTTTTTAAAATTACATTAGTTCATAGACTTATATTGAACTCATGAGGGGAATCTAGCCCCAGAGAGATACAAACTAAAGAGCTGAGCCATAAACCAGTATGATAACATCCTTATTATAAGATGCAAATTGAGGAACCCAATTCACTAAAACACATGTTACTGGTATTTAATTTTGCTTGTGGGAATATATCAGAAGTTGGCCTATGCCTTTTGCACAATGTACTTAAAATGAGGGCGAGTAACTTTAGCTGTAGAAAAAAGTGATAGAGGAGCACAGGGCAGGCCAGGATTGAGAGATAATTGTAAGGATCCAGTTTAAGTGTCAGTGTACACAGCTTTCTTTCCTGGCTTGGGCTTCGAGGCATCACAGCATTGGCTTGGGAAGGCAAGTGGTGCTGTGCTCCTGGGTGGAGAGGTTGGGGTCTTGCCACAGGGCAGGGGAACGGTGGCCTGCTTGGCTGGCCCAGACCCATGGGGAGGGAACCCCTGGGTGGGGGCCAGAAGAGGCAGGCCCATGCTCAGTGGTCATCGCAGGAACTTCACTTGAGCTAGTCTTGTTGTGAGTCTGTGGTTTGGACAAGAGAAGATGTACTTCCCCACGAGAACAAGGTCAGTTCCTCTTTCCTCAGGTGGCACAAATAGTCTGCTGGGTGTACTCGGACTTCCCGCCACCACTGCCACCCCGAGCAGGTGAATTATGCTTCCCTCTCAGGGTGGCATCGCTAGGTTGTATCTCTCCAGGTGTTCACTCCTGTGGGGTCCAACAGACGAGAAAAGTGTTCCTCAGCTCTTACCGCTCTCAGAAGCCTTCCTCACCTAGTGGCTCTGGGGGACCACAGAGCCTGGGCATCACTTGGAAACCCATTAGAAATGCACAGCGTCTAGCCCCTCCCCAGAGCCCCTAGGTGAGCTCTGCATTTCAATGACGTGTATTGACTTCTAAGAAGTATTGCCAGCCCTCCCCTCTGACCTATTGTATGAACCTCTCATTTGGCACTTACCATTTAGGGTTTGTAGGGTTTGGATAATGAAGAGAGAGTCCTCCAAACAATGATCATTTTGCGGGGGAGGGGAGGTTTAAATCTTTGTGATAAGAGGGAAAAATATCATAGGAAGTATGGGGATACATTGGAGCTTGTCAGGGCACAAGCATGACACCGTGAAATACTCCCTTAGATAACACCTGAGTCACCTTAATGTGGGCTGAGGAGGGAAGGGTTGTCCATCTTGAGGGGCACAGAGGGTTCGCTGAGGGAATACATTTGCTCTGATAGTGTTGGCAGAAGCCCTGGAAAAAGCTATGGACATAGGGGTAGTCTGTCCTGCCTTGCCCTCTCCAGAAATAGGGTGCCAGTTACCTCTCTTTGAAAGTGGAAGTTAGGGAGACAGGGAAGAGAGGGATAGGGTTCAGGACAGGGACCCAGGGCCACCCTAGGTAATTAAACTTGTTGACCTTGAGGCAGGCTGAGTAAGCCTTTGGGGCTTACTCAGGGGCTTCTTGGACTAATTCTGCTCCCACTAACCTGCCTAAAACTTCTTTAATAAGATGAAAATCCTTTCATAACACTATTAGGAGAGAAAATGCTTAGACTGCAAAGGCAGGGTTGAGGTAACACTTAAGTATGAGTGAGCTAAAGAATAACCAGACAATCAGTCCTTGGGTCTGGACAGGTGAAGAGAAGAACCTGTATTGGTTTTGCAGGGCTGACGGACTCAGCTAAAACCAAGGAGAGAGTTGGGTGCAGAGCGTGCATTTTGAAGACTCCAACCCTGCATGAGACCCAGTTTACTTCACACTGAGCGAGCAGAGTGGAAGCATCTAAGAAGGTATTTTAGGCGTGCAGCGGCAAAGGCCACTGCTCAACTTTGCATTGTTCAGTGAAGTCTTTGTGTGTGTATGTGTGTTTTTGTTTTTAAACCCAGCTTATCTCTTAAATAGGAGCTTGTCTCCTAGAGCTTTGTTTATTGGAGCGTTACAGTTAATTTCTTGTCTCTCCACCTGTCCCTGTTCTACACTTTGTGGCTTTCCCTGGAGCGAGCACAGTGCCCACACATCATTCTCTGGAGAGGTGCCCAGATGTAAGTGGCCCTTTGGAAGGACCAACATAACCTTCAGTGGGAAAATTCCATCTCCCATCATGTTTTTCCAGCGGTTTAGATCTAGCCTTGAGAAGCCATCTTTCCAGGTGCTTTGGAAGGGAAAGCCCTAAGTGCTTGACTCCACATGCACACCTGAGAGATGCCCAAGTGACACACTGGGTTGCTGGGGAAGCAGCCCTTGGCTTTTGGAGGAGCCATTAGAAGAAGTTCATGGAGGGCTTAGATCCCCTGCCATTTTCTTATTACTGCCACTCCTTACCTTTGTGTAACTACTGGCCTACAAAAAGTTTACAAGCGTTCTCTCACTTGATGTTCACAGCAGCACTGTGGTGATGATACAAGCAGGACAGGTGCTGTTACCTCCATTTCACCGAGAAACCAAGGCTCAGAGCAGTTTGGGGGCTCTCCTGAGATTACACAGCTAGTTAGGAGTCAAATCAGGTCCCAGGGTCGATGCTTTAGTCCTGTGTGAGGATGGTATAAAATGACCTCTGTGGACCACTGTTTCTCTGACAAGTTAAAGCCCTCTGATTTGCTTCTTCCTCCCTCCAAGACAATAACTTGGTTCAGTGCCCTCTCTTGGGGTAGACTGGCAGCATGTCATCAGTGCTATTAGCTACCATATGATCCAGCAATGGGACTCCTACCCCAAAAAATTGAAAGCAGGGACTGGAACAATATCTATAAGCTATGTTCACAACAGTGTTATTCATAATAGCTGAAAAGTGGAAACAAGTGTCCATCAACGGATGAGTTGATGAACAAAATGTATATGCACACAACGGAATACTACTTTCAGCCATAGAAAGAAATGAAATTCTGACACATGCTACAACATGGATGAACCCTGAAACATTATGCTTAGTGAAAACAGCCAGTCACAGAAGGGCAAATGTATGATTTCACTTACATGAGTTACCTGGATCAGGCAAGTTCATAGAGACAGGAAGCAGGAGAGAGGAGGATACTGGGGGCTGGGGCGAGAGGGAAAGGGGGAGTTGGTGTTTAATGGGCACAGAGTTTATGTTGGGGTGATGAGCAAGTTCCAGAGATGCATGGTGAGGATGAGTACACAGCATTGTGAATGTACCTGGTGCCACTGAATTGCACACTCACTACTGGTTAAAGTGGTACATATTATGTGATATGTAATTTACCACAATAAAAAAACACTTTGAAAAATCTAACAAGACCCAAACAGAAAGCAACAAAAAGGACCACCAACAACCAAAAAAGCAAACCAGAGTCTGTAAGGAAAGCAGAGAAGGCACAGGGCAAGGACAGGGGCTGGGGTGGGAGACAGCGGCGTGGGAATGGAAGGGGGGAGGGGAAGCCCTTTGCCTGGGGGCCTGCAGCTTGTCAGGAGAGAGAGGCACTCTCTGGGACCTGAGACACCTTCAGGGAAACAGTCCCAGCCAGTTTCAGCCCGAGAAAGGCAGGTTTTCTTTTATTACACAACAGTGTGCCTGGCGCCCCCGGGTGGGGTCACCTCTCTGGGGTTGGAGAAGTGTCCATTTCCAATTTATTTATGAGTTTTATCCCGAGAGTAGGATAAACGGCTATGAAACTGACCTGATATTTATGTCCATTTTAAAGCCGGTGGTTGATATGAGTGCTTTTGAGATGAACTGCGCCCTCAGCGCCATTTACTTTAGTGGAAGGCTTCTGTTGGGGAGGAAACGGAGAAAACCATCATATTCCGGGTGTCCTGCTCCCTTTCACTGTAGTTCCGCTTCTGAATAATTTCTGAACACTTAGGAAGCACAAGAAGTGGGGTTCTTTCAAGTCATGGGGGCATTCCAAAGGCAGGGGGAATGTTCAGGGCCTGGGTCTGGGCTCTTTACTGTTAGTCTGTGAAATCTACTGGTATCATTCTAAAAGTTCAATTGTTGTCCATACAGACCATTAGGAAAAGTGGAAGATCTGGTTTTCCAACATGTACTCTGGTGGGTCAGGGAAGATAGATTCTAAATCCCACCTGTCCTGTTAAATTGTGTGGCCATTCCTTGTTTGTTTGGAATTCCCTCCCCGCTTTTTTCACCCTTAAGTGACAAGATGGTATAATCACAGCCTATCCTTGCAACACTCCCTGCCCGTCAAACCCTGAAGGTTCACGTCTGCAGACAGAAAGAGACTGGAGTGCAAGATGTGAACAGTGAGCTAAGACATAGTGGGGACAAGAGTTTCGTTTGGTCGTTATTGGGCTTTATGAACTTGAAGGTTAAGAACTGGCCTCAAAAGCAAAGGAATGTGAGAGACTTGAAGTTACATTCTGAGACCAGGGCAAAGGACCCCAAGCCTTCAACCCTGTGACTTGCTTTCAGGGAGCAGTCAGCATGTATTTGCTGGTGATGGAGGCAAATGATTGGAATTTGTTTCTTTGCCTGCAGCCTCTGGGCCACTTCTGAGCCTGGCCAGCTCCTATGCCTTACCCATAAGAGGGCAGCTCATCCCTTCACCCTCCAAGTTCAAATGCCTTCTTTAAAAGTTACTGTTCTGGTCTGGATAGCAAAGCCATTTTCTTTAGAAAGCCCTTGTTTTAATATTTTCAAATTATGTGGGAGGAGTTGTTAGTCTCCCTTCCTCAGATGGATTAGCTTGTCAGATTTTGCACATCTCACTTTATTCCAGAAGCAAGGAGTCTGACCTTGAGAAGTCTGGTAAGACGAGGCTGGAGTCACAGGATGTTGGGAGGGAGGGTGACAGCCACAGAGAGCCTCTCCAGGCAACATCTTGGAGGCTCAGCCGAGGCACCGAGGCTCCAGAGGCACACGCCCTGGACTTCACATGGGCTCCTGTAACGTGTGCTGGGGGAGGGGCATGAGGGTGTCTTTAGGCCACAGGCCTGGTGGTGCATCACTGCATTCAAAACCAAGACACTTGGGTTTTAGTTCCTGCTCTCTCAGTTTATTTTCTTCTCTGGGCCTTAGTTTTCTCATCTGTAAAATGAGTAGATGAATTCTAAGGTCACTTCTGACTCCAAGATTCTATGTGACTCTCCCTGGAGGGGAGAACCTGGGAGGGAAACCTGGGAGAATGATGCTCAGTGGTGACCAGGTAGGAAGTCACCAGGCATGGTTGTAGGAGGAATCAGTGAATCACTGAGGAGCCACTGCCATGAGCAATTTGTGGTGACAGGAGTAGGCTCAAGCCAGTCAGGGAAGGAAGACGAAGCTACAGAGGGAGTTTTGGCCTAAGTGATGGGCAAGTAGGTGCTAGTAGCAAACAAACCAGTTCAGGGTCTCAACTTGGTCAGGAATGGAATGCTTTCTTTCATGCTATTTTTTTTTAAAGGAAATAAATCCAATCAGGTCTTTTATCTTGTTTGGAAATCATAAATTTAACATGTATTGGGGTTAGTAGACCAGCTCAGAGGCTGTATGGGGGCATGGGGTCAGTAGACTGGGAGTATTTATGAGGCAGGGTTTAAAGAACACCATTCAACAACTCTTAGCCCAGGGCTGTTTTGGCTGCAGCTTTGGGTAATTCTTTTGGAGTTCTGTTTTGTTGAAATACAGTCTTGAGCGCAAAGAATTAAGTAGTTTTTAAAAACATTTCCCTCCCACCCCAACTACATACTTAAATTCCCAACACTTTTGAATCATGACTCTAGTTCAGTTTACAAACTCAAAAGGTGTGCCCGCTATGTCCTACTATGTGTGCAGCACAGTACAAGGCATTTTGAGGGAAACACAGTAAACAGGGTATTTTCTGAATTGTATTAAGTTTGGGGAATTGTCCTTCTCAGATAAGAAAGCATATCAACACACATCTATACAGTGACTTCCATGTGTCTTTTTGCTATGGGATTTGGTCTTGGTTTCTGGAAACTTTTCATAATCAATAGGCCAAACTTTGTCCTAATTAAAATATGGTAGACATATTCATAACCCAGCGTGAACACTTTAAAAAAGAAGACTCTCTGCCATAGCCTGTTTGGCTCAATGGATAGAGCGTTGGCCTTTGGACCAAAGTGTCCCAGGTTCGATTCTGGTCAAGTGCACGTACCTTGATTGCAGGGTCCTCCCTGGCCCGAACCCTGGTCGGAGCTCGTGTAGGAGGCAATCAATCGATGTGTTTCTCTCACATGGATGTTTCTTTCCATCTTTCCTTCTCTCTTCCACTCTCTCTAAAAAAAAGAAGACTCTGGAATACATACAAACTGATTTAGATGATAAATGAATGCTGACTCATGGGATACTTGGGCAAAGGTAAGGGGTACACTCTGTTTTTGAGCAGCTGTTTATGTGTAGTTCATTTATTCTTCTGAGCTATGGAGTATTATTACCATTTTTCAGGTAAAGAAACTGAGGCTTAAACTAGGTAAGTGACTAGATAAAGGTTATTTAACTAGAAAGAGGTAAAGTCAGGCCTTTTTGACTCCAAAATCTGTGCTGTTATTCACTCATTCATTCAACAGATATTAGTCGAGCATTTCCCATCAAACATGCTGCCTTTGCAGGCATGTACTTCAAGGGAAACAAATCTAACAATCACAAGACAAAGCACAATATAGCATGTATTGTAGTTAAATACTACTTTATTATCTACATGAATTCAGGGAAGGGAGAGTGCTGTGGGTTGGCGAGGCTTGGTGAGATGTCTTGGGAGGATCTTAAGCTGGGTCTCAGCATAGAAAAGATTTGCAGGAACAGAGCAGAGAGGAGAGGTAGAACAAGGTAAATGGGGGGACAGTGAAGTGCAGAGGAAAACTGGAATAGATGGTTTAACTTGGCAATGTCATGGTCTTTTAGGCTCAAATGTATCTACTTGAAATTACCATCTAATCCCCCAAATATTGGAGAGGATGGAGATAGTCTACATTGCCTTACTCCCATATGCTCTAATAGTGATGGTCTCTAAGTCCGGAAAGAAAGCTGGGAGGGAGGTGAGAATATAAGATAGTTACTCTTTGATGGCAATTTCTGTGTGCTTACTAAAATGATACCCAGTCTGAATTACCTTTCTACAGGTACATGTACACAGATGAGGCTTAATAAACCTGAATAGTAATGGGAGAAGCCAGAAGAGTCATGATTTTTAAAGCCCTGTGTTACCAAGGGGCGTATGTTACAGCTGCACAGACTGCTTTCTAGGTGTGATCAAAACCTTTTTCATTCCCTTTAAGACCTTTGTCAGAAGATGCTTCATTAGTTGAAGAAGTACTAGTTGCCTGGCTGCTGGTTGGTTTTTGAAAACAGAAATTACATTTCTGTGGAATCAACTTGAGCTGGGTATTCATCCAGCTTTTCAAAAGTTGTCAGTAAATTTAGAAAGGTTCTCAGGGAGGCTGTTGGGGTGACTCTGATTTACTGACACCCTCCACCCCCGTGCCTACCACTTCCCTCTCTCTCATCTTCTTTACCAGCCCCGTGTACCTGAGGAGGGATGGGAGGAGAGCACAGGATGGTTTGGAGCCTGATAATCAGGAGAAGTTGGAAGTTGGGCTGAAGCCCCAGAAGGACACGGTGGCTGATGGAGGTGTGGTGTGGCCTCTTAGCCATCACACTGAATCTCCCTAAAGGAAGCTGCTGCTGCCCTCCTCCCCTTTGCCACTGGTGGTGACTGTGGGGAGCAGCCCTCATAGGATTTGGGAGGCTGTCCAGGTTCATCTCTGAGTCCCATTGATTTGGTTGCTGGGTGTTCTCGTGACAGATTTGTGTGATGAGGTGGAAAGAGCACCAGATTGGAAAAGCAGCCTCGCCCTGGACCATCCTGCTATGCGGCCTTAATCAAGTTGCTTGACGTTCCTCCATCCCAGTTTCCTTATTTTCCATCTGGACAGTTGCATTAGATAATCTCCAAGCTCCCTTCCAAATCTGTTATTAGAGGCCCAAGATGTAAATTCTGTCTCCTCTCCTCCTGGGATGGATAATGCTGCTTTGTGCCAGGGTCACAGACAGAGGCCCTAACCTGCCCTCATCCTGACTCCTCCAGGTGAGAATGTCAGGGCATCAGCCCCAATCCCTTGTCACTTTGGGTAAAACAGCCCCCAGTTGATGCTTTCAACAAAATTGTGTGGAAGGACTAGAGTGACCAACAGCCATGCTGGTTTGAGAAGGAGGGGGTTTCCCTCTGTTTTAAATTTGGCAAATGAGCAAACTGGGATGAGGTACCACCCTAAGAAGGACAGTGGTATGAGTTAGCATGGTGCTGCTCAACCAAGGAGAGTGGAGGTATCACTAAGATGTAGTAAAATTCTAGAAAATGCCAGTCTCTTTTGGCAATTATAGTATTTTCCTGCAAGACTTCAGGTCTCCCTCAGACAAATATTGAAATTTAAATGATGAACTGATTTCTGCCCCTGTCCCCAGGCCTATGTAACTAAGATACTTCCTATTCCACAGGCTAGTTTGGCCCTGGTCTAATTGATCTTGCACCAGATGTCCCCAAAACCACCTTCTCATTCGTCACAGCCTCCTCGTCCAGCATTCACCTGTCCAAGGCAGGAGGGATGATTCTAATGAGTCTGATGAGAGTGTGGCTAGGCCACACCCAGTTCTCCCACCCCGCTCCCACCCCTCGCCCTCTGCCTGGGAACAAGGAATCTGTCTTCTGAAACTGATGCTCCAATTGGGCTGCTAAGTAAGAAATGTGAGCACAGAAGAGCAGGAGCTTAGACATGAGTCTGGAGGTTTCATGCCCAGGATCCAAGATGTACTGATTTTGGTGATTTATTCTTGCAGGGAGGGTTCTGATGCCACAGGAGCCTGAAAGAGCCTCTTCCCTGTGGCCAATAGCTGCTCTTTGTAGGGAGGCAGTCATTTCTTTCTGGGGCTTCCACTCCTAGCTTTGCTTATGAGGGTCTTCTCTGTATGTTCTGGGGGCACAGAACACTGGCTGGCTATTTTATAATTCCTAAAATCTATTTGAGTCACACAATTTATATACAGATATATTTTTTGTTGCAAAAATTCACATTTTATGAGAATGTTATGGTCTTGTTTTACATCACATTTCCCTGGGTTCCTGAATGACAGTGTGGAGTAGGCCCTCCATCACCCCTGCCTTCCCCTTAACCTGCATCAAACTGTGATACAAGGAAGAAGTAACTTTTTCGGTGTGTGTCAGGCCACTGAAATGCAAGTTGTTTGCTACAGCAGTTTGGCCTGATCTGACCAATGTAAGGCATTTCAAATGATGGCAGAATGCTGAAGTCTTCTTGGCTTCTGACAACCATACCACCCAGGCCCTGCCCTGCCTGGCTTGTATGTGAAGCCGACCTGTTTCTTAATACCTAGTCTATGGTCTGAAAACTCAAGTAACTACAGAGATTTGAAATAGCCTTCCCCCTCCTCTGTTTTGTCTTCCTTCCCCCATTGTCTTTGTGAATATTCTTTTCCTTTATCTCTCTCAATTTATAAAAGTAAAATAGAAATGTTCAAAGGTTAAAATAGGCCAATGATTCTTTAGCTATGTCAATGCATAGCAAATTGGGATGGAGAATTTTAACAATTAAAAAAAATTCTTTCCAAATCTTCCTTTGGCTTGAAGTACTATCTAGATAATTAATGCCACTGTGGTATCTTTTCTCCTCTCTTTGGGTGACTAAATATTTGCACCTTAGCTCCCTCCTCTTTGTGTATGTATATAGAAATTGTTTCAATGCCCTAGCTTAAGATCTGGCAGAGAAAAATATCCTATCCCCTTGGAGAAGGTCATCCACTTCTGGCAAAGCTGCCTCAAGAAAGGACCATATACTCGTTTTGTAAAAGCATGATTATTAAGTTTCAGGTTTATTATCATGCAAATGTTTCCATTTCCCCTCTTACCCCACCCAATCCCCTCCTATCACCGCGAATAAAATAACATCTGGGACATTGGGAATTTAACCAGCCAGTCAGGAAGGCGGAACAATGTTTCCTCAGCCAGCAGTTCACAGGGCTTCTCAGAGGGCCTTTGCAGGGGACTTGAGGAGTTGTTCCTTTAAACAAGGTGCCAGCTTATCTCACATTTTAAACTCCCTTTGCTTTCAAAGTTAAGTGTTTATCTCCTTGGGAATATGAATTGGTACAACCTTTCGGGAAAGCAATTTGGCAACATGCATCAGGAGCCTTAGAAACGTTTACAAACTTGACCTGGCAGACCCACTTCTTGGGCTTTATTCTAAGGGAATAATCAGAGATGTGAGCACAGTTGTGGGTACAAGAATGCTTTATCACAGCATCGTTTGTGATAGCAAAAAACCTGGAAATAGCCTAAATGCATAATAATAAGGGTAGAGTCAATCTGCTTGCTGATGGAATATTATGCTGCCTTTAAAATTAGCATTTAAACAGTTGAATAACATAGGAAAATCCTCACAATGAAGTGTTAAATAGAAAAAAATACAAAATAAATTCTCACTTTATTAAAAAACTAGAGGCCTGGTGCACGAAATTCTTGCACGGGTAGGGTCTTTAGGCCTGGCTGGAGATAAGGGCTGATTGGGGCCTTCCAGCTGCTGGTGGGGCCTTCCTTCATTCCGTGTTGCCCCCTGGTGGTCATCGCACATCACAGTGAGTGATCGAACTCCTGGTCTCCCCGACGAACTCCCAAGGGGACACTTTGCATATTAACCTTTTATATACACTGAGTGGCCAGATTATTATGACCACCTGATGTTTGTAGGGAAATTAGCCATATACTGCATCGTATGGGATATGGAAGCCGAAGGCCTGTTCAAACACCTTTGCTGTCTGCAGTTATCAAGATAAAACATCTCCAATTCGCACAAAAACACAAGGATTGGACAGTTGAGCATTGGAAAAAAGTCATGTGATCTGATGAATCACGTTTCCAGTTGCATCATGCAGATGGCAGAGTGAGAATTTGGCAGAAACAGCATGAAAGCATGCACCCCACATGCATGAGTACAACCCTTCAAGCTGGTGAGGGCAGTGTTATGGTTTGGGGCATGTTTTCCTGGCATGATTTGGGCCCTTTAATTCATGTGGAACAACGTCTGAATAGCACAACGTACCTAAGTATTGTTGCTGATCAAGTTCATCCTATCATGTTGATGGAGTATCCCAGTAGACATGGCTTCTTCCAACAAGACAATGCACCATGCCATGGTGCTTATATTGTGCAGGAGTGGTTTCAAGAACATGAGGGAGACTTTACCTTGCTTAGGTGGCCCCCACAATCACCAGATCTCAATCCAATCGAACATTTGTGGGATGAAGTTAAAAGCCATCAGGCAGCTGATTCCACAACCATCAAATCTCACAGAACTGGACAGTGCTATTCATCAGGCATGGTGTCAGATTCCTCGCATCACCTTTCAACATCTCGTGGAGTCAATGCCAAGAAGAATTGCCACAGTATTGAAGGCAAAAGGTGGCCCAACCCCAACGAAGTACTGATGGGGTGGTCATAATAATCTGGCCACTCAGTGTGTGTGTGTGTGTGTGTGTGTGTGTGTTCTAATAAAAGAGAAACATGCAAATTGACCGTACCTTCGCTATGCCCCAAGCCACGCCCACCAGCCAATCAGAGCGACTATATGCAAATTAACCCAACCAAGATGAGGCTGGCAGCCACGGAGCTGGAGCAAGCAGGAGGCTTGGTTGCCCCGGTGATGGAGGAAGCCAAGCTTCCCGCCTGCCCTGGCCGGCTGTGGCCTCCGCTAAAGGTAACAAAGTTTCAATTATAGAAGCTAAATAAATCCCAGATACCTGCTTCCAGCCAGCCTCCACTGGGAGCTTGGGTGGCTGGGGGCTGTGGCCAGCCTGCAAACAGCCATCAGCCCCTCACCCAGGCTGGCCAGGCACCCCAGGGGACCCCCACCCTGAAGGGCCTGTGGCCAGTCTGCAAACAGCCATCAGCCCCTCACCCAGACTGGCCAGGCACCCCAGCAGGACCCCCAACCCTGAAGGGGGTGTGACCAGCCTGAAAACGGCCCTAAGCCCCTCACCCAAGCTGGCCAGGCACCCCAGCGGGACCCCCACCCTGACCCGGGACACCCTTCAGGGCAAACCAGCCAGCCCCACCCATGCACCAGACATATAATAAAAGGGTAATATGCAAATTGACCCTAACAGCAGAATGACTGGGAATGACTGGTCACTATGACACACACTGACCACCGGGGGGCAGATGCTCAATGCAGGAGCTGCCCCCTGGTGGTCAGTGCGCTCCCACAGGGGGAGCTCTGCTCAGCCACAAGCCAAGCTGACGGCTGCCAGCACAGCAGTGATGGCGGGAGCCTCTCCCGCCTTCTCAGTAGAGCTAAGGATGTCCGACTGCAGCTTAGGCCTCGTCCCCTCTGGCAAGTGGACATCCCCCGAGGGCTCCTGGGCTGCCAGAGGGATGTTTGACTGCCAGCTTAGGCCTGATCCCCTGGGGAGCGGGCCTAAGCCAGCAGGTGGACATCCCCCGAGGAGTCCCCAACTGCAAGAGGGCACAGGCCGGGCTGAGGGACGCCCCCGAGTGCACAAATTTTTGTGCACCCAGCCTCTAGTGTATATATATATATGTGTGTGTGTGTGTGTGTGTGTGTGTGTATATCCCATGTTCAAAGGCTGTTAAATCATGTTGTTTACCCATATCTTCAGAAAAAAATCACTTCTACTGTCATGGTAAACAACCTGCCTCCCTATTTATAATGGTCTGGCCCTCTAGCAACTTCAACGCGAAATTATAGCTAATTTGCCTACAAACGTCAGGTGGTCATAATAATCTGGCCACTCAGTGTATATAGATAGTTTATGTAGGCACACATACAAAAAAAAAGGAATAGGACAACTCTACTCCAACAAACTAGACAACCTGGAGGAAATGGACAAATTCCTAGAAAAATACAACATTCCAAAACTCAATCAGGAAGAATCTAAAAATCTCAATAGGCCAATAACGATGGAAGAAATTGAAGCAGTCATCAAAAAGCTTCCAGCAAACAAAAGCCCAGGACCAGACGGCTTCTCAGGGGAGTTTTACCAAACTTTTAAGGAAGAACTGAAACCTATCCTCCTCAGATTACTACAAAAAGTCCAAGAGGATGGAACACTTCCAAACACATTTTATGAAGCTAGCATCACCCTAATACCAAAACCAGGTAAAGACAACACAATGAAAGAGAATTACAGGCCAATATCCCTCATGAACATAGATGCCAAAATCCTCAACAAAATCTTAGCAAATCGGATCCAGCAGTACATCAGAAGGATCATACACCATGACCAAGTAGGATTTATCCCAGGGATGCAAGGATGGTACAACATCCGTAAATCAATAAACGTGATACATCACATAAACAAATTGAAAGAAAAAAACCACATGGTCATATCAATTGATGCAGAAAAAGCATTTGACAAAATCCAACACCCATTTTTGATAAAAACTCTCAGCAAGGTGGGAATAGAAGGATCATACCTCAACATAATAAAAGCCATATATGACAGGCCCACAGCCAACATCATACTCAATGGACAAAAACTAACACCATTTCCCCTAAGAACAGGAACAAGACAGGGATGTCCACTCTCTCCACTCCTGTTCAACATAGTCCTGGAAGTATTAGCCATTGCAATTAGACAAGAAGAAGAAATAAAAGGCATCCAAATTGGAAAAGAGGAAGTAAAACTGTCCTTATTTGCAGATGACATGATATTATACATACAGAACCCTAGAGACTCCATCAAAAAACTACTAGACTTAATACATGAATTTGGCAATGTAGCAGGATACAAAATTAACCCCAAGAAATCCGAGGCATTTCTATATACCAATAGTGAACTTTCAGAAAGAGAGATTATAAAAACAATCCCATTTACCATCGCACCCCAAAAATTAAGATACCTAGGAATAAACTTAACTAAAGAGGTAAAAGACCTCTACTCAGAAAACTATAGGACGTTGAAAAAAGAGATAGAGGAAGACGTAAACAGATGGAAGAACATACCATGTTCTTGGATTGGTAGAATCAACATCATTAAAATGTCCATATTACCCAAAGCAATCTATACATTCAACGCACTTCCCATTAAAATACCAATGGCCTTCTTCAAGGATCTAGAACGAACTCTCCAAAAATTCATCTGGAATAAAAAAAGACCCCGAATAGCTGCAGCGATCCTGAGAAAAAACAAAGTAGGTGGGATCTCAATGCCAGATATCAAGCTGTATTACAAAGCCACTGTTCTCAAAACTGCCTGGTACTGGCACAAGAACAGACATATAGATCAGTGGAATAGAATAGAGAGTCCAGAAATTAGCCCGAACCAATATGCTCAATTAATTTTTGACAAAGGAGGCATGAACATACAATGGAGCCAAGATAGTCTCTTCAATAAATGGTGTTGGGAAAATTGGACAGATATATGCAAGAAAATGAAACTAGACCACCAACTTACACCATACACAAGAATAAACTCAAAATGGATAAAGGACTTAAATGTACGACAGGAAACCATAAAAATTCTAGAAGAATACAAAGGCAGCAAAATCTCAGACATATGCCAAAACAATTTCTTCACTGATACAGCTCCTAGGGCAGTTGAAACTAAAGAGAAACTGAACAAATGGGACTACATCAAAATAAAAAGCTTCTGCACAGCAAAAGAAACCATCAACAAAACAACAAGAAAACCCACCTCGTGGGAAAACATATTTGCCAACGTCATATCTGATAAGGGCTTAATCTCCAAAATTTATAGGGAACTCATACAACTTAACAAAAAGAAGATAAACAATCCAATCAAAAAATGGGCCAAGGATCTAAATAGACACCTTTCAAAAGAGGACATTCAGAAAGCCAAGAGACATATGAAAACATGCTCAAAGTCACTAATCATCCGAGAGATGCAAATTAAAACAACAATGAGGTACCATCTCACACCTGTCAGAATGGCCATCATCAACAAATCAACAAACGACAAGTGCTGGAGAGGATGTGGAGAAAAAGGAACACTTGTGCACTGCTGGTGGGAATGCAGACTGGTGCAGCCACTATGGAAGGCAGTATGGAGGTTCCTCAAAAAATTGGAAATGGAACTCCCATTTGACCCTGTGATCCCACTTCTAGGAATATATCCCAAGAAACCAGAAACACCAATCAGAAAGGATATATGCACCCCGATGTTCATAGCAGCACAATTCACCATAGCTAAGATCTGGAAACAGCCTAAGTGCCCATCAGTAGATGAATGGATTAGAAAGCTGTGGTACATCTACACGATGGAATACTATGCTGCTGTAAAAAAGAAGGAATTCTTACCATTTGCAACAGCATGGATGGAACTGGAGAGTATTATGCTAAGTGAAATAAGCCAGTCAATGAAGGAAAAATACCACATGATCTCACTCATTCATGGATAATAAAGACCATTACAAACTTTTGAACAATAATAGATACAGAGGCAGAGCTGCCTCAAACTGATTGTCAAACTGCAGTGGGAAGGCCAGGGAGGGTTGCGGGGGAGGAGGGAGGGGATTAAGAGATCAACCGAAGGACTGGTATGCATCCATATAACCATAACTAATGGACATAAGACACTGGGGGGTAAGGGAGGGCAGGGGTCTGTCAAGGGCGGGGGGGAAAAAAGGACACTTATGTAATACACTTTGTAATACTTTTAGCGAAAAATAAAAAAAAAAAAAAAAAAAAAGGAATAAATATAAACACAAGAGTTTGATTCTGACCTCAGCTCTGACACATTTTAACTGATTAGCATTGAGCAAGTGATTTAAAGCCTCTGGATTTTCTTTTTTTCAGAGTTGTGGTGAGGATCTGAAGGAATGTTTGCCAACATAGTAGTTGCTCAATAAATGGTAGTAACTATTATAATTATGACTCTTATCACTATTATTTTGGAGTTTGTCCATGACAAAGCTCATGTAAAAATAGTTTTATAGGCACAGCCTTCCTGTTATACATAGATGGGGCATTGGGAGGAGAGTAGGACTGCCTCTGGCTTTTCAACCAAAGCAAGTTGAACATTTAGGAAAGTGACTTATTGGGTTGAAAACAAATGATAATATACATCTGTATGGCACTTCACTATTTAAAACCCTTTTATCTCAGAGGAGAAAGCATCCTGTGAAGTAGTTTATATGGTTTGATCTCCTGGATTAGTTATCTATTGCTGCAAAACAGATTATCCCCAAGGTAGCACTTACATGAAAACACATTTATTATCTCAGTTTCTGGAGGTTAGGAACCAGGTGCAGCTTAGCTGGGCTGGGTTCTGCTATGAGGCTATGATCAAGGTGTAGGCCAGACCTGCAATTTTCTGGAGGTTCTGGGTAAGATTGTCGGCAGGATTCAGTTCCGTGTGGGCTGTTGAGTGAGCACCTCAGTTCCTCTCTGGCTGTTGGATGGAGACCATCCTAAGTTCCTTGCTATGTGGGCCTCTATAGGGCAGCTCACACAGAGCTGCTAGCTTTATTAGGTGATCAAGTTGAGAGAGGAAAGTCATAGTCTTTTGTAACCTAATCTTGGAATTGGCATCCTATTACTTTTGCCATCTTTTGTTGTTGTTGTGTTAAAGGAAGCCAACCTGTCATTAGGTCCAGCCCATACTCAAAGGGAGGGAATTAAATAAGGGTGTGGATACCGGAAGGCTGGGCATTGGTGCCATTTTAGAAGGCAGCTTACCACATCCCCTTTTTATAGCAGAGGAAACGGAGTCTTAGTAAGGATCTAAATCATCCTTGAAGAAAGACACAAACCGGGTCATTTGCACTCCAGAGCCTATACCTGGTCCACTCGATCATGCAAACCTCTACTCACCCTATTCCAGCCTAATCTTCATGCACAAAGGCATGCAGTGTATAATTTATTGCGCGCTTAAGGATTTTCATATAATAAAAATATCCTAAGAAATCGACCACATTTTATGATAATCTAGGATTGGGGCACATTTTGGAGACAGACAGGAAAATGTAATGATAATTAGAAAAATATACAGAGGCTCCATTACCTACAAATGCCACCCAGAGTTTTCACAGAAGAGGGCCTGGAAAATAGTTCTTTAGGCCATCCAGGGTTGCAGTGATGATTAATTCCAAGCTGTTAGCGCATTTTATTATGCAAATACTCCAGCAACTCAGCCATGGAGAAAGTCTGGGCACCGCCCCCACCCCATTCAGTCTGGACACTCAATTTGCATGGAAATGTGATACTCTCACTAGGAGAGGGGACAGTTTGATTCTGGGAGGTTGGGGGAAGGGGTTAGGATGTGAGTAGGTGGAGAAGGCTGTAGGGAGATCCAGCTACCCATTAGTGACATTGATCATTTTAATGCTATTTGTGATTAGAAAAGCAATGATATTACCTTAATTTGGTAATTAATTTGCTCTAAGCAGGAGAGATAAACAGGCCTAGAGTTAATTCCAGGGGCCCTGAATTTTAGGCCTTCCAAGAATAGGAGTTGAATCCTGCATCACCAGGAAGGAGGGTATTCCACATGAGCAGTATTGGGGGGAGAGGGGAGGCAGTATCTCCTTTCTGGGGAGACAAAGGCAAGCAAAAGGAGCATGTCTATGGGAACCATTTGCAGTTTTATCTGGGATTTTTTAGAATGGGGTCAGTGCTTGGTATCAAGGAGGTGATCGCTAATGGTTCTTAAGGCTCTTTCCCATTTAATACTTGGGTGTGTTCAAAACTGTGTTCAATGAATGAACCACCTCATTTTAGGCATGGCAGGCTTATGGAAGGATGTAGCCCTGGGCTGTCTGAGGTAGCTATTGAGGAGGCAAATCAGAGTTGCAGTAGGAGACAGCTCAAGGGATGGGTCAGGACACTGGACTTACTTGGGAGGCAGAGTGATCAGGGGCCACTGCATGTTGAGGACTTGAGCAGCACAATTATCTGCAGTAGGAGGGGCTTCCAAGACCAGAGCAAAGGTGAGCTTAAATATCTCTGGGAAGGTCCTATTTTCAGGAGAGAGGAAGATGGAAAGATCGGCAGAGAGTTTGGATGTCCACTTTCCCAAACACATGAAACCTCTACATACACTGGGAACAAAAGAAGTGAATCCGGTTTTTTACAAGCAAGGAGGTAGTTCAATCTTAGGAAGAGAGTGTGCTCCAAACCTCTTTGTAATTCCTGCTTCTGGCAATAAAGTTTCAGAAAAAGCACATTTTTGGAGTTCATTATCTCCATTCGTGTACCTTGTTCTGTATGCCACCTTATAGGCACAGTATCCTCACAAAACCTCAAGCAGATAGGGCAAATGTTATGTTTATTTGACAGAGGAGAAAAACCATGGCTTGGAGAAGGCCAGTCATTTGTATGGTAAGTTTGGGGCAGGTGCTCCAGAGACCAGGTCTCCTGACTCCTGGTTCAGAGTCATTTCATTTCACCCAAGTGCTGGGAAAGCCAAAGCTGGCTTGATGCGAAAGGAAGAGAAAGGGAGTTTGGTTGCAGTGGGGTTTTTGAGAAGAAGTCACTACAATTTCTTGAAAATGGCTTCTGCTGATGGGTGGACAGAAAGGACAGAGGCATCTGGGGAGATCTATAGACCAACCTCTGAATTTCTGGAACGGCCATCTGATTAACTTCTTAGAGCTCTAGTTCTGGAGGTGAATGGCTCTGTTAGTTGACAGGTTGGAGAAGATACACAGTACCTAAGAAAGTGGCTGGGCTATAGTGGACAGAAGGGGACTGAAGACCTGTATTGTTTTCTAGTCCTTAGTTATTCCACTGATTTACTATTTAACTGTGACCTAAATCTCTTCAGTTCAGGTCACTTGTAAAACATGGACTAGAAGATATCTAAAACCTTTCCAACTCTTTCTAGGGGAGATCTAGTCAGATGGAAATGAAATCAACTTCCATTCAATTTCTGGGTGATTGATCACCAGCTCCCAGCCTCCAGGAGACCCAGCTTCTCTTTCTAGAATTGCCAAGTTCTGGACATCTTAGAACTTTCCCTGATGTGGAACACAGTGACCTTGGCTATAAGAGAAACTGGCCCTTTCTTGTGCTACTCCCAGGATATAGGACATCACCCAGGAGTTCCCATTCATTGTACTCATATCTGTACTTGACTCCACACCATTCCTTGCCTGTGCTCCTTCAGCTCTGCCTTCTCCCATTCTGCCCTCAGTCTGCCCTGCCCCCAGTCATAGCCACATTTCCACACCGAGGTGGGTATGTGACCACCACTCAGGAACCATGGGGGAAATGTAAGATAGGTTCCATGTCTTCCAAGAACTGGGAACATAATGGGGAGGGAAATTGATCAATAGATTCAATGCATATGCAATCAAAATCTCAGCAGGCTGTGTTGTTGAAACTGACAAACTGATTCTAAAATTTATATAAGAATACAAATACCTAGAATAGTCAAAACAATGTTGAAAGAGAAAAAGAAAGTTTTAGGACTTATATTACCTGCTTTCAAGACTTAGTGTAAAGTTAGAATAATCAAGACATTGTAGTGTTGGTGTACAGATAGACATGAGGGTCAATAGAATAAAATAGAATCCAGAAATAAACCCACACATGCTCAGCTGAAAATTGTACAAAGATACAAAGGAAGTTTAGTGGAGGAAAAGATAATCTTTTCATCAAGTGAACTGAAGTATTTAGATTCCAGATGCAAAAACCATACCAAACCAAACCAAGCAACCCCACTCCCCCAAAACTAACTTTAATCTCCGTTTCATACTATACACAAAGATTAAATGGATCATAGACCGAAATGTAGGAGCTAAAACTAAATGAAAACTTCGGAGAAAATCTATGTGACCTTGGGTTAGACAAATACATTTAAATAGGACACACACACACACATACATACACACATACATACACACACCAAACTATAAAATAAAATATTGATAAAATAGCATTATAAAAATTGAAAACTTTAGCTCTTCAAAAGAGACTGTTTATAAAATGAAGAGATAAGACAGAGACAAGGAGAAAATATTTGCAAAAATATATCTAATGAACTTGTATCTAGAGTAAAAAACTTGTATAACTTAATAATAAGAAACCCAATAAAAATGGGCAAAGATTTGAATGACAGACATTTCACCAGAGGATATATACAAATGACAAGTAAACACCTGGAAAGATGTTTAACATCATTAGTCATTAGAAAAATGCAAATTAAAACCATAAGGCGATACCACTACATACACACTCAAATGATTAAAATTAGCAAGAGAGACAATAACAAGTATTGGCAAAAATGTGGAGCAACTAGAACTCTCATTCATAGAAATTTAAAGATGAGACTTAGCTCTCAACTATATGTGGATATTCCTGGGGTGGCAGGGAGAAAGGAGTCTTGTGTGGATGGGCTTTCGGGTTGGTGGGGTTGGCACAGGAAGAGGGGGAAGGCAGGGGGTTAGCTGTGGCCAGAGCATGGGGAATGCCAACTTCTCAAGGGCAAGCAAGGAAGTGGTTCCAGCCACGGTGGTTTTGGTCAGCACCTTTACAGTAAGCTGTGGGGAAGTGTGGAGTTGCTCGAGTGTGGCAGCACTTCTGGCCTTGAGCCCCACACACGGGTCACTTTCATCAGAACAGGAAAACGAAACAGGCTCTACTGAATGATTTATGGGAGGGCTTGTATTTTGGGGATGTGATACTGCAATTTGTGTTATAGGATCAGGACATCTGTTTCCAGGGAGGTGCGTTCTCTTACCATGAGTCTTTCCCACCAGGGACCCTCAAATAGTCACACGTTTTATCTTGGTGGCTTGTTAGCATAATGGGGCCTTCTGATGACAAGTGGCCTCACCAGTGCAAGCACGTGAGTGGTTGAGACCAACTGGGAGGTGAGCAGGATCTGCTTCAGCCCCACCCTGTGCCTCCAATGGCGTCCAGCCGTGCAATAAGCTGCAGGATTAGAGAGTATGCCATCTGTCAGATGGCATAGGGAGGCTCCTACTTAACAATTAAGGTTTAGCCATTTATTTGATTAAATTTCAGTTATGCTAACTGTCCCCATGTGGATTAATGTCCTTTGCTGGGGAACTCTACTGCCAACAGATCTTGGCCCACACCCCCTTCTCACCAGGGAGCACACTTCCCTGGGGAGGTCTGAAGCGAGAAGATATGGAATCATAGTGTCCTGGCTAGAGGGACGTTGGCAAGCTTGTTCAACTTGGCACTTCACAGATGACAAAATTGAGGCTAGCTGGTCACATGGAGCCGTTAGGGAAGGGACTTGCTCAATGTCACACAGCCTGTTAAGGAGCAGGACTCAGACCTCCAGCCTCAAGGTTCTTTCTAAGTCATGAGAACTCATCCTCTTGGTTTACAAGAGGTGTGGGCATGGCCTGGCACATGTGTAGACAGACACATGTTATGTGCCTGTGGTGGGCAGCTACCCCACTCCTTACCTCTTCTCAGAAGGAGCATGTGAGGACCTTTGTTTGTGTCCACCTTTCCCTGCGGGCTAGTTCAGGATAAGAGCCTCATTAAAAATTCACTTGGGAGGGAGGTTCAGTACAAGCAACACATTTTATTTTTTACCCCACCCACCTCTGCTTTTAAAAGGAAATACAAATCCTCAATTTTTATTGAGGGAGATTTTTGTCTGGTTTAAATTTCAGGGACTTTGTTTTGTCAAAAGGGTATTTGAGATTCTTGAAGTTCCACCCTGCCCAGTTTTAACACTCCCCACTAATCCCCGTTCACCCTGAGGCCTTGTCCACACGGTGCTCATGGGCTCCTGGCACGTCTGGGTGAATCCTCTCTGCTCCCATCCTGAGAACCTCCTGTAACCCATGCTCCCCAGGAGCACATTATGCAAGAATGTGTGTGTACAAGCACCTCCCCCCACACGGTATGTGGGATCGAATATTCATTGTATAAGTCAAATTAAAATGTATTAAGTTTTCTTCCAGATGCCCCCTGATAGCAAGTTTAATTACTCTGGACATAATTAAATGAGTTTAGGAGATTAGAAATATAAGGGGGTAGTGAAGAGCATAAATTTGTGGGGAAAAAGGAAAATTTAATTCATCTTTTGTCGCTCGGTTGGTAGAGTGCTGTGGACTAGGAGGGAGAGAGGAAATGCTGGGTAGAGGTGGGATGAAGAGGAGGGAACCAGTTTGGGTGGATCAGGATATATCAGTTTCTTGCCCCACAGTGCAGGCTGCCCTGTGGCTGGGCATCTTCCCCCTGGTGCCCACCGTCTTTCCTGCAGGAGGTCTAGTGAACTTGGGGCAGATAGACAACTAAGAAATTTGGCAAATAAACAGCATTGCTGGGAGTCTCATCCTCTCCCCTGCTTTGTTCTAGGGTGTGGGTCCATCTTGTGATACTGGCTTTCCCTCCTGTGGTAGGCTTTTCCAGGGACTCGGGGTCAAGCCCACAAATGTCAGTGCCTTCAACAACAGAACTGGCTCCCTAGAATGCTCACTGCTTTGTGTTTTCCTGACCTTTGGCTCATGGCACATCTCCCGGTGACTTCAACCCCAACCTTTCCCTGACTTAAGGAGCAACAAGGGTGGGGTGGGGGCAGGTCCCAAGTGAAGCCAATAGAACACTTTCCCGGCTGATTAATCAGACGCTGCATTTCTCTATTAAAAACCCACATACACACACACTTGCACACATGCATGGACAATAATATACATACTCACACTGACACATACATAAACATATATACAGTCATGCCCAGACACTCACTACTCACACATATATATACAGACTCCTTTGCACAAATATGCATTTACTTAAGTTCACAGAAACTCATAAATTCACATACATGAATGCATACCAACATACATACACACATACACTCTCACACATATAAACAAAGTCACACGCACTTGTACACACATGTATACACACAGGCACATACATACATTCACATATATATACACTTACTTGCAAAAATATGTACTCATGCATACACATGTATACACACACACACACACACACACACACACAGAGCTAGACCCTCAGAACTCAAGGTGAGTGAGTGGAGAGAAGATAACATCTTCCCGAGGATTCTTCCCATTGGTCCTGCTCTTCAGAATCCAGTTGTCCGGCGGGAGGGGTGTCTGGCCTCTGAGTGGGAAAGGCCTTTGTGGTGTGTTAAATTTTTCAGCTGTGCAGGGCGGAAGGATATTCTTCCTTGTGGTTTAGAATTACATTCCAGAAAGTTGCAAACAGATTTCCACACGTTTTCTGAAGGTGCCTTTTCCTGCACCAGGACTGTTTTGAAAAGTCTGGCCGAAGCTTTCAATAAAGCCCTGATATATATATTTTTTTATAAAAGCCAAAAGAAAACAACGAGACACTGAATGAATAATGAAAGTGAAGGCAAAACAAGCCTGAGGAGATAAAGTGAAAATTCTCTTCCATTTGAGCCTGGGGTTGAGGATGGGGGTTGGGGACTGCCAACTGCTAGAATGGTGTTTAGAAATAAAGAGTCTGTGTTATGTCTAGTGGTCCTAGTATTTTGTGTTACTCTGACCCCGGCATTGTATCATTTCAATGCAGTCGGGTGTGCAAACGTTCAGTTCTGGTTGGTAGAAGGTATTTTGTATTCAAGCCAAATCTACATTTCAGATTTGAAATGGGGGGAGGAGGGGGTGTGGCTGAAAGGGGGCGAAGGTCAGTGTTCGCAGGTCTGAGACCATGTTTAATATCACATGACACCTTTGTCAAACAGTGTGTCACCCCCACCCTCCGTATACACAGGCTGTCTGGTTTCTGTACCTTAGGGACCTTCCTCTGTGTGGACTTCCCGCCTGAACTCTCAGACTTGCTTTCTGTAAACCAGAAGACATGAATGAAATTTGACCTATCTATTTTTTTTTTTTAATGTGGTGGCATGAGAAATCCTGGAAGGTCATGTGCTCCCTTCTCTCCCTGGTCAGGCCTGTCTGCTTCCCCTCCTGGGCTCCTGTGGGCTGCCTGTGGGCTGCTGGAGGCCTTGGGATGGACTGGCTGGGGGAAGGGAGCCGTATTGTATTTCATGCTCGTGACCTTGAAGGAGAGCCTCGGGTCTGCAGCCCAGTGTCGGGTCATCTCCTGAAACCTCAGAGGAGGGGAATGAAACCTCGGCAGACAGACACATTGGAAAAGGCTTCAGAGAGCGGTGATTGTGGCTCTTGGTTCCGGGTGTCTGCCGCCCTGTGGTGATGTGGGCAGATGGCCTCCCTTCACCTTGTGGACCTCCGGCTTTGATCTTCGTCTTCATCCATCCCTGTCACCATGGTCCCTGCATAAGCACAGCTGCTCTGCATAAGACCCTGGCTGGGACTCACCTCTTTGTCCAGACTCTCTAGGTATCCCCAAGGACGCTGAATAAAGTGGGCACGAATGGTGAATATCTCTTCTCTTTCCCCCTTCATCTTTTGGACACTGAGTTTTGAAGGCTGGTGGGAGAGAGAATGAGCCACCAGTGAATAGCAGTTTTCCAGACAAACTTCATTCGGGCTTTATAAAGAGAGACAGCTCTCTTAACGAGCACAATTCAGCAAGGGCAGGAGGACTTTGGAGACAAATATACCTGGGTTCAAATCCTGAGTGTCACTTGAAGCTGTACCTGCTCTGAGAGTCTTCCTTCCTCATCTTGGACATGGGGACAATAATGAGGTCACTGCGAGTAGTGAATGAGTTGCTGCATGCGAGGTGCCTGGCATAAGTCGACTCTCGATATATGCTAGTTGTTACCCATTTCTTAAGATCTAGATCTAGCCCTCATTTCAAAGAGTTAGAGACAGTTTATGCATAAATCCACAGGTCCAAGGAAGAGTTTTACAATGGTCATTTGGAAGAGGGAAAGTAACAGGTGCAGGAATGTGTCTTGAGTACTCTATCCACCAATACTCCTGAGCAAACATGACTTCCTTTATTTTGGGGAGCTGAAGAATTCTTCTCTCCGCAGAGCACTGTGGTGGGAAGAACCCATGCAGACACCTAGTGTTACCTCCAGGACAGGCATGATGGCTCAGAGCCCTGTTTAGAACGGTTGCCATTTGGAGAGCTGTCCTTAAATAGGTTAAGGTCAGCTTTACTTGTTTAACAATCTACTTAGATGAAGAAACAAAATACGAGGAACAGTTTGGGGAGACAGCACAGTGGCACCTGCAGGAGAGCCCCAGCCTTATCCCTGCCCCTGACACCCTCTGTCCCCATTTCCCAAGCCCTGCCTCCTGACTGCAGAGGCTGCTTTTTGAAATGAGAGCTAAACTTTGCCATATGCCTGAGACATCACAGATCACACACAGCAAGACAATCATTCCTATCCACATGAGCTTCTTGATTCATTACCTGCGCTTCAGAAGATTCAGCCCCTTCCAGTGTGGCAGATATCTGCTCACCGCCACTTTTGACAGCCCTAAAATAAAAAACAAAACAAAACAAAAAACCAGGAAAAGCAGGGCAGAAGGAGATGTTTTTCTATGGTAGAGAGACCAAGATCTGAACTTCATTTCCAGCTCTGTCACTCTTTAGTCATAGTTAGTGACAGGGAAATCTCACCCCTGCCACCTCAGCTTGCAGGGCTGTAGAATGGGGTGATGGTACCTGCTCAGTCCCTTGGTTTTGTTTTGATATGTACTGAGACAGTGGCTTGGAAGGGAACAGAGTGCTCTGCATATTGTTTGCATCCCCCCCCCCCCCCCGCCCCCAATCCTTTGATGCTTCCTCAAAGAGGCTAAACCCAGCTTCATGTGGTCTGATAGTAGCCTGGGATAGGGACATGACATATTTCCCCAAGTGCCAGAAATTGTCACCAAAAACACCTACCAAAGGTTGACTGGCTCAACCAGGTGGCAGTTTGGAAGGCTTGGCAAACTTAAGAACGTGCCCAAGACTTCAGTTCTCCTTGAGACTGCATATGGAATATGGCAAGATCTTCAGAGGTGGGCCTGTAATGCTCCAAGGAAGTCACAAAATCAGGACTTACTGATACAGGACAGAAGCTACAGCCCAGGGGCCAAATCCAGAGCAATGCCTGCTTTTGTAAATACTCTTTTATTGGGACACAGCCAAGCTGATTCTTTTATGGCTCTCTGTCTAAGGCTATGGCTGCTTCCAGCAGTGCAGGTGAGTAGCTGTGACAGAGACTGGCCCTCAAAGCCACACATATTTACTACCTGGCCCTTCACAGGAGAAGTCTATTGATCCCTGGCATAGAATATGGACCAAAATAGGCTGTCACACAAGCCTCCTGTGAATGTGTAGCTTCTCTAGTTTTTGTTTTTTTTTAGCTTATATTACTTATGAATTTCTATTTATAGCCAAGGGGAGTTAGTATTGGCTCTGTGATAAATGATGAAACAAGTGAAGTACCATTTTCTTTGTCCCCTCCACTCCCCAGTAATTTAAAGAGTTTCCTACCTGCAAGAGACAGAAGAAATTGACCATCTATGTGCCAGGCACTTTACTTATACCATCACTTTTCCTTTTCATAACTAGTGAGTTAAATAATTTACACATGGAGAAACAGAGAAGTTAAGTAACTCAGTCAAGATCACACAGCTAGTCTGGGGTGAAGCCAGGATTTCAACCCAGGACTGTCTAAATACCAGACTCTTCCCATCAGAGATGGCTGTTCCATAAACGTTGGTCTGTCCACCCACAGCTTCTCTGTAGCAGAGCAAGTGCCCTTGCTGCTTTGCACTGAGGTCTTGGTGATGACCCTGTTCTTGAAGTCCTGGATTCTAGAATCAGCCTGGATGTGGGAACTCTCCGCTGGCTGAGCTGAGCTTCTGGACTGAAGCCAGGCGAGGAGAACAGGCATCTGCTCTGTGATAAGGACGAGGGGCCAAAGGTGGCTGCAGCTGCCCTCGGCCCCGGCCTTTTGCTTACTGAATGGTCGGTCAATCTTCTGATGAAAGGGCTGGGGGGATTAAAAGTCAGCTTGGAGTTGACCATTAATATACCTGCCCTCCTCTTGCTCCCTGGGGAGGGATTTTTTTCTGTAAGGTTAATTCTGGGTAAATGCATGTTAGGGAGAAGCAGGAATGGTAAAGACATTTTTTAAAAATTAAAAGAAAAGGGAAAAGGCCAGTGATTAATCTGTTTTCCTCTGGGTTGCAAATCTTAGTAGTACACATGTTGAATTCTTTAAAGGCTCAGAGCGCCCAGGCTTATGAAGGGCTGATAAATAATAAATAGTAATTAAAGATGTGCACACTGGCCCCTCTGAATTCCAGGAAGTTTGAAACTGGACTCACCCTCTGTCATAATTAAGACCCTCACCAAGGGGGCTCTGGTGGTGCTATGGGCAAGGCGATATCACAGATGCTCCTCTGCAGACTTCTCGAGTAGTCACAGTTTAGTTTGGGAAAAGGAAAAGGTAGAGAAAAAGAGGGTCCTGGGTGGGAGCCAAAGTAGCTGTGGAGGGAGACAGACATTTATGAGATGAAGTTGGAGTTACTGGATCCTGGGTTCTCCAGGTTCGTATTTATATAAAGAACTAGAGGCCTGGTGCAAAAATTCGTGCACCAGTGGGGTCCCTTGGCCTGGCCTGCAGGATTGGGTCAAAACCAGCTCTCTGACATCCCCCCAGGGGTCCCAGATTGAGAGAGGGCACAGGCCAGGCCGAGGGACCCCACTGATGCACAATCGGGGCTGGGGAGGGAAGCAGGAGGTTGGCCAGCCAGAGAGGGATCACGGGAGAGCTCCAGGGTGTGTCCAGCCCATCTCACTTGGTCTCAATCGGCCAGACCTCAGCAGCAAGCTAACCTACAGGTTGTAGCGTCTGCCCCCTGGTGGTCAGTGCACATCATAGTGAGTGGTTGAGCGGCCTTAGAATATCATTAGCATATTACACTTTGATTGGTTGAACAGCTGACCAGACAACTGGACACTTAGCATATTAGGCTTTTATTGTATAGGATTGTTGCCCTGGCCAGTTTTGCTCAGTGGATAGAGCATTGCCTGTGGACTGAAGGGTCCCAGGTTCGATTCCAGTCAAAGGCATGTATCTTGATTGCAGGCTTGGTCCCTTCGTGTGGGAGGCAATCAATGTGTCTCTCTCACATCGATGTTTCTCTCTCTCTTGCCCCGACTTTAAAAATCAAGGAAAAAATATCCTCGGGTGAGGATAAAAAAAAAAAAAAAGGATTGCTCATTCAGTGACATTTTGTAATTCAGTTGGGACTAGGGTGGTCCCGTGGAAAAGTCCATGTCAAAGCCAAGGCCAGCTCTTCTGGAACCACGTCTCTACAACAGGGACCATAGCAGGGACTGAAGGGGCCACTTCCTCAGCCTCAGGTGGAAGCCTCTCCAGAGGCACCCACTCCCCCAGGGCTGTCCCACCAGTGTGATGCCGGGGAGACAGGCCATGGCTCCAGGCACAGTCAGTGCTGGTCACTGCAGCTCATACCTCAGGTATGTGGTTTCGAACAAATTGGACACATTGAGAGAATGATCCTGGAGGGAGGAGGCTCTGGCAACCAGAGACAGGAAGGGCAGCCTTCATGGAAGAGAAGGATCAGAGGGTGCGGGTGAGCAGGGACATAGTCGTGGGAACATCTGTCTCCTGCAGCCTAGCAATTGTCACCAAAAATTCTCCTGCAGCCACTCGTGGGACTGAGGGAATTGGTGTGTGTGTGGGCTGAGGTGGGAAGGGCTGAGCCTCTGACCTCTGGGTTAAAGAAATGCCATTTTCTTTCTTCCTTCAAGAAAAAAATCCACACTCGTACACCAAAAAAATCCAACAGTTTGTGGTCCTGTTTATTCTCAGACAGGGAGTGGACGGCCTTTCGGAGGTGTCCGACTGGGCCGTCCAGCCAGACTGACATCTGTGGGAGTTCAGGGTTTTAAATGTTTAGTCTGCACGAGACCCCTAGGCCCCAGCGGACTCCACTCCTGATAGGCACGACTTAGCCATCACCCCACCCCCTCCTGTGAAATGGAATCATGGGGGTTTGTATTGAAGGAAGCTCGCTCCCCCTGAAGTCCAAGGGAGAGACGTGGTGCGAGGCTGTCATCAAAATTGTTGGGAACCTCAGCCTGGGGACTTGGTGAGGACTGTAGGTCAGAATCTCCCCTTCCCTCCCCTCTTCCTTACAGCCAGCTGCCATTTTCCTCTCTTGGCAGGGGGGGGGGGGGGGGGCCGGCGGGGGGAGCGCTCAGCGTGGTCCCAGGCCTCTTTGTTCACTTAGCCCTTCCTCCTTACTGCTCTCCCAGCACTTAACACAGCCCAGCAATTATTTGTCAGCCTGTCTGTGGCCCCATCCCACCTCGCCTCATAGTTTTGTTCTTTATTTCTCTTTAAGTCTCCAGCTTCTAAATCCAAATCTTAAGTATTTATCCCAAATAAATGAGAGAATATATTCATAAGGGCCTGGACATGAATGTTCATTGCAGTTTTATCTGTAATAGCTCCACATTGAAAACACCGAAAATGTGCATCCACAGGTTAATGGGTAAACAACTGGTATATCCATATGGTGGATACTAATCAACAATAAAATGAATGAAATGTTGCACCCTATAACTTGGAGGAATATCAAAATAACTGTGCTGCTTAAATAACCCAGAGAGTAAAGAGCACCCACTGTATCATTTGCCTTAGATGATAGTCAAGAAAAAATGCATGCTGATCTGTAGTGAAAAGGCAGGTTGGTGGTTGGCTGGGGAGGGGCTGTGAGGGCGGGGGAAGGGATGGATTATAAAGTGGCCAGGGCAGTCTTTTAGAGGTGATAGATATTTTCGCTGTAGAGATGCTGCCCCCGGTGCATATGTATATCAAAACGTATCAAATTGTACACTTTGATTGTGCAGTTTATTGTATGTTAATGGTATATTAATAAGGCTGTTTACAAAAAGTCCAGCTTCTAGCACAGTGCCTGGCACATCTGGAATTGGCCTGAACTAAACTCAGCTGAACAGGCTTGTCAAAAGCTGGAAGATGTCACTGGGCAGGTGGCATCTGGGAGAGCTTTGCAGATCTCTGAGCTTGCTGTGTGGCATTCCTGGGGTATAGTCATGGAATGATCAGTGAGCAGGGCTGCCCTCTGAAACCGGTGCTCAGCCGGGGTTGTCAGCCAATTTGACAAAAGAAGAGGGACAGCTGGGTCTTTAGGACAAGGAGGGTAAGGAAGGGGATTTCCCCTGAGCTGCAGGTGTGCACTGCAGTCACTGATGCTCTAACTGCAGGTGCTATGGGGCCTGAGATGGGGACACTCTGGGAGTGACAGCAAGCTGGGTCTAATAATCATCTACTAAGTTCTGGCCAGAGTAGCAGCAGGAAAACCACAATTAAATAAGCCTGGTTTAGAAACTATGTTATTGCTGAAAATATGCTTTTTAACCAGTTTATGTAACACGTTGTCCCTCGGGGTTCCCGGGGACTAAAGGACATGAAGATATATAAAGCAAAACAAATACGTCCAGAATGCAGCTTATTTACATCGATAAACATAATTTATACAAATCAATGAACAGAATATGAGTTGCAAAAAAAAAAAAAAAAAAAAAAAGAGAGAGAGAGAAAAGAAAGGGAGTTTGAACTGTGTGTAGAAATAGTGTCTACTGTATTTAGCTCAATGCCTAATTTGGAAGTAACCCCCAGGAAGAGTCCTAGTCCTCCTGGGGTCTCAGTTTAGCTGGTTGTTCTCCGGCCAGATTTGGAGATTTCATATCTTTACATGCCAAGGGCAACCCAGGAGATAAGTTTAGCTTCACTGTCCTTAGTCTACATGGTGTGCTCTGGTGTTGATCCATCCATCCGTCTCTCCTACCTAACACTTATAGTGAGCCTACTGTGTGCACTGTGTAACACTGTGAATTGTGAAGGTGATTCCAAAGATACGGAATGTCCTTGCCCTGCAGAACCCATTGTCTAATTCAGGACTTCTCAACTTCTGCACTGTTGACATTTTGGGCTGGATAATTCTTTGTTGTCGGGGCCATCCTGTGCATTGTAGGACTGTTAGCAACATTTGTGGCCTCCTCCCACTAGATACCAAAAGTTTCCCTTTCCCCCACCTCACTCTCAGTTATGACAATTAAAAATGTCTACAGATATTGCCAAATGTCTTCTGGTGGGGGGCAAAAATCACTTCTAGTTGAGAACCACTAGTCTAACTGGAGACAGACACACCTGACACAGAGCAATGTTTTAATGGTGTATGCTCAAAGGACTATGGCATGAGAAAGGTGGGGAACAAAGAATGTTCGAACTGCACCTTGAATGGTATGTGGAAGTTCACCAGGACATTGTATACAGAAGGTACAGTGTATACTAGTAGATGTGAAGTCATTCCAGAGCGTGGATGTGGGAGTAGAAGGAACAGGGTGTGGCTAGTCTGTGCCCTGAATGATGATGGGGAAGGAGGAGGCCTGAGAGGGGACTACTAAAGGTCAGGACCAGGTAGAACAGGCCCTGCAGGCAATGATACACTTGGACTTCACCCTTTGCTGACATTGGAACCAATGAAGATCTTTAAGCTTAGTCAAGACTGGGGTGGGCAGTTGAGATACCACTCATGCACTAACCAGCCAGTCCAATTCAATCCAGCCCAATCAAAGGGAGGTAAGTGACTTATACTTGGCCTTCCTCTCCCTTGATCACCTCCCCAACCTTAAATAGAAACCAAAGCTTGTAAAGTGAACTGAATGTAATGTCCGTCACTCATCATGTGTGAACCATGACTTTTCCTGGGAGCATAGGAATGTACTGAATTCTGAGTGACTGTGGAAGAGCTAGCTGTCTCCCTTTCCATATTAGAGAGTTGTCACTGAGAAGGTTCTATATTTCTGTCCATTTCTTGCATCTAAGTAGAGACATGACAACATTACACAATGAAATGTGACCACACTTGTTGTGTGCCCCTTCCAGGGCAAGACTGTCCCATGCCCCTTTCCAACAGCCCTGGTGAATGAAGCTTTAGAGCCACATGACAGAAGGAGCCCTGGCCCTCAAAAGACCATGGAAGAGAGCTGCTCTCATAGACTAGAACACCCTCCCAAGATCCCAGGTGAAGAAGAAATAAACTGTGTGTTAAACCACTGCACTTGGAGTCTATGTTTGTTACTGCACCTTAGGTTATCTTAACAGATACAGAGGCGGTAATTGCCAGTCCAACCCTAAGAGCACAGATGTCCACTCTGTTGCCAACATTGAAGATTGGACTATGAGGCTGGACACGGCAGTTGAAATGGTGATGTCTCTGAGGATGTGTGTCAGGTGCTGGCTTGATCCTCCTTCCCATAGCTTGCAGTAAGACTCCCAAATGGTAGCTGCCTCTGCACTTTCACATCTTTTCCTTCCCACCCAGGTTCCCTTCTTGTCCCCCACGGCTCCCTCCAATCCTTTCTCCCTAATACTCCAGGCTAGCTGTGTTATCTGGTCCAATTGACTGCATCTAAACAGTAGAATCCTTATGCTCTTGAAAACAAGAGGCTGTGTGTGTTGAGGTGTGCATGTGTTGCGTGTGTATGCGTGCACTCTGTAGGCCTAATATTAGGCACAGGTAAGTGAAGTGCATTCATTTATGGCAGTGGTTCTCAACTTTCTGGCCCTTTACATACAGTTTCTCATGTTGTGACCCAACCATAAAATTATGTTTGTTGCTACTTCATAACTGTAATGTTGCTACTGTTATGAATTGTAATATAAATATCTGATATGCAGGATGGTCTTAGGCGACCCCTGTGAAAGGGTCGTTCGACCCCCAAAGGGGTCGAGACCCACAGGTTGAGAACAGCTGATTTATGGGATCAGTGGACTGGATATGAGGAGCTGCAAGGGAATATATGGGGAGACCTTTTACTCTTTGGCTTGTGAAGAAAATAACCTCCAGGATTTAACATGGAGCTTTATAGGTGCATGCTGGTGACTGTTGAAAATAAGATGGCAACAAATGATCCCTTTTTATCCACTCTGCCTTACCTGCTTATAAGGAAGAGGAAGAGGAGGAGGAGGAGGAGGAGAAGGAGGAGGAGGAGAGAGGAGTAAGCAGAGGTTGGTGGTGAAAAATAGAAGGGAAACTTGAGTGTGCCTTTTCTTCTCTTTCTCCTCCTCCACCCTTAGTCATCATTAACAGAAAAATATTTTTGAAAGATCCCTTGATGGCATCCCCAAATGAGAAGCCTGACATTTTCTTAGCTGATGGCCTCCTTCGTGAAGGTATTTTGTGTCCTCCCAGCATGCCTGCTGGATCCCCGGTTTGCTGCAGTTGCTAAGGTAAATATTCTTTCCATTAAGCACCACAGCCCAGGAGTGGCCTAAAGCTCAAATAAATGACCAAGGAGTAAGTTAAACATTCCCCGGGGCGATTTTAACCTATGCAATGGCTTTTCGGGAAAATTGCCTATTTTTTCATGTTTTGGCCAGGAGGGTGTCTCTTATTCCCTTCTTTTTCCTTTTCTATTCAGCAGAGTACACCTTCTCTTTCATTTATTCATGCATTGGATGAAGGGTGGAAGGAGGTTTAATAAATCACAGAGGATCCCACTGCCCCACGCCCAGTTCTGTATTTGTGAAAAAGCCAGAGCGAAATATATGCGTTATGTTAACTTTGGGGGGACTTGGGGCATGTAGCCAATTCATGCAGAGGCCTCACTTCCCTTTCCTGTGAAAATACCACAGCATAACAGGCACTGGAGATCGATGTCCTTCTGGAATATTCCTCTGGCAGGAGGAGGATTCACGGATCCTGGTCCTCAGTTACATTTGGAGATGCCTGTGTCCAAAGCTTTGCACAGGGCTTGGTTTTGCTTGTTCTTTGCCTCATGAAGAATGTATCCACAGGCCTCAGGGAAAAAAATAAAGTTTCCTGACAGTTACGTTTCATCATTTGATTTAGAGGCTATGGAACAGCCTTATTTTCTTTTAATCTCCCATGGAGTCTGGATTGCTGGGCAGAAGGCAGTGTTTGGCCACTGGAGGGAAAGCATGGTGGGCAGTGGCCTCTTGGTGCCTGCTGGGCCCCTCAGGAAGACCATGCCTCACCTGAGGTCCACTTTCAATTCTTTCCTGATTCCCCTGTTGGGATTTGTAACTAACTTTGCCAGGTGTGCTCATCTTCTGCCAGATGAGACATTGCTGCCACCCAGAGCCTCCCCCCCTCCTCCTTCCCCCTCCATTTTCCTCTATCCCTCCCCCTCCCACCTTCTCCTCCCTCATTGAACAGACTGAAGACCAGGATAGTAATTCCCCAGGTTGGTAGTTTTCAAAATGTTTCTCAGACCTCCTGGGACAAGCAAGGAGAGTCCACGTGCGTGGCAGGTGGTTCCACGGCCAGCATGATCTTTTTCAAAATGTGAATCAGAGCAGGTCACTCCACTCTCTGCACTTAACAAAACTGCATCCTGAGAGTATGGGCTGCCAGGTCCAGTGATGGGCTCCTCTTCAACTACTTCTCATGCCCCTCCCCCAGCTTCCTGCAGTTCTGGCTTCCTAGGCTCTCTCCTCACATATACCTGGCTACCCCCATACATCCTTCAGGTTCCACTTAGATGTCTGTCCTCGGAGAAGCCTTCCTTGATCTACAGATGAAGTCAGTGTCCCTGAGATATGTACATTTATAGAGCATGGTGCCTTTTTCCTTTTTTTAATTAAAAAGTTTTATGTTGACACTATTGCAGATGTCCCCTCTTCTCTCCCCCTTTGCCCTTCTCCACCCCCCTTCCTCCCCCCCTCCTTGGCCCTCACCACACTATTGTCCATGTCCTAGGGTTTGCATATATGTTCTTTAGCTAATCCCTTCACCTTCTTTATCCTGTTACCCCACCCCTCCCCTCTGGCACCCACCAGTCTGTTCCATGTAGCCATTCTTCTGGTTCCATTTTGTTCATCAGTTTATGTTGTTCATTAGATCCCACATATGAGTGAAATCATGTAATACTCCTCTTTCTCTGACTGGCTTATTTCACTAAGCATAATCTCACCAGGTCCACCCATGCTGTCTTAAATGGTAAGAGATCTTTCTTTTTTGACAGCTGTGTAGTATTCCATTGTGTAAAGGTACCACAGCTTTTTTATCCACTCATCTGCTGCTGGGCACTTGGGCTGTTTTCAGATGTTGGCTATTGTAAATAACACTGCTATGAACATAAGGGTGCATATATTCTTTCTGATTGGTGTTTTAAGATTTTTAGGATATATTCCCAGAAGTTGGATTGCTGGGTCAAAAGGCAATTCCATATTTAATTTTTTGAGGAAACTCCATACTGTTTTCCACAGTGGCAATACCAGTCCCTATTCCTTCCAACAGTGTACAAGGGTTCCCTTTGCTTCACATCCTCGGCAGCACTTGTTTGTTGATTTATTGGTGGTAGCCATTCTGACAGATGTGAGGCGATATCTCAATGTAGTTTTAATTTTCATCTCTGATGATTAGTGACATGGAGCATTTTTTCATATGTCTATTGGCCATCTGTATGTTCTCTTTGGAGAAGTGTCCATTCAGGTCCCTTGCCCATTTTTAAATTGGATTGTTTGTCTTCCTGGTGTTGACTTGTATAAGTTCTTTATATATTTTGGAAATTAACCCCTTATCAAATGTATCATTGGTGAATATATTCTTCCATACAGTGGGCTCTCTTTTCATTTGTTTATGGTTTCTTTTTCTGTGCAGAAGCTTTTTAGTTTGATGTAGTCCCGTTTGTTTATTTTTCCCTGAGTTTTCCTTGCCCTCAGAGACATACCGGCAAAAATGTTGCTATGTTGCTGCGAGAGATAGCAGAGATTTTCCTGCCTATGTTTTCTTCTAGGATTTTTATGATTTCGTGACTTACATTTAAGTCTTTTATCCATTTTGAGTGTATGGTGTAAGAGCCTGGTGCTTTTTCTCCATTGCATGAGGCCCAGCTGAAATTACTTTGGTATGATTATTTGCTCAATGCCAGCTAAATTATAAGAGCCACAAAAAGGGGGCAAGTCTGTCCCATTTGCAGATGTATGTCTATCCCATGACATATAGTAGGTGCTCAGTAAATACATGTTTAAGGAAAGAGAAAGATTGAGTGGCATTGCTTCTCCAACCAGATTGGTGCCTGGCCTCCTTTATATATTTTCCTCCTACCCTTCAAGTTGTCTGTTAGCTGTTTAATAGAGCAGATTAGAATAATTTCACCAGCGGTCTTTTTAAACAGGAGGGATGAGTGGGCCTTTTAAAGCACCTTGTGTAGGCAGCTCTCAAAGAATACAGTCTTTATTTCCCTTCCCGGGTGGGAAACCCGAGCTCCCCGTCAGCACACACAGGGTCTGGGGCCTGGAGATCTTGGAAGTGACCGGGATGTCCTGGAGGCTCTCCAGCTCCTGGAACCAGATGAAGAGGCCCCACTGCCCATGGCTGAGGCCTGAACTCCCTGTTCAAGCAACCCCTCTGCCAAACCGCCTCGGGCTCCAGCACCCGACTCCAGAGCGAGACTTGGATGGAGATATTAGAGAATAGTTCTGACACCCACCCACCTCCTTCTCCTCCTGAAAAAGCGCAGCTTTATGGCCCTTTCAGGAAATATGGGAGGGGAAGGCCCAGAATGGAACTGGGGGTGAGATGGAGAATTCTTCTGTTTTTCGTTCTTGACTCTAAGTCAGTCTGTTTTTGTACTTGTGTCTTTTAAGCTTTTCCACATGTGCCCCAAGGGCCCATCGGTGAGTGTGTTTTATAAACTGGAAAAATGAATAAAAATAAGACCCAGAAGGGAAACACCAGAAGGAGTGTGAAGGGAAAAGTGTGAGTTCCTCTGTACCTCCCAGCTAGGCCTGCCCTGTGTTTGTGGGAGTCCCAGGGTCAAGTTTATTTGGCTTTATGGATAAAATGTGGAGTCTTCGCTCAGAGAAAGCCTCATCGGTTTTGTGCTTGGCCTGCTCCGTTCAGCATTAATTAACTTCAGGAAAGTAAGAGTGGTCCTTTTTTATTTGGCTCTCTGGCTCCGCAGACCTCGCTGGCTTCCTGTCCCCGAGGTGTTGGATTGATGGGTCTGCAAATGTGTAAAGTCTTGCACAGGAAGCCCCCCCGCACGGCCATCCAGGGGCTCCTCTCCTGCCGGATCCCAAACACGAGAAACCAGGAGGCCCAGACCCCATCCCTCAGTTTGCACCTTCGGAAATGGTACCTGAAAAAACAAAAACAAAAACACTGCATTTTAATCTTCTTTTAACACTTGGGCTGATACAAGAGCCCCAGGAAGGGGCTATTTGGAAAATAAATTCTCCGAATTGCCTGAAAAATTAATCACAACCCAAACCCCAAATATTTTGAAAAGTAGCACATTTAGGAAGTTGGAAGAAACTTTGAATAATTCCAGAAGGTTTGTGTTTACCCCACAGGTCTCTGTCTTGTGACCTAAGACTTTATGCTCCAAACTGCTTGATCAACCTTATCAGTAAAAAACATTTTTGAGATTGTACACTTAACCTATGTATATTTATTTATTATAATTTATGTACACATACTTTTGTACTCACATGGTATAAATATTTTAAAAATAACCCCCTAAGTAAAATGTTAAGATTTGATATAGGTGAAATAGATATTTAAGACATTGGTATGGTTCAGTGGTTAGAGCATCGACCAGTGCACCAAAGGGTCTCAGGTTCGATTTCCAGCCAAGGACATATACCTGGGTTTCTGTTCCCTCTCCGACCAGTCGGGGCACGTGAGGGAGGGAACCAGTCGATGTGTCTCTCTCACATCACTGTTTCTCTCTTTCTTCCTCCCTTTCTACCTCAAATCTCTCTGAAAGCAATGGAAAAAATATTCTCAGGTGAGGATTTACAACAACAACAAAAGAATAGAGGAAAGAAGGGAAGGAGAAGAAAGATTAATCTATTTATATGCATATATGCATAACCCATGGACACAGACAATAGTGCTGGTAGGCCTGTGGTGGTGGTGGGTGTGGGGTGGAGGGGGTCAATGGAGGAAAAAAGGAGAACATCTGTAATACTTTCAACTATAAAAGTAAATTAAAAAGAAAGAATAATGATTTTTATTCATCAACAATACACAACCCTTTTCTCACTAAGATATATATAATCAATAATCATATTTTTAGTGAGAGCAGTTGGATTGGATGGGCTCATTGTTTTTGAAAATCTTGGCATATTGCTTTGTGACACAGTGAGTTAAAAGACTGGTTCTAGGTTTGGATTTTCAACACCTGGGGTGTAATAACTAAAAAAGATATAGAAGCTATATTAGCTTGAATGGAAGAAGAGAATTGGGGCTCTCATTACTGAATCCCAGCCTCTGTGAAAGCAAAAATTTTAGTTTTTCATAATGTGCTTCAGCAAACAAACAAGTAAGGGAACGTCACTGTCAACCTCTCCTTGTCACGAAATTCCCACCTTCCCTCAAGACACCTCCAGTATCATGTATGACACTGATAGTCTGTCCCACAGTCTGTATATCAGGTGTTAGTAAAGCTTATTTTCCTTATTATTTCTTGTTTCTTTATTTCTGTGGTAGGCAGAACATTCTCCCGAGGTGTCCATGCCCTAGTCCCTGGAAACTGTCAACATGTGGCCCTCCCTGGCAAAGGGGACTTTGCAGATGTGATTAAGGTTAAGGATCCTTAAAATAGAGAGAGTATTCTGGAATTTCCAGGGGTACCCAATCTATTCCCATGAGACCTTAAAAGCAGAGAAGTTTGGCTAGAGTTAGTGAGATGCGATAAAAACAGAGGTCAGAGCCATTTGAAGTGTGAGAAGGACTTGACCCCTATTGCTGGAGGGGTTTACTTGGGAAGCATGGGTAGCAGTGCAGGCAGCCTTCAGGAACAAAGACTGGCTCCCAGCTGACAGCCAGCAAGGAAACAGTGACCTCAGTCCTATAGCTTCAAGGAGCTGGAGTCAGTTTGGGAGAAGATCCTTCCCAAGGTTGCAGTAAGGATGTGGCCTTGCCCACTCCTTGATTTTGGCCTGTGAGACACTAAACAGAGGTTCCTATCAAGTCTACCTGGACTTCTGACCTACAGAAACTGTGAGGTCATACACACCTCATGTGTTGCTTTAAGCTGCTACATTTGTGGTACTTGTTACAGCAGTACTGGAAAAGTAATTCAATTAATCATGTTAGAACTGTAAGTAGAAGTTCTAATATTTTCTTCCCATACCACAGTGGTCGGTCTTATACATCCCTTGGAGTATGGGAATACCATTTTGAAACCACTGTCATCCAGGATTCTAGCCCCCACCTGGGAAAGACCAGAGATACTTTTTAGGATGTGTTTCTAAGCCATTTACAACTAACCCAGAGAGAGGAGGTGTCCTACCCAAGTGGGAAACAGCATGACAATAAATTCTGGATATAGCAACTTTAACAATTGTCACAAACTCTCTAATGTCTACCTTGTAACTTGCCTCCTCCCCAGACCGCTACTCCAGCCCCAGAGCAGCTCCATGGAATGCCTAGTTCAAAAATGGACTATATTGGAAGCTAGAAATGTTGGGCCCCAAAACAAATATTTCAGAGAGGGACCCCTTATAGCAATGTCTCTGGACTGAGGAGATGGGGACAGAGGGGTGACTTTGACACATTACCTAGGGAGCCCCAATTCCCCTGAATGTCCTTCCCCAAGATGGCCCCTCCCCACTGAAATGGGAATTGTAGGTAAAAGGTTTAGGGCTCTGCTGGTTCTCTGGAAATGTCTCCTAGTGCATGAGTTTTCTGGACTGGCTTCATGGAGACCCATTTGGAGATGACTCTAGAAAATTCGCTCTCAAGCTTTTGGTAGATTTGAGGTAGGCTGTTAGTTGAAGCTTTAAAATCTTTCTTTTATTCCTCCAGCGAAGTCCCAGCCTACTGACCTTTGGGTCCCAGTGTCGAGTCCAGCTCTGAATTTATCTGCCCCACTGGGGCCAAATGCCTGACTTGTTAGCCATGCTGAATGGTTTTATTTGTTTCTGGTGTGCATTTTTATCATTTTTGTTCATGTGTCTGGAGGCTTTCCTTAGAAAATGATGGATGCGTTTTCATAAATCAAAACATAAATGAGAAAGAATATAAAGGCAAGAAATAGATCCAAGCCTGGAATTTGCCACTCTAGGTCGGAAGGAGCTGCTAGCTATTTCCCAGTGAGGATGCACTTTTTGATTTCATAAGGTCAGATCCTGACTTATTTCACAGAGTACAGATTTCACAGCATTTCCTAATAATAATGGTCACAGTGGTGATGATAATTCCACCTGTGCCTGGGGTGGAACTAAGGGCTTTACATACATGATCACATGGAACCCTCCCAGCAATCCTATGAGCTGAATTCTGTTATTTCCATTATGCAGATGAGCAAAGAGAGGTTCAAGTGGTTGTGTTATTGGACCAAGGTCTCACGGTTGGTAAGGAGTGGAATTCAAATGCAGGTTTCTCTGATGCAAACCTCATGCTCTTGACTGCTATATTGAACTCATGTTTAGTACTCGATGAAGGTGCTGCAGGATTGTGGGTTGTGGTTTCTCCTGTCAGCTCTCTGGAGAGTAGGTGGCTGGGAGAGATACTGTAGCTCCCAGTTGGGAGGAACTCATGGAGCCAATCTGGTCTCATGGGCTCTGTTCACAGAGTGTCCCTGAGCCAGAGCACCAACCTTGCTGGTGGTACTTTGGGACAGCTCCCACAACTGTTTCCCCATGGTGCCTTGGGCAGTGTCACTGTCACCACCAGCAGGAATATCCCCCTTCAGCCAAGGCTCCCTTGCCCTTAGGGTGTCCTCTAGGACCTAGCCACAGGGTGGGGGGCTGATACAAACCAGAAGGCACTGGTGAGAGTCCACATGCTTCCTGTATTAGTCATGAGTCCTCTGGTTGTAAATAACAGAATTACCACTGGAACAGCTTAAGAAGAAAGGAGGTGTGGGATGTTTATTGGTTCATGTGGCCAGACAGAAAATATTTTTTCTTCTTCTTGGGGATGGGTGCTCACTTGCCTGCTCAGTCCCAGGCCAATCCTAGGACCAGTTGGAGGGATAGGGAAACTGATTGGCCCAGTCCTGGTCAGGAGCTCACTTGTCTGGCAGGAGGATGGGCTGCTAGGACCATGGAATAAAAGGGGTGGGGTGGAAGAGGCCCACAAAAAAGGGGGTGGCTTTTCTTACAGACAATTCCATAACTGTCCAGGACATTTTCTATTGCTTTTCTTCTATTTCATGCTTCCCTTCATTGTCTGGGCTGCAGTATGTCTGGCCCAAGTCAAAGTTGTGAAATAAATCTTGGGTGAACTTCTGAATAATCCCACTTCTTGTTCTTTCTCTGCCCAGAACAATTCTGGGTGCCCCATCCCATTTGGGGGGCGTCTTTTGTGGTAAGTGTCTGTAGTCTATTTTAGGGCTTCTGAGGTCAGACCCTGTCCTTTGCTAAGGCTTGGGGCTCTCAAGTGGTGTCTGCAGGATTGGAGAGGGGGTTTAAGCCATTAGAGTTTTTAAGTGGCCAAGTTTGGAATTTTTCATTCAGTAGATCTCTACATCTGTGAACATCTGGTAGGACTAGAATCTTATCCTGATTCTATCTCCCGCCCCCCCCCCCCGATTTTTGAACAGTAACAACATTTGTATTTTTGCAAAAGGTTCTTTCATAATTTTAGGAGTATGTGTAAATAGACTAATTAGCTAATCCTTTTATCTTTCTCCATCTGTGTGGTACCACCTGGCCAGGAGCATGTCACCCTCCTGAAGCCCAGGCAATGAGAAGGGCAACCAATGGAACGTGGAATGAGAGATTTCAAGACCCTGCCCTGGAGCTCTGGCAAGGAAACCCACCCCTTCTTTTTAATGGGAAAGGAAGAAGGTTTGGAACTTTCTAAGCAAAATATTTTTAAAAGCAACTTAGAAAACAAACTTCCGGGAACTACCAGGCACCTTTATAATGCATGATTCTCTCTCTGCTTCCTACCTGGTGACTCTGTTACACAGTGGTCTATCAGCTGCTCCACTCCACCCACCAAGCAGTTCAGAACTTTGTTCAAATCTCCTCTTGTATTGTTCCAGTGTGTTTTTCATGGTTGGTCTTGTCTCTAAAGCTGTCATAAGCTCTCTGAGGACAGGAAGCCTATCTACTCTTTCTTTTTTCAGGCATGTGGTAAGTGCTTGATAACTCTTCTTTGGTGGAGGAGTTGTACTTGTAATTGTGTGTGTGTGTGGGGGGGGGGGGGGGGGAGGTGCCTTCGTTCCCTAGGGCTGCCATAACAAAATACTACAGACTAGGTGGTGTAAACAACAGAATTTTCTTTTTTTCCAGTTCTGTAAGCTGGACGTCCAATATTAAGGTACCATCAGGATTGCTTTCTGATAAGTCCACTCTTCTTTTCTATGCAGGCATGGAGAGAAACAGATCTCAGCTGTCTCTTCTTTTTATAAGGATTAGGGACCCACCTTTATTACCAAATTTAACCTTAATTACCCTCCTAAAGGCCCTATCTCCCAAAACAGTCACATTGGGATTTAGGATTTCAACACACGCCAATTCAGTGTATAACAGTAAGTATACAAGTAAGTACTCTGAGATCGTTGTATTTCTGATCTGTTGGGGACACCTACATTGCATGTGAACAGGTTTTAATTCTTGGGGGAGGTGCTGTTTCCTAATTTGCAGTTTTCCAGCTGCCCCTGTTCTGTGATTGCCGGGTCACTACAAGCTCTGGACTGTGCACTGGAAATGCGACTGTCTTCCATCACAGTCGTGTAGTATTTATATGGGACAGAGATGAGGCCAGATAGTTCTGGCCGCTATTCAAAACCTTTCTACCAGTAACCTCCTGAAGTGAAAGGCCAGTAACATGCCTGACCTATTGTTCCGGCTTCTCTAAAGCCAAAGTCCAGCCTTGGTTGATTTTCTGTTCATTTGAAATGTCTGTCGGAGATGTAGGTAGATGGCATGTGGGAGAGTATGCGGGGAGAGCAAAGTGAGTCAGAGGGAGGAGAAGAGACCTCTTCCCTGACTGGTCTGCAGCCTGCTTTTTTCTGATGCGTCTAAGTGGATTTACGGATTTGATGTGGCCACAGGAAAACATGCCTCAGAAAAAGCAAAATGTCAGTGTTTGGAGGCCTTTCCGTTGGAGAGTGTGAAATGTGGTGGTCACTGCCTGTTCTCCTTCGACCAGGCAGGGGAAAGGGAAGTATATGTGAACCTCTGATAATTCTCTTCTCTTTCTTCCTCTTGCTTTTGTTCTTCAATAAATCACTCAGGACAATCTGCTTCTCTTTAGTGGTATGTTTTCCTAGGGTTCAGCCTTTGTTTGAAATTCTAGAACAACAGAGTTGCAGTAAATATGGTCAACCTACGTGTAATTATGCTGGTATGTCAACTTTGCCCCTCCGAGTCGGGTCTCCTTTGGTTAACCAGAGGCCCCCCTGACTCAGAAATGAGACCTCCTGCAGGACCCTGTGGAGGGCCGACCTCGAGCCCTGCATCTGAAGGGGGTAAGCAAGCCCATAATTATGCTCATTGTTTAGGTCGGAGTACAGGAGAGTTTACATTAAAGACCTCAGCTGGCACACACAGCCTGCCTATGGAAAAAATGAAGCGGCCTCCTCCTCTTGCTCTTCGGTCCCAGCATTGCTTGGCCAAGGGCTTTGGGTTTCACAGACGCCTTCCATGACTCCTCTTTCTGACCACTCCTGATTAAAAGCTTGGATTCCCCTAGTTCCAAGAGGCATCTCAATCCCGAGGTCTGGAAATTGAGCCAGGAGTTGGTTTTTGGGAATCGCAAAATTTAGATTTTGGGAAGGACCTGGAGATGGTCTAAGCTAATGTATCTCAAACCTTAATCTTCAGACACATCACCTGGAGATCTTGTTAAAAGTGCAGCATTGAGCATGGCAATTCTGGGGTTGGGCTTGGAAATCTGCATTTCTAAAAAGCTCCCTGGGAATGTCCTGGTAAAGTCCCGGTCATTGGACTACACTTGGAATGGCCAGATTATAAACTAAGCCCTTCATTTTACAGAGAATAAAAGAGAGGCCCAGAGATCTGAAAAGGCTTTTGGGCAGAGTAGAGACTTGAGCCTTCTTTTTGTCCATGGTGTGGTCATGGCCTCACATGGGTGCTGCTGGCAGGAATGGTGTGTGTCTTAGCAGAAAATAGCCTTCTGTGCCCACATCTGGAGTCCTGGAGCAGAGGGATCTTTTCAAGATGCTTTGGGGTAGACATGTATCCCCAGACATGAGCCTGCAGGCCTCAGCAGCTGGAGGTCTGGATGGGAAGGGACCTCTATGGCTTGCTTCCCAGAATCCCTCAATAGGAAGGGAAGGCAGTTTTGAGCATGTATTCTATTGAGGGATGTGTGTTACCTAATCCCAGGCCACTGTGGGACATGTTAGGTAGAGCAAATAGGGTTTGGAGGAGAGGATATTTGGCCTCATGGTAGAAGGGAAAGGTGATTTTAGTAGAATTCAGAGGATTTGCGGCTCTATTTCTGTCTATACCACTATGAGACCTCGCGTAAAGCAATAAACCTCTCTAGACCCCACTAGTAAAATAGGTGTCATGTGTTATCTACCTGAACACCCAAGGACTAAGCAATGTACTCTTTTGAAGTTTATTTTGACTCTAAATTAAAATTGTAGATTTTATCTTTATCTATCATCTATCTATCTATCTATCTATCTATCATCTTTTTCTACCTTTATCTTTGTCAAAGTACTTTGGTATATTATGCATGGTTGTGTAGTAAAGAAGTAACCTTACTTAAAGAGAGCTCTGAACTTTGCCCTCAGCTACTGGGTGGTGACCTAGGTCCCTGGAGCATTTTACCTGATAAGAATGTCTTTGTTTTAGGGCTTTGGCCACTAAAAAGTCTAACAGTGTCATTTATGGTGGGGCTTCAGGGCACACCATATCAGTTCTAACCTTCAGAGGAACTAGAGATTAAAGGTATTGCTGAAGCTCCAGGGAGGGTGAAGACTCAAGGTCAGTGATATGGGCAGTATGTGATTGAGTCCTAATAAAAACTATGGTCAGTAAAGGCTTTGATGAGCTTCCGTGGTTGGCAATACTTTATTGTCACACATTGTGGCCAGGAGCATATAATACCAGCCATGACTCCATGGGAAGGGGAAAACCACAAGCTTTTCATTTAGACCCTCTTGGACTCTGTTCGATGCATCTCTTCCCTCAGCTAATATAAATTTGTATTGTTTCACTGTACTAAAATTGCTATGGTAAGTATAGCATTTTCCTGAGTTCTTTCTGTGAGTCATTCTAGTGAATTATTGAATCTGAGGGTGTTTGTGGGGACCCCTATGTAGCCAGACAGCCTGAGTGAGCATGTTCCTGGATTCACAAGAACTTGCAGCTGGTGTCTGAAGTGAGGGCAATCTTATGGGACTCAACCCTTAAACTTTGTAGTTGGTTGAACTCTTAACAACAGCAATATGCCAACTTAGCAAATATCCTGGAAAAGACAAAGAAATAAATCAACTCCTTTAACCAAAGCCTGTCTAGTTGTAGTGTGAACCAAGGTGTCTAGGATATTAGTGAATTCATCCTTATATCTCCCATATTTTTCTACTTGGTAAGTTCATGAATAGAGATATGTGTTATGCTACAACCAGGGGAGAGAATAGAGGTCACACTTGATTTTGGAAAACTGCCACTCCTGTTAACTGTTCTTTCTCTTCCTTTTGTCACTTCCAGGCATTACGAGGTCTCTCCAGAAGCTATATATTTTTCTCATTTCTCTTCTTTTCTGCTAGCATGTTACTTGGTAACTAAGAAGTTAACTGGTAAGGGGTCAAGACATTGTCCAAGAAGATTACTATTTTGTTATGGTGATCATAAACTCTATTGATAAACAGATAGTGAAACTTAAAAAACAAAACAAAACATTCTCATTTCCAAACCCTCAAATCAAATCCTGCAGCTCTGACATTGACTAGCAGGTCACTTGACCTCTCTGTGCTTCAGTTCTCTTATCTGTAACATGGGGATAATAATAGTATTTACTTCATGAGGAATACATGGCCCAATAACGTAAAGAATCATTAGATTTTGTTGACTAGTGGTGTTTCAGTTAAGAAAACAAACAATGAAGACACCATACTAGGGTTGTTCAGTCTTTTGATCATGATTGTACTTGAATTACACAAGTTGACCACTGGCATCTTGGGGTCCCTCAAAGTTTTAACCAGCAGGCTGGGAGTCAAGCAGAACAGATTGAAAATTTGGAAAACATGTCATTTTGTGATTCATCAAATCTAATTAGCAGTTGGAATGTGCATGGCAGGGATCTTGTTTGGTTAAATACAGTTGACCCTTAGACAACATCAGGGTTAGGGAGCCAATCCCCTCCCCTTCCCTGTGCACTTGAAAATTCACATATAACTGTTGAATCCCTCAAAACTTAACTACTAATAACCTCCTGAAGCCTTACCAATAATATAAACAGTTGATTAACATATTTTATATGTTATATGTATTATATACTGTATTTTTACAATAAAGTAAGCTAGAGTAAAAGGTTATTAAGAAAATCATAAGAAAAAGAAAATACATTTATAGTACTGTACATATTTATTGAAAAACAATCCACGTATAAGTGGACCTGTGCTGTTCAAACCTGTGGTGTTCAATGGGCCAACTGTAATGGAAACGAATGTTCAGCATGTGAGGTGCTGGAGATGAGCAGTCATCAGGTGGATGGTGTAGGTCCAGATTTCCCTAACCTTCTCTTTGACCTTGACCTTCAAATGCTGAAACTTGAAGCAGAATCCAGTTGAAAGAGCATAGTGAAGAGAGTTTGGGATGAAACTTTAAGACAGCTATGGGCCTGGATTAATGACAACTTTTGTGAGCCTCAGTTTTTTCATCTCTAAAATGAACATGACAAAACTTCCTTCAGAGTGCTCTTAATGACATGTTGCATTTGAAATGTTTGGAAATAATTAAGGATAATGCAAATGTTTATTATTGTTTTATCCTTGAAATGTATTGACTCATGTCATTGCTCCTAGAAGGAGGAGGCACAGCCAAGTTTAGTGTGTTGCCCAAGATGAGTGAGAGGGAGAATGCAATGTGCCTTAGGGCTACAATTGGGCTGAGCTTAACAATCGCCGCCTACACTTTTTCAGCATGTGGGTCCAAGTGTCTGCTGCTTAGAAACAGACTTCAGTCTGTGAGTTGTTTTGTCTGCTTGGTTGAACTGTAAGGATCTGTGCATGTGTTGGATTAGGTTCCATTTTGTGTCCAATTGTTGATTAATTTTGTGACTCAGTGAAGTCATGTAGGTCTGGCGTCTTCATGACATGGGTGGCCCTGGATCTGCCTGTCTCAAAGGGAATTTGGGAAGTAAAGACAACTAAAGGATTGAAAGTACAAGCACTCCTTGGAAGACACATCCATTGTGGAGGCAGGATAGCATCGGGATTAAGTGCACAGACTCCTGAGTCAGAAGCTGTGTCTGAATCACAGCTCTGACACTGACTACCAGGTCACTTAACTTCTCAGTGCCTCAGTTTTCTCATCTGAAAATGGGGGGTGACAATAGTAAAGTGGGGTTACTGTGAGGATTAAAGACTTAATAATGTAAAGACCTTCAAACAGTGCCTGGCCCTGGTGGATGCTCTTCAAGAGTTAACTACTATAGAGTAGGGCCCATCCTTTAGATCCCCTTTGAAAGTCAGATTCCTGCAGGAGAGATCAGTACAGGCATGTCCAGGACCCTTTGGTTCTCCTTTTTCTGTAGTACTGCCCCATAAGTCACTGGTAAGGAGACAAGTGCTCTGTCAATCTCTATAAAAAGGTGGAGAAAAAAGTTTAAGGATAATTTATAAATATTGACCCTTCCCTAACTATCTTCCTAGATCTCTTATTGGCCATCTTTACCAGGAGTCTAATGGTTGTGTTATTTTGAGACTAGTTGGGTCAATTTTGAAAACTTCTTGCTAGACAGAAATCCTACTTGAAGGAACTTTGGAGGTTTCATAGGAAAACATGCTGTTTAGGAAGACTAGGCATTCTTGATAAGCCAGAAAAAAAAGAAAACAGAACCAGGTGAGCAGGATCACCAGGATCCATGTGCCCAGAAAGGATGCTCAGGCGGGACAGGACTGTGGGAGTGTGCCCTGGGAGGTTTGCTCCGGTGCAGCAATGCGGTTTCCAAGAAAGCTGTGCATTGCTCTATCCCCTCCTAAAATTGCTTGTATTATGGTTCATTAAACAAACAAAAAAAAGTGTTGTTTTTTTTTTCCCCTTTCTGAATGCACATGAAATTTGCCCAGTGTAATTCAATGCTCTGGGCCAAAGGAGAAGGGAAATGTCATCCTGGTAATTTCTTATGGCAAGCGTAGTTGAGGCCTGGTGTGTGTCATTGTCCAGGGTGTGACATAGCATAATGTTCTTGGAAATTGTGGGAATGTTAGGTATGAGCCTTGGCAGTTTGGATCCAGGAGCTGCATTAACATATGGGCTGTGGCATTCTCTTATCTGTTTACTCAACAAGTTTTATTTTCTCCCAGGTACTCTTCATCTTTTTAGAAGAGAATGTTCTGAAACATCTGAGAGTCTTGTAGTATATGCTATAGTAGGATGCCCAACTCCCCTCTATGAGACCAACAGAATATCAGCTGCTCATGATTCATAGCTGTACTTGCTCTGCAACCAGCCCTGGAAGAAGGAAGTTGCCTTGTCCAATCTTGCTCCCTCTCCCGGGACACCTTGTATGCAAAGATTACTTGAGTTGAGAATAGGGAAATTTGGCTCCCTTGCTTTAACTGGGACAATCCAGAAGGGCATCCCAACCCCAGAGCTTTTTATAGCCTTTGTTACAGCTGTACCACAGTTCAACCCCCCCACCTGTCCATTTCTGCTTTCCCTTCTCTTTGATGAATGTTGTTCCCAATAGTGCTCCCCACTTTGCTTTGCACCCAAATCTCTGTCACAGAGTTTGTTTCCAGGGAATCTGATCTGAGGTACATCTGTTGGAGCCATCATTAGGGATAAATGGTGGCAAAGGTCTCTGATCCTTTCTGTGATAGTTTATTCGTTAATTACTTGCCATACTTCTGTGAGAATAGAAAGATAATCTAGTCTCTCTCTAACAAGGTTGATGGAAATTTCTCCTTTATTATTAATAATTAAAAAATTGTCAGCTTTGTCACTTGTTATTGGTAATGTCATATAGATATTTAGGTTGTTGACAAATTTGGGACAACCTCTATCAGGCTTCCTTCTTAGGTGAGCTGTAAGATTTCAGGATGTTTCAGGCTTTCAGGTATAGTGACTCATCTTACTCTTTACAATGATGACTCTCATTAACCTACTAAAGCAGCGGTTCTCAACCTGTGGGTCGCGACCCCTTTGGGTGTCGAACGACCCTTTCACAGGGGTCGCCTAAGACCATCCTGCATATCAAATATTTACATTATGATTCATAACAGTAGCAACATTACAGTTATGAAATAGCAATGAAAATAATTTTATGGTTGGGTCACAACGTGAGGAACTGTATTTAAAGGGCCAGAAGGTTGAGAACCACTGTACTAAGGCCTTGGGAGGGCCCCATCTATCTAGCAAGGGGCCCTGACACTTAATTTTCATCCACTTCAAGATACATTGCCTCTGTATAGAACCCCTCTTCCCAACCCTAAGTATTTATTTTGAAAATATTTCCAGCCCAAGGAAAAGTTGAAAGACTAGTACAATAAAGACTTGTGTACCACTCACCAAGATTCTCTAACATTTTGCCACACTTGATTTACCTCTTTCTCAATCTCTACCTCTCTACTTTTCCCATTAAACACACATGTATATATGCATTGCGCGCGAGCACACACACACACATGCACACACACACTTCAGACTATATCTTCTAGAAAAAAGGACATGTTCCTTTATAACCATACTACTATTACCATGCCTAATAAATGTAACTTAGATAATTATATTACCTAATTACATTCTATATCACACCCATATTTCCCCCATTGTAATCAAAAGATTCTTTGTAATCTTTCTCTCCCTTCCTTTCCCCTTCCTCCCTTCTTTCCTTTCCCCTTCCTTCTTCCCTTCCTCCCTTCAGATAAACTCCAGTCCTGTGGCTGTTGGTGTTGGCTATAGGAATTCAAGAGAACCAGGGGCCCAAGTTTGAATGCACCCCAAGCGGCTTCTAAAGGCTTCATCATTTCTGTTCTGTTTACCATAGGTCTGTGTTGACACTATGTAGAATGGCCATAGGCTCTCTAGAAAATATGAGCAATTCTAGTCATTTTGTGAAATTCTGTGTTATCCAACTCTTGTCTTAGAAGTGGGTCTAGTCATTCTATTTTTCACAACATCCATAAAGAGTTAGAACCTTATTCTTCCAGAAGGTTTTAATTATTAAAGAATACCCCATGATCTCATTTGATCTTTATAGTAATTCAGAGAAATGGGGAGGGGAGGCATTAGGCTTATTTTTCAGACAGGCAAATAGAAGCCTAAGAGATGGTAAATGACTTGCTCATGCACACATAGCCGGCACCTGGTGAAGCTGGAACTGGATTTTCTAATTTTGCCAAGCCAGCCCCAAATGCCCAGTTCTATCTAGCTGGTAGATCAAATGCAGGTGCCTAGAAAATAGTTTTGTTGCTGTGGCGTTTGTGTGGAGGGTTACCTATAGGCATCATTAAAGGTGGAATTAGGACCCCCTAGCAACTCCACCAAGTGCCTGCTTCTGGCTTCCAAACTCAACAACTCATCATGGTACCCACTGGGGAGAGTACTGCTCCCCCCTATTGTCCAGCCTCCAATTGTAATTGCTTTTCCTCTAGTGCCCTGGGCGACAGGATGTGGCAAGTGTACAGACCTGGATATCACTCTTAACTCTGTTGCTAACTGGTATGTGTTTTAGGCAACTTCTCTGAGCCTCCCAGAATGTTGGACTACCTCATTGTTTCTTAAGTGCTGTGCTTGGCCACCTGACCACATGACAGAGGTGTGTCGCGCGCGCGCGCGTGTGTGTGTGTGTGTGTGTGTGTGTGTGTGTGTTTTCCTGGGTGGTTTCCAGTGTCACTGCATCAGAGTCTCCTGGGCTGGGTCACAGGCTCTTCAGAAGATTTTGTGGCCACCACTAGACTAAAGAGTCCTCAGGTGTCTTTCCAACTCAATGCCTGCTTTGAGCAGTAACCTTTTGCCTTGACCCTGGGTGGCCTGAGGTTTCTGGAGGGAGGCAGAGGCACTTGATTTAACTGTAGATTTAAGAAGCTGTTTTAGGTAAAGACTTGCGAGAACCTTAGAGTCTAGGGGAGTAGTTACTGAGCAGGTGGTACAGACCACTGTGTGGTGTGAAAAGACATTATATGTGCTGGTCAGGAACTGATGTAAGTTCTTAAACTCTGCTCATGCCAAGCAAAAGTGTGAGAACCAACTTGCCTCTTATAAATCACCTTTATGGGGAGATGCCTCTTGCTCTCTTCTGCCTAGCCTTCTTAATTGAGGTACTTTCTAGAGCTTGTACCCAAAGGAAAAGCTAAATTCTTCCTTCCATTTCTCTGGAAAGAACTGGGCTGAAACAACTTTCTGTGTTGACCAAAGAACTGAGATCAGAAGCACTGAGATGAGGAAGGCCAGCAAAAGATCCACATTTTAAAATATGTGCAATACTTATTATAATTGTTTTGTGCATTCCTATGGTGTGTTAAAAGATTTCACACTTTATAAGGTCTGGCTTCCAAACTGAGTATGATACTGTTTTGTACTCAGGTTGCATGTAAAAGTAGCTGTCACAACTTAAAGAGCTTGTTGTAGGAGTAGACTCACGGACCAATGTTAGATAGTTTATGCTATGAACTTGAATTTGGATATTTTAATACACTGGGGTTGATAAAGTCATCAAAAGTGTCATGCAAGAAGCCAAATCCTAAAGGGAGGCCATTTTCTTAAAAATGATTAGTATTTATTAATTACATGGGAATATAAGTTTTACTGACTGAAGACTACAGAAAAGGTGATATGGAAAGTGTGTACGGTTTAATATAAAGTATAAAGAGTATAGCCAAGTGAGTGGGATATCTTGCTGGATAAGCATATAGTCATCCAAAGTCTTCATGTATAATTTAGAAATGTTTTTATTGTTTACCTAATGCCTGTAGTTTGTTACCAGCTGCCCATGAGACAAATTTTAGATACCCTCTCTTCTGTGAGGTCTAGAAGGCAGTCATTTGGGAGTGGACTGTCGTCAAGAAGCGGGTATAATCCACTAGAACAATGAGAGGTACCATTACAAACAAGGAAATCAATTGGCCCCTGCCAGTGTTCTGATGCATTTATTCTCATTCTTCTTTATTCTTCAAAGATCACACACAGTGGATCTAAGGCCAAAGCTACAAGTTGTTTCAGTATCCTGGGATCTTATTTAACAGAGCCAAGGAGGCTCAAGTTTATTTTAAATTGCTAGGCTCATTATTCCCAGCCCTTTATCTCTCCTGTGTGACTACTCTAGTGTCCACCTGTGAGCAGCTTCATTGCAGCTGACAACCCAAGAGCCAGCCAACTGGACATAGCATTTCTGTTAAGCAGACTTGACATTCCAGCCCTCAGTTTCAGCTGCTGGCGCTTTTTCCCATCCAGTGGTTGTACTGAAATAACCTGTTCTGGTGAAGTGAAAATATCTAGAAAGAAGCCTGTGAATCTGAGTCAATGGAAAGGTCTGCAGCAGGAAAAGCTCTCTGAGAGGGAAACAGTAATGTGGGGTGATGCTCATCCTACCAGGGTCGCTATTACCATGTGGAACATCTTAATTTGTGTTTAATACAGTGAGAATATTTTGCATATTACTGTTCATTATTTCAAAACTGGAGGCCCGGTGCACAAAATTTGTACACTGGGGGCGGGGGGCGTTGGGGTTGCGGGGACATCCCTCAACCCAGCCTGTGCCCTCTCACAGTCCAGGACCCCTCGGGAGATGTCCGCCTGCTGGGGATCGGGCCTAAGCCGGCAGGCAGACATCCTTCTCGCAGTCCACGGTTCTCGCAGTCTAGGATCACTCCCTCCTTACCGCCCACCTGCAGCGGAGGTGGGAGAGGCTCCTGCCACCTCCGCTACGCTTGCCAGCTGTGAGCCCAACTTCTGGCTGAGCAGCGCTCCCCTGTGGGAACGCACTGACCACCAGGGGATAGCTCCTGCATTGAGTGTCTGCCCCCTGGTGGTCAGTGCACGTCATAGTGACTGGTAGTTCCACTGTTGGGTGGATTTGCATATTAGGATTTTATTATATAGGACTATAGCTACTTTAAAAAATAATAGTTCTTAAAAAGTTGCTGGGCTTTCCATTTATTTTTTTAAATTATAAAATATATACAGCATTACTGATAATTTGAGTAATAAAGATAAGGGAAAATAATCACCCATAATCCCTAACAATTATTACCTTTGTTTTTTCCCTTCCAGTCTTTTTTGTTATTTATCTAGTTGTAACCACAGTGCAATACAATTTCCATTCCCTTTCCCACTTAGCATGTGTCACTTGCATTTTTCCATGTTACTATATGGTCTTCATCCTCCTAATGGCTGCATGATGGTCCATTGCAGTGTATCATAACTTACTTAACCTTTTGCCTATTGTTATTATTTCGATTGTTTTCCATTCCCCACTCTTATAAAGTGTGGCATCTTTGTGCATATTGATTCTCAAATTTGTGTTATTTGCTGCATTAAAAAAAGTCTCATTCAAGAACTAAGATATTTACTCAACAGTGGGAATTACATTTGAAGCTAATGGGGAAATGGGGCATTATTTAACAATTACAGTAGGAAAATGGGGCATTATTTAACCATTTTTTGGGACTTCACTATTCCATAAATTGAGAGGAACATGCAGCATTAAGGTATTAGCACAATCCTAGGTGTTTAGACTCCTTAAAAGTACCACTGATTCATGCAGAGGTCTTGGAGTGTTGTTAGGACTCTTCTATCCTTAGCAACATGATTATGCACTTTGGTGCTAGTTTTCATTGCTTCATTACAATTTCAATGCCATATGCAGATACATAAGAGGCTCTGTGCAAGGGTGAAAAAAAATCAGCATTTTCTTTAGTCAACCTCCTTCAGGAAGAATATCAGTGATATTCCATTTGTTTGAACTTCACCTAAAGGTGTGGATTGTGTGTTATAATAGCAATGCCATTCTTGTCATGTTCAATGTCAGTAAGCCTTTAGTGAGTGTCCAAATGAGAGCTGTGATCCCCTGCTTTAATATGGGCTTGTAATTACAGTCACATTCTCTATGTTATTTTCAGGGTTGTGAAGCTTTTATTTAATAAAACATGCTTAAGACTAACTAGAATACTTTCTTGTCTCTTTACCTGTTTTCTGACTGATCTTCATTTCTTCGGTATGAATGTGAAAGGGTGAATTTTGGGAGGCAAGGAATCAGGGGTCACAATAGTGGGTCTTTGTGAGCGAGCTGCAGGGAAGAAAAATAAGCATTGCATTTTTTAAATGGGGGAAAAAATCAGGAAAAAGGCATGCATAAAGGATTTATCCTTTCCATGAAAACATTGATTAATGAAATCTAGTATGAACGAGGTGTCATGCCCTTTAAATATTAGATTTCATTACTTAGTGGATGGCAGGCTTCTGAAAGGGAATATTCTGCCTCTGCCGGCTCCTCTCGGACACAAGTGTTTCATGCCCTTGCAGTGATCAAGGATGCAAATGCCTTGGGTAACCGAATCACTAGACAGGGTGAAACATTGTGCTGGACAGATGTGTTGTCAGGAAAGGGCTTTTGCTGAGAAAAGGGACAGCTGCCCTCAGGATGGGGTAGGGGGGGAGAAGGGGAGTCAAGCAAGAGGAAAGGAAGTATGCAAGGGAAGGTGACCCAACCACACGAAGCCAGCCTCTTGAGCCCCCAGCTGGGAAACTCCACCAGCTTGCTAGCTCTTCCGGTTCTAGCAGAGCTGACCAGACATCTGGCCTCTGTTCTAATTAAAGTGGTCAACCAATTTGGTGGCTGCTATGAAAAAAACAGTAGTGAAATCTTGATGGCTGTACATAACAAGGCCCTACATAATTCTTCAAGACTGAGGCTTGGTCAAATTATATCCATTTCCTAAGGACTATTCAATTCAGTTTCACTTAGATTTATTGAGTGCCAGTTATATATAAAGCCCAGACTCCGGCCCTCAGGAAGCCCTTTTCCATTGGGAAAGGAAGACAAGGGCACAGTTGACTATGGCATAAAGAGGAATGAAGTAAAGGCCATGATAGATGCACACACAGAGTTCTGCAGTGTAGTGAAGGGAATAATTTATTTTTATTAAGAGAATGTAGGGAGGCTTTCTGGAGGAGGTGGCATTTTCTCTGAACTTGGAATTTGAAAGTCAGGTTCCAGACAAACATTTTGGAGGATTGCCATGAGCAGAAAACAAATTTTCTAAATGGAATTTCCCACCTGGAGTTCTCTCCTCTTTATGGGAGAGAGACAAGACACTCACTTTACTGCAGGCACAGATTCCCACATTTCATGGGTGACAGCTCAGGCCCTATGACCTCTAAGACTAGGACTTAGACAGATGGAACAAGCCAGGAGCCTGGCTCTACACTGACTTGAATTGTTGGAGAAGGATCAGTTTGGCTTCTCAATACCTGGCTTATGTTTATGCTCCAAACAGTGCATATGGTAACCTGTTACTATCAGGAATAGTTAAGCCCAATCTACCCAAGTTATCTCCTGCTAGGTAGTTAACCTGCCCTTGGCTCTGGTGTCAGGCACAAGGAGAGCTGCCCATCTCCATGTAAATAAGCCAGACTTGGAGCTTATTTGTTAACCATTTTCTTTCCATTCAGTGCCCCCTCTGACATCCCCCCTTCATTCCCCTTCTCTCTCTAAGTGCCCAAGAATTGGCTGGCAAGATTATGCCAGGGTTCTGAAAACTCTGATTTGATATTTGTTACTGAAGGCAAAATGATCTGCTATGTATATTTTATAAGAAAATGTGTTTTGCTTATAGCTCTACAGACAGCCCTCCCTCCTCTCCTAATATACTTGTGTCAGAGCTCTGAAGTAAGTATGCCATAATGGTAGCCTAAAGGACATATTTTGTAAAAATGAAAAATGAACATATTATTTATATATCAATAGTGTAAAAAGCATTGATCAATGCAAGCAGCCTGATGTTTTGCATCTCTATTTCCCCTCCAACCCTCTTTCGCCTCCCCTTGCTCCCCCCTCCTTTCTTGCCCCAGGTCCCGGTGACACGCCTACTGTTTAGAAATCGAGTTCTAGCCTGTCCTGGTCACTTTGTGCTGGGATTCGCTCTTTAATATGGAGCCTTCAACGGCTGAGCCTCCAAAATGACTCCCTGACAGCCAGCCATTAATTACCATCATCCGAGTCTAATTCATTCATCCCTCTCCCTCTCATGTAGAGGGACAGCTAGGGCTGAGGGCACACAGGGAAATGTAGGCATGAGTCCATGTTCTTTATGCAGAGAGGGCTGCCGGAGACTTTGTTGGATGCAGGGGCTTTAATTGAATTGGCTTGCCAATAAAGCTGTTGTCATTCAGTAAGTGAATTTGTTGTACTACTCGAACCACAGCTGCTGCAGACAGCCCGGAATTTCCTGAAGGCAAGCCAGGCCCTGGGCTTGCCTGGGTTCAGCCTTTTCGGTTGATCCTGAAGGCTAGGCTGAGCATCTCCCCGCGGCATTTAGTTTTGGCACCCATTCTGATGGCAATGAGTTGCAGAGGCCGGCTGCAATTGAGCAGGTACCTGGTGAGCCAGAGGGCTGTGACCTTGGGAGATCTTGTAGGAAACAGGAAATCCATCAAAAGTTAGGGGTGGTAATTGGCTGGCAGGAAAGCCTTGCCCATCACAATTGGGTGTTTTTTTCGGCCCTCAGACAGTGGCTGCCCGTGGCTCCATTGTGCTAGTCATTGGAGGATATCGTTTCCCATTGTAAAAAAGAAATTGAGAATATGACAGTTAATATATTTGTAGAGCCTTGTTTAAGAGGTCGAGTGGTATTGAGGAAATACCAAGGCATTCGAACTGGCATTTGTTACTGAGAGATCGTTGGGCCAGAAATGCTCTACCTCTCCCCACAGTTTATAAAACATGGCAAGATTGGCAGGTTGTGTGATTTATGATGTCTTTAAAGTAACATCAAGATTAAGGAAAGTTTTTCAAGGGACTGCAGGGCCATTTTTATTTTCTGCATCCAAGCACATGCATGTAATGGGCTCAAGTGAATGACAGCAGGACCAGCAGGCAGATTTTCATGTTTTTTGGTGTCTTTACCAAAAACCAAGCAATTTATATAGATGGGAATTTCTCATTGAGCCCTTCTCTCAAGGGATTTCTGCTCTTGTAATTTGGAATTCTCTGACTAGTGCCCAGATCTTCTCAGGGAACCTACTCAGATTGTGGAGAGTTCTAGAACAGAAGGATCTCTGGTCTGCTTTCCATTACTCAGGAGCAGTGGGTTTTCCAGCCCTGAGCACCTGTTCTCCACTGTCCTCTATCATCGGGCCATTTCAGTGGACCTTCACCAGGAAGTTAAAGGGGAAAAAATCCCTTTATGTCAAATTTAGTTTTCATTTGAATCCTGAAATTCTGACAGCCCAGGAACTCTTTAAATGAAGCCTGTTCTTAACCTGAATGATAAGTGAGATGTGAATTAATACAGTACTCACATAGCTCTGAGAGTATAAGGAAAAAAGTTGGGGAGCATGGGTGAAAGAGATTTGGGGATTTTCTGTCAACGTGAATATATGGAGTTAGGGAGGGTGAGGCGGAGTGTATATGTGCTCAAGTGTGTGTGTGTGTGTGTGTGTGTGTGTGTGTGAGAGAGAGAGAGAGAGAGAGAGAGAGAAAGTGAGGAAGGGAAGGAGGGAGGGAGAGACTGATTTACGTCTATGTCTGATTTTGGGATGAAATAGAGAAAAATGATGCTCCTAACTCTAATAAGTAAATCTGTTAACCATAACTCTCCCTAGATATAATCATGCCTTTGTAGACTCTTCCCACAAATTAAATCATGACAGAATATGTGACCATGAAAATATAATTATTATTTTGTTTCAAGAAGGTGGATTGAACTGAAAATCAAATTTAAGGTCAATCTTCTGAAGCTTTAGGCTTATACTAATTTTCTCCCCTCAAATTGATTAACTTTTAAAGTCATAGCCACATTTGTTATGTGAGTTGAAAGTGAGGTCTCTTTTCCTCCTTTCAAATGAGACGTTTGTCTGTCCAAGCCACAGATGTTCTGAAACAGTAAGAAGAAAACCAAAGCAAATTAAAGTTATTCCTCTGAATGGCATAAGCATGCCTCCCAAGTGAACAGTTTTGGTGGGTACTTTTCTCCTTTCCTACCTTCTGGCCTCTTCCTGCACTTCCTGTTTTCTGTCTTCTGGGCTTTGCATCTTCTTACTACTCCCTACTTTGTATCCTTCTGGATCTCCTTATTTCATCTTTCTCTCATATCTCTCAATCTTTTCTTCCTGGTCTCTTCCTGTTGTATATCAAATTGCATAAGAATAATATTAAAATTTAAAATGGCCTGTATACATTTGCTTTTCTTAACCTACTTCCCCAAATGATTATTCTTCATTCATCTTGGTGGCTTTGCAGAGCTCTTACCCAATAAAGACACCACCATGATCCTGGTGATTTGCTCCTACATGTTACTCCCCACTAACTACCATCTAGAGTGGAAGACAGTGTTGAACTTTTTCAGGTAATAAATTCAGGGAAACCTGGCTAAGACCAATCCATAGTTTTATTCATTTTGGGTTTCTGTTTTTCATAGTGAGTGCCTTTCTGTACTTCGCTTTGATAAGTAGAATTAACATCTCCATGTGAACTGGAAATGCTAAGTTGATGAGAGTCTCCCAGGGATTTTGCACCTTGCTCTGACACCTTCAGTGACTTCATCGGAATTTAGGTGTATTAAGGGATCAAGGAGTTCGGCTTAAGTGTAAGAAGTTCTCAAGGTGTTCTCAGCGCCTGTTCCTATGCCAAGTTCTGATGGTCCCTCAGGGAGAAACCTTTTCACGTCCAGATGAACACAGTTCAGTGTGAAACCTCTTGACAAGTCAGCTTAATACTTGAATCATTTTCTAGCAGTGGCTATGGAAAATGGTTCTGGGAATAGTATAATCAGTATCCCTTTTTGGTTTCCCCCTACTTTTGTAAGCATTGTTTTTACTTCTTTTTCCAAGATTTAGAATTCAGCTTTGGTTCCCTTGTTGCTTTTCTTCTCAAACTGGATTATGTGAGATGAGGTGGTGATATGCTGAGCAGATCTTGGGGCTGTAGTATAAGCATAGTGATTTTCATGGAGCATTTATTTTACTTAAGAAATTTTGAGGAAAACTTAATTAATGGAAAGATTATGATTACATTATAGTGTCAAATACAACATTTGTATTAATTTGAAGTGTGAAGTCACTTTTGTCTGCATGAGGGATGGGAAGTTGCATGATCTTTGAGACAATTACCCTACTGAGGTTCTTACTAATATCAGAGAAAGATTGAGTTTTCTGATAATATTGTATATGTGTCAAATTTACTCACTCTAATAATGATGCTGGATATTGGCAGTGGTACAAGTGTAGGAAGGGCAAAGACTTTGGTCAAACTGAGCCTTCTTGTTTCATGAAAATGTCTAGATATGCATATGGTGAACCCATAGTCATTTAGGGACTTGTCATTTATGTGTGGATTAGTTCAGCTTGTGTTCCAAATTTCCACTTACCTGCTTTTGGGGGTTTCTTTTCTCACTAGGTTAGTTGTGATGAGTTGGAAAGCTATTTAAGCAGGATCCCAAGCATCCAATCTTAAATCAGGCTCAAGGGAGACCTGCAGAGTGGGCACTCTTGGCCAGTGCATCCTATTGATTGCCACAGGGCTTTGGCTCCATGCCCTGATTGAATCTCTATTCCTGCTGAGGTCTGCTGTACCAGGCATTAGGGGCTCCTTTAGCCCTCCTGGTCAAAGGCCTGGTCCAAATGCACTCTAGTGATCCCCTTGGTCCTCTAAATCCACACTCTGAGCTTGGTCTTTCAAGTTTTGCCTTTTGAGATAAGAAAAAGTGCAGGTCTTCAAGAGAGAGCTGACAAAGAGAAAGTGCCTCTTCAAGGCTGGAGTAGAGTTGAACTAAGATGCCTACCTTTGCCAACCCACAAAGGTAACAGGTCTAGGCTCATGTTGCCCCTTAGGGGGTTGGGCATGCTCAGACAGAGAAATAGGAGTAGGTAGAACTGGAGGGAGCTCCAGGTCCTTGAACTCACCACTTCTTCACCCTTCTCCCATCACAGCAGGAAGTTTGGGGTGAGAGAAGGGGAGGACTCAAGGCAGCAAGGTGGGCTAATGTGGAGCAGGGTATGGGCAGAGGTTTCCTGGAAGACCTATCAGGTTTCTCCTGTTGGTTGGAATGTGGGACTAACATTTTGTTCCCACCAAAGGAAGATGCAGTGATTTTGCCTGCAAGGCTTCCTGGTTGCTTTTCAGGTTCTTAGGGTGGTCATATGGCTCCATTGCAGAGGAAGATGCATTGTTGTCTCAAGGTGGCATTGCACGTGTGTGCCCTGCCCTGGCATGGCTCCTGGGGCTGATGTTTGCCCCCACCCACGAAGGACGGGTTTGCTGAGCAGACTAACAGTGTGAATAAGACTGCAGGACAACAGACTGTTTTCTAGCACTTTCCTAGCACCATTTACATACCATTTAAATGTGTTCATGGCATGTTGATTATTATCTAGTTAGTGAATTTATTTGAAAGAAATAAAATGAACTTTACTCTTCTCTAGTTCAGGCACCTCACTAACTCAGACTTGCTAGGTCCTCTGAGGAGGTGTGACCGGAGTGTTCTGTTGGATTTTTGGTGCGGGGAGTGCAGGCAAGCATTTTTCTTCATAAAAAAAATAAATGGCAACATTCTGGTTGGCAACTTGAAACCGCATGACTGAAAACATAAAGGTGACAACTGTGATATGCTTTTTTTTTTTTTTTAATGAGGGCAGAGATGTCAAGAGAAACCAGCCTTCTAGGAACAAAACAATACTCTGTCAGGTGAGGGGGACGTAAGACCTTTTTTCCTCTTGGAATAATGTCCTTAAAAATAACCAAATTTTCCATTCAATAGAAAAATGTTCATACCTCCCTCCCCATCAATATGAATTGTTGTCATTGAGCATGGGGCACTAGCAAGCCATATTGATTTGGGAAATTAAAATGGGAATGTTCAAGAATGTTTTCGAAGAATTATATGGGATTTTAGCCATCTGAATGGCGTTCTTTTTAGGGTCAGTGAGAGTATTCTTGCTAAAATGTAGCCCATTGCTTTAGAAATAGTTTCCTTAATGTCTTTCCTGTCACCCCTGCTGGGTCTGCGCAGGAAATGTAAACCAACATACAATATGTGTGTTTATTTTCATGTCCCATTTTATGGGAAATTGGATGGGATATTCCACTGAGGCTTCAGCTATGAACTGTTGACAATATGGGAGAACAGGGCAGGCTGTTGTTGAAAGAGTTTGCAAGGGCAGAGGGGGCTTCTGTAACCTTTGAGAGCTATTGGGAAGAGCCAGACCTGCCTGCAGGAGAGGGAGGGAGACGCTCAGTAATGAAACCAGCCGGGGAGTTGCTGAGCCATTAAAGGACATTCTCAGCAGCCGGTCCCAGTTGTCAGCACAGTAGGTCTGCTGTGCCACACCTCATCTTGCTGGATGTTATGTCTGATACTGTGTGGTCTTCCTGCCTCTGCTGGCCACAGGAAACTCAGGATACCAAACACCCAATCCAAAGCCCCTAAGGGGCCATTAACCAGGCGGGGGCGAGTTACCTCAAGGACCCCTGCAGGACCAGGGAGGCTACAGGTTGTCAAACCAGTCACATCCTGGCCATGTGCAGGTAGTAGTTAAACAGAATCTTTTCCTGGGATCCTACTGGAAAAACAATTTTGAAAGTCTGGGTAACGTGGGGCCTGAGCGGGGTGTGTGTCTGTGTTTCCTGTAGAAGGGTTGACATCTCAGTGCGGGGGCCCATCTGTGAGACAGCAGTAGGTGTCAGTGGGAATGCAAGCTCCTCCTGCAGAAGAGAGGAGTTAGCATGTTTGCATTTTAAGCTCATAAACAGCTGCAGCCTGACCATCATCGCAGGCACGTTGGGGCTAGAGGCAGGCGCTAAGGGCTGCTGTTTACCAGTCCATGGCGTCGATTCCCAAGCTGGAGACTGAACTACTGTGTAAACTTCCAATTTGATTAGGATTTTGTTTTGTGTTTCTAAACAAGAAAATTGAGGAGTGTCAAATTAATTTTGTGGTCTTGATCACTTTTTAATTCCACTTGGCCATCCCAGCCTAGATTTGTGCAAATACTGATTCCAGGAAATAGTTGAAGTGCTAAACGTGGTAAATAAATGTGTTTATTTTACAAATGGATTCAAGATGAAACACCCAGCACTTCTCCAGGGCATTTCTGTCCCTGCTTGTTCACTTTAGCAGCTTGACCAAATGAATTCCCTTCCCTTAGTATAATATTTAAATGGACTTCTGGCATCTCATGCATTGCCTGCTGCTCCAATTCCCCAAGCAAGTCACTTAAATAGACTTTGACTATCTTGCATACTATGAAAGCCAATCTATTAAAAATCCTGATTCGTGTTCTCTCTCTCTCTCTCTCTCTCTCCCTCTCCCTCTCCCTCTCCCTCTCCCTCTCCCTCTCCCTCTCCTTTTAGATGAGCCATGTGGGATTATTGGCATTTGAGAAAACTCATTTTATCAGAGCTGAAAGTTTTGGATTTAATTTTTTAACAATTTTTCCCATTTCTAGTTAGAAAAACGAACAAAAAGACAAATAAGCAAATGCTGCCATGAGAAGTTAGCAAGGTGTCAATCAAGATTTCACAACTAAATAAAACTCCACTTCAGCTTTTTGGGAGAAGATTCCTACCTCTTCTTCTCTCAATTCCCAATCTTCGCTCTACTCCAGGCTTCCTGTGTCTGCTAAAAAAAAAGGGAAAGAACCTTGACAGGTGGACTCTGTCTTCCAGGAATTTGCAGCCTGATTCAGGAGATAAACTCTCCCCATTCAGAGGGAAGTGGCTTGGGTTATTTGTGGAGCACAGGAGGAGGGGTGCAGAGTGGAGAGGACGAATATCATTATGCACAGGTCAGAGACCAGGATGGGGGATCAGTCAGCCTAAAAGGATAGTGAGAAGTGGGTCTGTGAAGAACAAGGGAGCTAATGCTGATAACAAGCACAAAGATGGCAAATATAAGGGGCAAGAGGTAGAGTTGGAGGGCGGGGACTTGGACAGTCTGATTCACCCCCAGAAACAGAGGGGATCAGGTAGGGGAGTAGGCAGCATGGGCTGTAAAAAGAGTGTGGGCTAGTCTGGGAGAGGCCTTTGAGTTCGGGCTAAGGTGGGATGTTGTGTTGTAGCCAGATGGATGGAGTTATGCCAGGAAGTGGTGGAGACTAGTGAAGCCCAACGCAGAGTAGCTCCTGTTCTCAGTGTTTGGGGCCTCGGTGGAGCACATGTTAAATCAAAATGTGAGCCACAGGATGCTGACTTCCTAGAGGCCAGAGGCAAGGCTTTCCTCTGAGTGGGAAGGCATAGGATGCTATGGATTGACATTGGCTGGGAAGGTGTCTAGGAAAAGGAGAGTTTTTGGAGGTGGAGGGAATAGTACTCAAGAATCCTTAGACCTGTCTTCTACCACAGGAAGATGGTTATTAAAAGCACTAGATCCTACCTTGGCAATCAAGATGTATGAATAAAAATATACTGGCCACCAAATTTACTTCCTGTTCCCTTTCTTCCCGTTCAAAATAGTAATTGGTGCCTTTTTTTTTCCAAACAGATGTTCTCAATTTTTTAGCATGTTGTGGGGTTGCCGAGTATGTGAGGGGTAGCAGCTGGCAATAACATCTTTTATTTTTTATTTTCTGGCTGTGGGTTGGAGTTAGAATCAGGATTTAGAAATGGGGAAGCCGTGGCTTGTGGTCCTGCATCCTGACATCTCACACTGCATTTCAGGTAGCAGCTGTCTTTAGGAGTCAAACCTGCAACCTGTTGGCAAGTAGGTTGCATCTTTACATTATGTAACTTACACATGCTCTACCCCCGCCACCCACCCCCCCCAAAAAAATGTTTCCTTGTCTCTAATTTCTCTCTCCAGAGGAAACCACTGTTAGTAGTTAGGTGTTTATTTCTTATCTTTTTCCTTTGTAGATAGTAATACTGATAACAACCAGCTTTTACTGAGGGTCCTCTATGTGCCAGAGACTCTTCCAAGTGCTTTAAACATATGAACTCATTTAATCTATAGATCAGTCCTGTGAGGCCGGAATTTTGATTTTCTTCATTTGAAAGAGAAGGACACTAAGGCACAGAGAAGTTGAGTGATTTGCCTGAGATCACACAGGTATTAGGAGACGAAGCCAGGATTGACATCCAAACCATCTGAGTCTTGGATCTGTGCTCTTAATATTGACTTTATGCTGCCTCCACAAATGTGTATAATGCAGTTATATATTTAGTTCTTAAAAAATAAAATCATATTATACTTACTGTTTCACAATTTGCTTTTTTTTTTGGTAAACCAGAAAAATATGGATATTTTTCCATGTCAGTAAGTATAAATCTACTTCATTATTTTAAAAATCTGCATAGAATTATACTGATGTACCATCACTTATTTAATGATTCTACTATTGCTGGCTGTTTATGCTCTTTCCAGATTTATTCTATTATAAACAATAGTGCAGGAAACATCCTAACAATAGCAGCAGCATTAGCTACCATGAGTCCTGAATAGTATGCTTACTATGAGCAGGGTCCTGTTCTCAGTTCTCTCCATGTATGCACTCATTTAAACATGCATCTTTGTGTAAGTGAGCAAGTATTTCTACAGGTTAGGTGTCTAGAAGGGGGTTTGCTTGGCGAGAAGCCAAGTGCATTTAAAATTTTAATGGCAATTGCCAACTTTTCCTCCAAAAAGTGGTGGGTATTTATGTAAACTTTCAACTTAAGACTCTGTTAGGCATTGTTTGGAAAGAACAGACCCATAAGATAGGGGTCCTCCCAGAGGTCTCCAAGAGTGGACGGACAAGCTGGTACAAGTCACCCGGTGATTGAAACAGTCTTTATTCAAAGTTGGTGCCATAGCTAGGAGCAGTACAGGAGTGCAGAGAAGGGAGGTCAGCGAGGGGCAGAAAGTATTGGGAAACGCTTCTGAGAGAGATGGGCTGAATGAGGATGGAAGGATTCGGAAGGGATGGGGACAAGAACAAGGCTGGAGGAAGGAGCGGTGTAGTTTAAAGATGAGCCAGTGAGTCGGTGAGATTGTGGTTCTGACTGAAGTGCAGGGTGTGCTTTAGGAAATGCCCAGCCAGCCTGCCCCCAAGAGAAGTAGGATATGAGTAGAAACGAAAGCCCACCTGTCCAATGTCTGAAGTTTCAAAAGTTACATATTGCTTTTTTTTAACTTATTATTTATTACAAAAGCTAAAATATGTTCTATTCTTCTGCCTTGACGCATGCCTCTTCATAACCTTCTGAAACCAGTTTGCACAGAATTCCCAGTTCTGTGGAACATGCACCAGAAGGCAGTGAATTCTGTTTCCAGGTCAGCACAATTCAGAAAGGGAACGGGGCTTGTGATGACCCAGAATCTTGCTCTAATCACTTTGGTTAGTTTTTCTCTTCCATCAACGCTAAAACCTGCTGGTAGAGTAACCGTTTACAAGAGCAAAGGAACCATGGCCCAAAGAAGGCCCTAGAGTGTCCTGGTCACACAGAGATTGGAACCCCATCTCAGACTTGAGGTTGACATGTGGATATGGAAGTACAGGTATTCCTCTTTCTCCTCCCTCCTCACCCCACCCCCAACCCACACAGACAGAGATGCAGGTGCTTGCTTATGACTTTCTGTTCTGCAATGAAAATGGCCTCCTGTGTTTTTGTTTCACAAGCACAGTTAAGGTCCGATTTCAGGGCTACAATAAGGAAGCGAGGGCACTGGTAAGAAACCCAGAACCTGGATGCAAATAATTGAGCCATTTTTAATTTGTTCAGTGTAATCAAGTAGGGGAATTCTATATTTAAATATAACTAACCACTTTGAACGATGTATGAAAGGAAGCTATGTAAGAAATGTTTGGTGACCTATTGCCGAAGTTGTAAAATTTGTGCCTCTCTAAACAAGAACATTCAAAAGTTAGGTTTCTCATGGTGATGCTAACATATCTGTATTGCATCACACAGCCAATTCTGCATCATAAATCATGGATTTATAAGCTTAATCACTACTCAGGAATGTTACACATGTGGAAGTGGCTGAATTAATGTCACCGTGAGACCCTTCACTTTCTCCAAGGAGGTTTCCTCCCCCCCCCGGCTGGAGCAGGCAGGGGCAGGCTGGAGAGAGCCACTGTCACTGGGCCTGCCACTTTGCCCAATGAGCAAAAACACTGTTTTGGATTCAAGGATCTTGAGGTCCACAAGCCACAAATTATGGGGAAAGAAAAATCAAGCATTAAAGTCAACCCCAGATTATTATTGACAAAACTGTGTGGAAATTTTAGGGTCTTTCTAAATGTCGGCAGGAGCCTCTGTTAGATCCAGTGACATGGTGGCATTTGCTTTTAGTGCTGCTGTCCCTCCATTTCTGTTTGACGTGTGCTGATCTCTCTCAAGACAGGTGTGTAGAGCTCTCTCATCTGGCTTCCCCAGAGGGGAGGGACTCCTTCGGGGAGAGGCAATGCATGTAGATGGGCATGACTTTTACTCAAGTCCATGTGGGCCCCAGGATAAACCACACTGTCCTAATTTATCCATCAAGGAAGAATTGGGTGAAAAGAAACTTTGGGGGTAGAAAATGAGGGAAAACAATGGCGGTGTGTGTGTGTGTGTGGTAATAACAGAAGGGAGGATGGAAGATGGGACTTACAGGTTCTGGTCTGCTACACTGCACCTGGTCCATGAGGCAGTGTGGAGCCTGCCAAAATGGTGTTCAGGGCTGACCCCAGGTCCTGTAGACAACTTACCTCCATGCTCTCCTCTCCCCACAGAACCTCCTGGGGGCACACAGCTCTCTGACAGGGAAAAACCATTTCAAGGACAGTGTGGTTGGTTTCACTTTCCTTCAATGGGAGGAATTTGACCAGCAAGTTGCTATTGTGTGCCTTTTGTGTATTCTGTTGGGCCAGGGGCTGTGGAAGACATTAAAGAAGTAGAACATTGGCCTTTTCTTGAAGACACCCAGCCTTTGATCATGATTGCATGCATACACATACTCTAAGGCAGCGGTTCTCAACCTGTGGGTCGCGACCCCTTTGGGGGTCGAATGACCCTTTCACAGGGGTCACCTAAGACCATCGGAAAACACATATATAATTACATATTGTTTTTGTGATTAATCACTATGCTTTAATTATGTTCAATTTGTAACAATGAAAATACATCCTGCATATCAGATATTTACATTACGATTCATAACAGTAGCAAAATTACAGTTATGAAGTAGCAACGAAAATAATTTTATGGTTGGGGGTCACCACAACATGAGGAACTGTATTAAAGGGTCGAGGCATTAGGAAGGTTGGGAACCACTGTTCTAAGGAGTGACCCAGGACACATTATTGTGGGTTAGGGGGCTTGTAGTCAGGAATGGCTTCATGGAAGAGGCAGCCCTGAGCTACTTTTCAAAGGAGAGAGAAGATTTAGACAGGTAGAGAGAAAGATAGAAATAATTCAGTAAAGGAAGGAAATGCCATAAACCCTGATGATCCCTAGCCCTGTAGGGAACAGGGCTCCTAGTGATAGCTTTTTTTGGCTTGAGTTCAGGCCTGACTTCGAATTTCAGCCTGGAGGCTGGTCAGCTGAAGACAAAGCTGTCACCTTGCTCTCTCCTTCCTGCCTGTCCTGCTCACGACAGTTGTGATACGTTTATAGCCAACATCACGCCCCCAGAGGCAGGCAAGCAGCCAGCCCTCCGCCACTGGTGCAGAGAACTGAATCAGCCAACCAGGGTTCCGCCAGAACAGGAAACTGAAAAGTGTCTGCCTGGCCACGTCCTCTGAGACACTTTCCCACTCTGTTCCCCAGAGGAGAGCCAGGGCATGGCACCTGCCTCACTGTGAACGTGTGGACAAGGCCACCAGAAGGCTGGCTTTTCTGAGACTTGATAGGTGGCTTGTCATTGAAGACTATTCCCCATCAGGCAGCTGTGTGCTCCAGGTGAGTGACTTCCTCTCTCTGGACTCAGTTTCTGAATCTGTAGACTGAGAGGGTGGACCAGATGGCCTTGGAGGTCCCTTCCAGGTCAGCTCTCTTCTGTCCCTAAAGCAGATGGAGGCAGGTGGGGCGGGCAGTGGAGCAGAGAGGAATTGAGAGGAATTCCCCAGCAGAGGCTCTCGGGAACCACTCAGTTCCCCATTCTGGTGCCACCTGCTCAAAGGGTGCGGGTGAGAAGGGTGCTGGCCTTCAAGGCTGCATGGATGGGTAGCTGGGCCTCCCCAGACATGCCCTCAGGCTTCCTGGGGTCCATACTGAACAATTGTGGAGCCCTTACTTAGGTCTCTTTAAAATATATATATAATATATAATATTATATATAATATATAATATTATATATAATATATATTATATATAATATTATATATAATTTTATATATATATATAATTGATTTCAGAGAGGAAAGGAGAGGGGGAAAGAAATAGAAACATCAATAATGAGAGAATCATTGATTGGCTGGGGATTGAGACCTCAACCCAGGCACATGCCCTGGCCGGGAACCGAACTATGACCTCCTGATTCATAGGTCAACACTCAACCACTGAGCCACACCAGCTGGGTGGGCCTCTTTTGATTAACTAGGAAAAGTTCAGTCTTGCTTTGTACAGACAGCTGCCTGGGGTCCTAGGGAGAGAACTGTTGCCCTGAGATTCTCACACACTGTCTTGTGTCTGCAGTAAGGGCTGTGTCATGGTGGTCAGGATCGCAGGGCAGCAGACACAGGCCCAGGGGAGGCACCTCCTAGCCTCCCATGGACTCCTGGGTGCAAACCCGCCCTCACGCTCACAGCCATGATGTCCGCAGAGCTGAGGCTGGAAGACCCTGACCGAGGTGATGCTGATCCTGGAAGGAAAGTCCTTTGAGTAATGAGACCTGGAGAGGACAGATGACTTGTCCAGAGCTGCACAGCCACTGGGGACACAGCTAAAGCTACCTCCAAGTCTGCCGACTCCCAGTTCATCATGCTTTCTCTTGCACCAAATTGGAAGGTGGCAGGAGGCTTGATGTACCACAGATTGAAACTTGCACCGATCCCCCTGGGGCTCCGATCATTCTCTAAAAATGAGCCAGAGGAAGTGAGAATGCAGAGCCTCTCTTCACACATTGGAGCTGTAGGTGGGCACGTGCTCTCAGCTCCAGGCCAGGCAGAGAAAGGACGGGCAGGCAACCAAGGAGCACTTATTGAAGCATTTCTGTGTGCCTAGCCCTGAGCTGGGCAGAGCAGGGCCTGAAGGAGCTTTAAGGTGCACACCTCACACAGCATTTTCACTACAGCTGGCGAGGCAAATTTAACTCCCAAATGGATTGCAAAAACAGCTCAATTCAAGCTCCTGTGTGTGTAATAAAATAGAACAACAAATATTTATATTTGCATAAAAAATCTAAAAGGATACAAAAAGGTAATAAAAGTGTTTACTTGAGCAGTCACATGACAGGAGTCCAGGTAAGATATTGTCTTTTGTACCTTTTGTACCTTCAGGAGGTCTCTTAGAGCCTTCTCAGGGTCCTGGAAGATTAGAACTGGAAGGGACTTGAGGTGCCATTTCATCTGATTTCCCACATAATGTTGGCATATCTTATACAACTGCCAAGACATGGCACCCAATAATTCCTAAGCCCCATGGCATGAATGGGCAGTGCTGATCCTGGGATCACAATGCACAAAGAGGTCAGTCTCCATCCTCAATAGCTTTATGTTTTCTGAATGCACCTTTCACTGAAATGCCAAGGAGATTTTGAGTCCCAGGGAAAAACAAGGTGCTCAGGGGCCTTGGAAGGATAATAAAATTAGGGAAAGCATTAGAGTTAAGTTAGCATTTGAAATAACTCTCAGAGGATGGGTCACATTTTGACAACCAAAAGGCAGGAATACCAGGTGGAGAGAAAATGGATAAAGACAGAGGTGTGGGCACATCCAGGGAATTCTCCGGATGGGGTGGAGGTTAGGCCAGGTGTGGTGGAATAGTGGGATGGAAATCTGGGTAGGGATCATGTTGTGAACTGTACTGAATGCCAGTCTGAGGTATTTCCTTTTTTCATTCAATAGAAAATGGGGAACCAACAAAGATTTATGGACATGTGCTTGGGTTATGCTTCTTGAGATTCTCCAGTGGGTGAGCACTCTCTATCCATGAAGAGAAGAGTCCCGGAAGCAGTAGGAATTGAACTGGGCCTTCAAGGATCAGTAGACGTTAGAAAGCATTCTTGGTGGAAGGAAGAGCATACATCCAGTATTGACGGGCACTGCTGAAAGGTATTGAGCATCAGGGAGCATGTCAGTGCTGTGCATTGGAAGAACACCTCTTGCTGTGCTATTTAGGACAGAATGGAGGGAGGATTGCCTAAGGCAGCTGTGGGCAAACTACGGCCTGCAGGCAGGACCTGGCTCATTTGAAATGAATAAAACTAAAAAAAAAAAAAAAAAAAAAAAAAAGGACCGTACCCTTTTATGTAATGATGTTTGCTTTGAATTTATATTAGTTCACACAAACACTCCATCCATGCTTTTGTTCCGACCCTCGGGTCCAGTTTAAGAACCCATTGTGGCCCTCGAGTCAAAAAGTTTGCCCACCCCTGGCCTAAGGCATGGTGACAGGTGAGACTTTCTGCATAGACCCAAGGCAAGACCCTGCAGGCCCGACATAAGTGGCAGTAATGGGAATGGAAAGAGACAGATCCACTGGAAAGACCCATACCTCTTTCATCCCTAAGGTCTTCTTTGCTTGGATTTGCAAAAAATGAAATTTAAATCATTTTCCAGTCCTGAGGGAAGAGACCATTCTTAGCTCAACACTCCCAAGTTCTCTGTTGACCAGATGTTTCCCTGGGTCATTTCTCCACTGTCCGTGCCCCTGGCAGGGGATGGCAGTCATGGTCAACCGGGCCTGCTGTTCTTTGGCATTTGCTGTAGTCCGGGTTGCATATGGATTGTGTTGATGGTGGGATAAACCTTTCCACCCTTGGGCATCTTTTGCCAAGCTAGAGGAAAAGGTGCTCAGTAGAGGTGAAAAGTCACCAATACGACTAGATCAACCTTCTCACTTTACATGTAAGGAAGTAGAGGCCCAGCAAGTTAAAGAACATTCTCAAATCACAGAGAGAAGTGAGGGCACAGGAGCAGGACTAGGTCTTTTGACTCCAAGCCTGAACTTTTTTTTTTTTTTTTAGTATAACTTACAGTTTCTGTTGAGTAATGCTAATAGTTACTGAGCATGCACTATGTGTCATATACTGTGTTAAAGATTTGAAATTATTATTTAATTTCCCCAATGACCCTATATCATGATCTCTATCTCTTCATATGAGAAACTGAAGGTCAGAGAGAAGAAGTAATTTTCCCAAAGTTGCAAAGTCAGAAGTTAAATCCAGATCTGTCTGACTCCAAGTCTAACACCCCATAAAATTATTAAAAATAATTGGTGCCCTCAATAAAAGTTCTACTTTTAACATTTATTGTTTGAGAAGATAAATGCCCTTATGTAAATTTGTATTTGAACTGTCGGTGTTTACATACATTTTAGAAAATACACATTTGGAAAATAACGTTATGTATATTTGCAAGTCATGACAGGAACTCATCAGTTGAGTACAGAAGGCAGTTGTTGAGGTGGGGGAAGGCGGTGGCGTGGGAAATATGGTAAGGTGAGCAATCTCATTGGAGAGAGTTTCTAAAGCTCCTCAGGTCTCTGATGTAACAGACTCACCAACCTGTGGGTTTAAATAAGGTCACACATTTGATTGGCTCATCGCTCCCACCTGAGTAACTCATGACCGAGGGCCCCCTGCACAATTTCCTACTTACACTCGGACTCCTGGGGCACTGAGAGGCATTGTGTGTGGCAAGTTTGCCTGCTGATGGACCCTGGGCATTTGTCATGTGTCTTGCTGCTCTCCCCAGTGTCCTGCTCAGTGCCCCTGTGATCACTATACTGCTGGACTGTGGGCGAGATGGGGAGGAGGTGGGACAGGACAGGGCCTTAGTCTTCTTTGTCAGAGGCATTTGTTAGAGAAGGTCCCTCAGAAGGGCTGCTTAAGCATTGATGTGTTACAGAATTTAATGACTTTCTGATTTTTTAGTATAATTTACATTCAATAAAATGCACAGATCATTGGTGTTCAGTTCAATGAATGTTGACCATTGTATATGCTTGTGTAATTAAAAAATATATATAAATATCCCAGAAGTTTCTCTCGTATTCCAGGTATTCCCTGGTCCCCACAGAGGCAACCACTTTCTAATTTATCGTCTTAGATCAATTTTAACTTCACTTAAATGGAATCATACAATATGTACCCTTTTGTGTCTGCTTTTCCCACTTAAAAGAACGTTTTCAACATTCATCCATGTTGTTTCATGTAGCAGTAGTTCATTCTTTATATGGTTGAGCTATATCCCATTGTATGGATGTGCCACAATTTGTTTTTCTACTCCTATAAATGAATGCTTGCGTTGTTTCCAGTTTTTGAATATTATGAATAAAGCTGCTATTAACAGACTGTACAGATCTTCTTATGGAAGCACGTGTTCATTTCTCTTGTATAAATACCTACTATTGAAATTGCTGTGTCATAGGGTGCGTGTATATTTAACTTTACAAGGAATAGCCAGTTTTCCAATGTGATTGTGCCATATGATACACTAAGCAACATGGGAGTTTTACTAGTTCCTCACTGTCTCCAACATTTGGCATTGCCAGGGTTTTTATTTAAATCATGCCAGAGTAGGTATGAAATGATGGTTTTAATTTGCACTTCAAGATGATGCTGAACACCTTTTCATGTTTAATTGGACACATTTTGTGAGGGTTTCTTTTTCCTATTTAAAAAAATGGTTTTTACATGTTTGATTTGTAGGTATTCTTTATATGTGCAGGATACATGTCCTTTGTCAGATAATGAATTGTAAATATTTCCCCCCAGTCTGTGGATAGCCTGTACATTCTCTTAATGATGTTTTTTGATGCACAGAATCATTTTAATTTTGATAATGCTCTAGATACAGTGACTACATAACAAACTACCCCCAATTTTTTGACTTAAAATAATATTTATTTTGCTCATGAATCTATAATTTTGGCAAGACTCAGTAGGGATAGCTCATCTCTGCTCCCTTTGGTGTCAGCTGGGGTTGCTTAAAGGCTGGGGCCTGAAATCATCTGAAGGCTTACCACTCACGTATCTGGCCACTGATAGTGTCATCTTAGACCTTAATTGGGCTGTTAGCTGGAATATGTACCAGGGTCTCTCCATGTGGCTGGGTTCCGAGGGTGGAGGGTGAGAACATCTCAAGAAAAAAAGAGAGAGTCAGGTGATAAGCTGTTTTCTGACCCGGCTGCTGAAGTCATGCCGCATCACTTTGGATTTAATCTAAGGGTGGAGCAGTTACAAGCTCTCCTGGATCCAGAGGACGGTAATTGATTCCACTTCTTGGTTGGGGAGTGGCAACATTTTGGAAGAGCATGTGGAACTGGAAATATTGCTATAGTCATTTCTGGAAAATATTTAGACTAATTCTACTATAGCAGTTTATTCTTTATTGATTAGGTTGGTTAGGTCTACTAGTAAAAGATCTCTGGCTATCACAAAATTGCAAAGATACCTTCTATTTTTCTTTTAGATACTGTATGGTTCTACCTTTCATATTTAGGCCTGTGATCCATCTTTATCAAATTAATTGTTGTGTAAGGAATGAGGTAGATATTAAGGTTCACTTTGTTTTTCCGACAGATATCCAGCACCATATGTTAGAAAGGTTCTACTTTTCAACAAAAATTGAAATCAATGTATGTTGATTTATGGATTCTCTACCTTGTTTTATTGATCTAACATATCTATTACATCAATATCAAACTATAACTTTATGAGAAGGCTTAGGTTATGTATTCTAAAATCTCCAAATCTTACTCCTTTTCAAATGTTTTGGATCATACAACTTTTAGACTCAGCTTGTGAATTTTCCAATAAGGCCTGCTAGAATTTTAATTGGAATGGCATTGAATCGTAGATCCATTTAAACAGAATGAACATCTAACAGTATTTGTCTTCTAATTCATGAGTATGGTATATGTTCCATTTATTTATGGCTTTAATTTCTCTCTAAAAAAAGTTTTGTATCTTGGCACATTTTCCAATAGATTTATTTTTAGATAGTTAATTTTATGATGTAAATAAGATTTAAAAATTATTTTCTAATTATTCATTGGTATTACATAGAAATTAAATTGCCTTTGGTATATTGGCCTTGTACTCTGTGACCTTGCTAAATTCATTTATTAGTTCTACTGCTTTGTAAATTCCATAGGATTTTCTACTTATGCAATCAAATTGTCTATAAATAAAAATGGTTTTTCTCCCTCCTCCTCCTCCTCCTCCTCCTCCTCCTCCTCCTCCTCCTCCTCTTCCTCCTCTTCCTTCTCCTTCTCCTTTACTTCTTTTCTAATCTTTATGTGTTGTATTTATTTTTCGTGCCTTAATGTACTAGCTAGGACTTCTAGTACAATACTGAATGAACATGGTGAGAGTGGATATAAGTATAATATCAGCAGAAGATTTCTTATAAATTACCTTTATCAGATTAAGGAAGTTTCCCTCTTTTCCTATATTCCTAATTTTTGGAGAGGTTTCTTGTTTTTAGATTTTGTTTATTGTTTTTTGTAATGAATGGGTGTTAAATATTGTGAATTGCTTTTATGTATCTAATGAGATGATTATGTAATTTTTCTCTCCTTTAATTAAATAGAAAAATATCCACATGTTAAACCAATCTTGCATTGCTGGATCAACTTCATTGAAATGGTCTATTTATAATATATAAATTTATATTGATAATATTTGGTTAAGGATTTTTATTTATGATCATGAAGATTATTTGTTTGTATTTTTTTCCTTGTAATGTCTTTGTTGGGTTTTGGCATCAGAGTTATATAAGCCTCATGCAACAAGTGGGAAAATGTTCCCTCTAATTTCTGAAAGTGCTTACGTAAGATTGGCAGGCAGGTGCAGATTCACAGTCTGGCTGGGGCTCCTCAGGTCCTAATCTGTCCTAGTAACCCACTCACTGCTCTCAGTTTGTCAGAAGCTTGGCAGCTTTCTCCTTCCCCATGCATGGCAGCTTCCTCTTTCTCTGCCTTTTCCCCAGTGATGAAAGCATCATTGGTCTCCTCTTGCCAGGAAGGAATCATCACCTTTTGAAATTTAGTTCATTTTTGTTTCTTTGTATCTTCAGCTCTCTGAAGGTTTTAAAACAATTATGATTTTGTAGCTTATTTGACTTCTTATCATTGTTAAGGTGGAAGCAACAGTCTCTTGTAATTTTCTGCATTCTAACTGGAAGTGGAGCTCAACCCTTTGTATTTTTATTAACTTTCTATGTCCAGGATCTAGACCTCTACATGACTGGGATAGAGATGGGTCTGAGTGATTCCAACTCAAAATCCCTACACTCATTATATGCTGAAGGCTTTTATTGGGCAAACCTTATAATTTCTGAAAATACTTTTGCGGGAAGTTGGGAGCAGCTCCTTCATGAGTCCTCTTTTTAGCAGACCTCTCTTCAATTAACTGGATTTGTAGGAAGGAAAGGAGAGAAAGCAGCAGCCCCCATGTTCAATCTGCCCCCCCCAACCATCCCAGTCCACACAAGCTTCTCTCCATGCCAGAGGCCACCCCACACTCTGCCTCTTCTCCCTGGCACAGCAGCTAATGCAGGAAAAGCCAAAGTGTAATTAGTTAATAGCAGAGCACCTCTGTTAATGGAAAGGGCACTTCAAACTTACTTATGCAAATCGACACTGTGGGGTTTGTCAGAAACCATCAATAAGATGCAACAGAGAGTACTCATAGGTCACTTGTCAAATGGGGACAAAACTTGTCTCGTTTAAGCTTTGAAACCCAGAGTGGCTCTGGAACACTAGGTAGCTTGAAAGTTAGAGTACCAGGAAGAGCTGAGGACCCCCTTCTGAACGTCTTCCTCTAATAATAGTCATGCGTCAGGACTATGCTACTTACTGAACTGCCATCATCTCAGATTTTCCTCGCTACGACCTGAGAAGTAGATATCATTACTGTCCTTATTTTATAGTTGAGAAATGTAAGACTTAGGGAGGTAAGTAACTTGACTAAGGTCAAGCAAGTAGTCAGTGGTGGGCCTGGCATTTGAGCTGTATTCTAGGTCTAGGTGGTTCAGTACATTAAGGTGCCTTCCCACTCAATGGTTGGGGCACTCTAAAACCAGAGTTACTAATAGAAGATGACATTTGGGTCTTCTTAAGGCTGGTAATTGATCACCTCTTTTTTCTTTTCCTTGGGCTCACAGCCACAGTACATTTCTCATACTCCTTTGCAGTTGGGTTAGTTATATGACTGAATGCTAGTCAACAGAGTGAGACCAGAAGTAACTCTCTGCCTGTCCCCCATACATATGCTGACTGAAGTGGAAGTGATTCCCAAGGCAATTTGTGAACCATATGTCAAAGATTGTGGGTCCACAAGTAAGAAAGTGTCTGGATCCCCGATTCACCATTTGGAGAACATGCCTACCAAAAACACCTGTACCAGACTTCTTTATTATGTGAATCCATTTAAGTATAAAGGTTTATCATTGGTGAACCACCTAGACTAGAATTTGGGTTTATATTACCTTAAGAAATATAACTATTATCACCTGAAAGGTGACTGAGGAACTAAGGGAATTAGCTTTAATATTCTCTTTGGTTAACCTGCCTAGAGTGGTAGGGGTGAGTAAGCTTGGCCTTTGTTGTATAGATTCAGGTTTGGGTGCAAGCTTCACCATAGATTAGCCAGGAGACCTCAAACAATTTATTTAATTTTTCTGAACATCACTATTTTTTTCTGAAAATGAGGATGATATTTATATCATTTTGTATAAATTTAATTCATTCAACAAATTTTACTGAGCACTGACTACATGCCAGTGATTGCTCCAGGTGCTGGAAACAGAGAAAAAATCCCTGCCATCATAGAACTTACATTTTGTTGGGGGTGGGGGTGGGGGCTGAGAGAGGATGAGACAGTAAATTAATAAGTAAGTATCTATATATATAAAAGCCTAAGCGACTGTTCGAATTGTCGACCAGTAGCTATGACGCGCACTGGAAGGGGGAGTGGGGGAGGGTGGGAAGAGATTAACCAAAGATCTTATGTGCATACTAGAGACCCGGTGTATGGATTCGTGCACTGGTGGGGTCCCTTGGCCTGGCCTGTGGGGATCAGGCTGAAATCAGCTCTCTGATATCCCCCAAGGGGTCTTGGATTGCGAGAGGGCACAGGCTAGGCTGAGTGTTTGTGGTGTGTTGCAGGAGCAGCCAGGTGGTTGGTGTGACTTGAAGTAAGGAGGGCGAGGGATAAGTATAACAACGTTGAAAAATACACAGTACCCTTCAATAAATGTTAGAGTCCTTTCTTCCTATATGATGGCTTTATAGTCATCCTAGGAAGTCCTCATTGCCAAAAACAAACAACTGAAAAAAAATGGAGGTGAATCAAACAGGAATTTCCTTTATTGGATTTTTACCAAGAGTTATTATTCTATTAGTCCACAGCTTTGATTATTGTTTCATTCAAGTACTTCTGGCAAAGGATCATCTTCTAAGCTATTTTTGGTTATTATGCCTTAAAGGAGTTGATTACAAGTTGACTAAGGTTAGTAAGAGAAAAGGGTTGAGACAGGAGGTAACTAGGTTTCTGGAAAGGAGTGAGCTAGGGCCAGGGAAGGGAGGGCAAAGGGAGATCATGGAAGCTTAACCCTGGCTGAGGTCACATTTTGAAGCTCTTGTGTGTTGTAGCATTAGGTGGTCTCAAAGGAACTTAGATGTGTGGACATCACTGATTCAAAGAAAGCATTTCTCATAACTTAGGAGGTTGCCTTGCATTGAAAGAATGAGTTTCTTATATCCCAGGAAGAGATGACCCCTGACCCTTACACTGTCACTAAAGACCAGCAGAGGAGAGAGCCCCTACAGAACATAGACAAGTGTCAAAGGTCTGTGTGCCCCTAGGCTCCTGTCCCTTCTACTTGCAAATGCCCATTGTCAGCATTCTTGGCTGCAGACAATAGAAGCTACTCTGACTGTTTCAAGATGAAAATGGAATTGTTAAATGATATCTGGTTCCCTCACTGGGAGTTGGGGGAGAAGCAGGTTCAGGTTGAGCTTCCAGGAAAAACGCTTCTACCACACTGTAGAAGTGGTCTGAAGATGAAACCACCTTGCTGCTGCCGTAACTCAGTGCCAGGAACACATCATCTCTCCTACATGCACTGATGCCTCCAGCATCAGGGTCACTTCTGTGTCTGGAGCTGGACCTGGTTCCCCAAGGCGTGATGCCTTTGCTGCTACTAGAGTCAGCCAAAGGGATTCCTTTGGCAGAGCCTGGTTCCTCACATTGCTCACTTCCTCATTTCCAAGTCAAAATTCTATGTGGGTATGTATAACGACAGAGCTAGCTCACAGCCCTGCATCTTAGTTGCGAAAGAAGCTAGGAATCTGCACTGTGTCTACCATGAGGAGGCAGGACTCATATCTTGGGAGTGTCCCCAAATGGAGAAAGGATTGGTAAAGATATTACCAGTGTTGCCTACTGGCAATGTTTACAGAAGGCCCTTATTGAAATTTAAAATCTTAGAACAAAAGACCTGGATTACCTTTTAGGCCCCTGACCCCTGGAAGGAACAATGCCCAGGTTCCAGGGATCACAACATCCAATGAGGCATGGCAGAGGGGCATGCTGGGAGCAGGGTCCTCACAGGCATGCCAGCAGCCACGGGGAATGGAAGGAGCCCAGGCGAGTTTATATGAGCTTGGTCTTTCTGATAGGACCCCACCCTGCAAAGAGAACAAGACCTTCATGGGAAATGCAGGGCAAGCCAAAAAATTGTCTGAGTTTGGTTTGTGGGGGGACTTAATTACTGAGTTATCCTGACGCCTGCATAAACTCATAGCTCAGAAAAGTGAAGATTTTTTTTTTTTCTGAGAAAGTTCTGGTAAACAGAAGCCCATAAGTGCTTAGATTAGAGGAACCCAGGGATGTTTTCTTTTTGTCCTGAGCAGGACACCAAACAGATGTGTTCATCCCCTACTCACATAGGGAGTCTCTTTTGGTCCCAGGTTAATAAACTTCGGGTTTGAAGGAGATGACATCCATTTCCATTTTTCTAATCTGACCAGATAGCATTTTGAATAAATTTTGAATAAATTGGAACCCCTATCTTACACTGCAGTGCACAAGTCAGAACTCCGAGATGACTCAGTATGAACTCCCCACACAACTCAGACACAGATGACTTTGATGTTCCCCAAAGCACTTTCCCATGGAGGGTGAGAGTCTCTTGGCAGGGTGGGGCATGGTCAGAAAGAAGAACTTCATCTCCTGCTTCAGAATAACCTTCCAGCCTCTGCTGGTCCCTGTTTCTCTCACCTCCTTTTCACTCCACCATACCTTGTCTTCTGCTGGTCCCCCTGCCTGGCTTCATCCTTCAAGGCAGGCCTCCTCCATGAGCCTTCTCCACCACGAAGCCTTCTGGTCATGGCGTGCATCTTCCCAGCAGCTCCAGTCTGACTATTTTATGAGATGGGATGCAGAATGGAGGTGCTTTGGAAATTCTAGAGGCCAGTTTGAGTCTGACCTTTGGGCTGCTGGCCCCTGCAGAGCCTGATTCTTGAGGACTCCACATTGAGTAATTTGGTCCCTGAGCCCACCTTGGCTTTAATTTCCCTGCAAAGTTTCTGCTCTCCAGCCACATATGACCCTGTTTTCTACTTCAGCAACCTCAGTGGTAGCTCTCACCATGTTAAACAACGGTCTGATTCGGCATGGAAAGATGCAGTCAATTGTTTCCTTTAAATCGGAATGTTTTAGGCCCTGGGAACATTTTAAGTAACTTTAATGAGAAGAACCTCTGGTGAAGCCAAGTTAAGGTCTTAAAGGCTCTAACTGCTCCCCAGAGGAAGCTGTCAGGGTTAAGTAACCTCATTCGGGTTGTGTGCATGGAGCAGAGGAGTAAAATAAGGCAGAAGTGAGGAGCAGAGGCTGCAGGGGAGCCGCCCCTGCGTGAGATGGATGCAACTTCTTGGATCCGAAACATTTCTAGGACCGTGCCTGGCACTGTCTCCAGCAGATACCTGCTGGCCGCCCGCTATGCCCTCAAATGGTCAAACAAATGACTTACTTTTTCCTGGGTTTTGTTGCCTTCTAATTTGGAACCCAAATGAACAGTTCTGTCTTCTCCTCTTTCATTTAAATACAAAACCAAACCAAACAAAAACCAAACCCCAAACTCTCTTTTCCCTTTAACCCCCACTTGAACCATTTAGTTGTTTAGAAATAAACAAATGAATGCTATTTCATTTGTTTATTTATTACACCAATATTTATAAAGTGCCTCTTGAGTTTCAGGCACTGCCCCAGACACTGGGGATGCACCCAATTACTCGTTGTAGATTTAGTGGCAATAACATGAATTTATGCACAAAAGAGAACAGAGGGACACTACAGCTGCTGGCAGGAGACGTCTCCTAAGGTGGAATCCCACAAAAATGCTAGGGTTTGGACAAGCCAATATCCCCTCAAGTTAGGGCTGTGAGTTTGTAGTGAGGGAGTTCTGTCACATAACAATAATATTTCCCTGTACCCTGTAAGGCATGTGGAAAGTGAGGTGCTTTGGAAATGGGGCTCAAATCGACTCCTTATTTAATTGAAAAAGAAAGCCCTTTGTGTGGGCCTTCCCTCCTCCAGCTGCAATAACGTGGTCTGTTCACTCTGACAACCGCCCTGCAGCCACTTTCAGTAGAAATGCTGCCTGGCTCCAAATCGCCATGCTGGCTGTGACCATTACACAGATCTAAGTGGGTTTGGGAGCAGTACCCTTGGAATTAAGTAAGAAAAATGGAGGCGAGAGCAGGGCATGTTGTGGCCCAGACAATTCAGTCTTCTCCTGATGTGAGTGAGACCTAAATTGGGAAGTACTTGGCTGATGGCGAGGGCAGATAAACGTTACGGATTTGATGTAATCCCAGACCTCAGGCTTGAAACTGAGCTTGACCCTTCCCGTTGAGCACTTTTATGCAATGCTACTGGACATGTAGTAACAGGAAAGGAAACAGAGGAAGGATATCGGTGCAGCCATATGTCAACTCTGGGAGAGGAGATGACAGGGAGAGTAGGCCTGAGATATGCGTTGAGTCAGGAGTGGAAAGAACAAAAGAAAATTCTATGAAGTTAGAGCAAGTGTGTCCTTGAGGAGACAAAGGAGCTTAGGGGGAGGGATGACTTTCCATTATAGGATATGGGACATGTGTGTATTATGAAGGGGTCTAGGGATGTCACCTGGCTATTTAGAAACCATAAGGCCCCAAATTCAATTTATGATAATTACAAATTGTGCTCATTTGTCCTCAGAAGCCTACATATTAAGGAAGACTGAATAGCTATCACTAGGCTTACATTTCAGATGGGGAAACTGAGGCATGGGGTGTTTACATGGCTTACCCAGGGTTGTACAGCTGGTGGCTGAATTTTGCATAAAGTGCAGTATTTGTATTCTGTCCTCCCATAATGATCATGCCCTGGATTTATCAAGGACATTTGCATTTATTATCTCACTAGAGGCCCAGTGCACAGGATTCATGCTCTGGTGGGGGATGTGGCCTGCAGGGATGGGCCTGCTGTGGGAGCGGGCTCATCCTGGTCAGCAGAGCAGCTATGGACCCATATTCTATGGGAGCACACTGACCATCAGGGGGCAGCTCCTGCATTGAGCGTCTGCCCCCGGTGGTCAGTGCACGTCATAGTGATTGGTCGACCAGCTGTTATGGTTGTTCTGCCTTTGGTTGATTTGTATATTAGGCTTTTATTATATAGGATTGGACCAGCCCAGCAACCCCGTAGGAGGTGGAATGGGTGATAAAACTGAGGACTAGAGAAAGGTTGAGAAGGCACTGGAGCTCCCATTTCTTGAGTACTTGCTAGGTGCTTTATGTATGCTCAGAAAAATCCAGTCTTTTGAAGGTAGGTATCATTTATCTCTATTTTAAAGATGGGGAAACTGAATCATGGGAGAGTAAGAAATGTGCCCAAGGCCATCCATCCAGTTAATGGTAGACTTGAGATCCAGACAAGGTATCTGACCCCATCATGGCAGATGATTCCCACCCCCAGCACCTTCCTGCAGATGCCCTGCAGCCCATGGGGCAGTCAGTGTGAAAACTCCACTTTCCCACTCCTGACGTTTCTATCAAGCCAACAAAGCAGGAGGGTGGAACCAGAGAGACCTGTGTTTGGATCTGGCTCACCTGCTTACTAGTGGAGGATCCAGAGTAGTAACTTAATGTCTCCCAAGGCCAGGGCCACACCTGTAATGTAATCAGATGGAAACAGCACTCAGGTGTGGGGAGCACTCAGCACATGGTGGCAGGGGTCCAGGTGGGACAGCCCAGACACCTGTGTCCCATCTTGATCCATCCGTGTTCCTCCATATTGGCCCCTCCTCGTTTCCACAGGCAGTCACACATTTTTGAAATCTTCCTGTGCCCTCCCTCTCTTCTGTCTCTTCTCTTTTTTCCTCTCCTGAGTTCTTGCCATGGGTGCGGAGTAACCTCTTTTTCTTCCCACTCATTTATGTGATAGCCAGCCAGTGTGTAAGGGGGCAGAATAGAGCAATCAGTTCACTTCTCCTTGACCCCTCCTCAGCTTTTGTATCAGTCAGAGTTCTTGAGAGAAACAGAAAGTGAAACTGACTGTAGATGTCACCACCCCACAACAACACCTAGGTAAGTGTTTGTTTGTATACTTGGCTCCTATAGAATCACCCGGTCTACAGGAACTAACCAAGGTTGCTCTTAGACAATGGTTCTCAATTAGCATCTTCTTCCTTCCTCTGATGTGCCTGCTCTTTAAATACTGGGGGTCTTCAAGGTTCCATCATTGGAACCTTGCTGATTCTAAGTGTGTCTCTGAGACAGTCTTATGTCAGTGTAACAGTTGAGCCTCTTCCTACACACTAGCTATTGCCTTGTTTGTATTTTCAGAAGACTCTTTTTTTAAAAAAATTAAATCTTTACTGTTCAGATTATTACAGTTGTTCCTCTTTTCCCCCCCATAGCTCCCCTCCACCTGGTTCCCACCCCACCCTCTGCCCTTACCGCCCCCCCTCCACTGTCCTCATCCATAGGTGTACGATTTTTGTCGAGACTCTTCCCGCAGCCCCCACACCCCTTTCCCCATCGAGAATAGTCAGTCCACCCCCTTTCTATGCCCCTGATTCTATTATATTCACCAGTTTATTCTGTTCATCAGATTATTTATTCACTTGATTTTTAGATTCACTTGTTGATAGATATGTATTTGTTGTTCATAATTTGTATCTTTACCTTTTTCTTCTTCTTCCTCTTCTTACAGGATACCTTTCAGCATTTCATATAATACTGGTTTGGTGGTGATGAACTCCTTTAGCTTTTTCTTATCTGTGAAGCTCTTTATCTGACCTTCAATTCTGAATGATAGCTTTGCTAGGTAAAGTAATCTTGGTTGTAGGTTCTTGGTATTCATCACTTTGAATATTTCTTGCCACTCCCTTCTGGCCTGCAAAGTTTCTGTTGAGAAATCAGCTGACAGTCGTATGGGTACTCCCTTGTAGGTAACTGACTGTCTTTCTCTTGCTGCTTTTAAGATTCTTTGTCTTTTGCTCTTGGCATTTTAATTATGATGTGTCTTGGTGTGGTCCTCTTTGGATTCCTTTTGTTTAGGGTTCTCTTCACTTCCTGGACTTGGAAGTCTATTTCTTTCACCAGGTAGGGGAAGTTTTCTGTCATTATTTCTTCAAATAGATTTTCAATATCTTGCTCTCTCTCTTCTTCTGGCACCCCCATAGTTCAGTTGTTGGTATGCTTGAAGTTGTCCCAGAGGCTCCTTACACTATCTTCATATTTTTGGATTCTTTTTTCTTTTTTTTTTTTTTTTTTATATATTTTATTGATTTTTTACAGAGAGGAAGGGAGAGAGATAGATAGTTAGAAACATCGATGGGAGAGAAACATCGACCAGCTGCCTCCTGCACATCTCCCACGGGGGATGTGCCCGCAACCCAGGTACATGCCCTTGACCGGAATCGAACCCGGGACCCTTCAGTCCGCAGGCCGACGCTCTCTCCACTGAGCCAAACCGGTTTTGGCTCTTTTTTCTTTTTGTCTTTCCAGTTGGGTGTCTTTTGCTTCTTCGTATTTCAAATCTTTGACTTGATTCTTGCGATCCTCTAGTCTGCTGTTGGAATTCTGTATAATATTCTTTATTTCAGTCAGTGTATGCTTAATTTCTAGTTGGTCCTTTTTCATAACCTCGAGGGTCTCACTAGATTTCTTGAGGGTCTCACTAAATTTATCGGTGGTTTCTAGAAAATTCTTGAAAAACCTTATAAGTGTGGTTTTGAACTCTATATCCAGTAGTTTGCTTTCCTCCATTTCTGTTATTTGTGACCTGTTTCTTTGTCTCCGCATTTTTTATGCTTCCCTGTGTTGATAGAGTGGCTTTGTGCTAGGTGTCCTATAGGGCCCAGTGGCTCGGCCTCCCCAATTACCTGAGGTGGACACTCTTGGTGCACCCCTTTGTGAACTTTGTGCACAGTCTTGTTGTAGTTAAGCCTTGATTGTTGTAGGTATCACTGGGAGGAATTGGCCTCTAGGCCAATTGGCTGTGAGAATCAGCTGTGTCTGCAGTGGGAGAACTTCTGTGCTGGAGACACCCTTCTGGGGCAAGACTTACTTCAGTAGGGCTTTGGTGCTCACTGAGTCTGCCCCCTGAGTGTGTCCCTTATGGATCTGATGAGTTGTAATCTGGATGGTCCCACTCTGACCACTGGGTACACTGGCTCTTGGATCTCTAAGGAAGTGCTAATTTAGCCTCTGCCTGAAGCTACCCAGCCATAGCTATGGAGAGATCAGCATATTCCTCTTCTTTGTTTGGGGTTTGGAGGTGCCCAGATGAGGCCCAGCTGTGAAGCATTGCAAGCTGCTGTGGGGCCTTGGGCCTTCTTTTGGAAGTTCTGGGTCTCTCTGACCCAGCTGCAGTTTATTGGGTAATTTTCAGATTGCAAAGGGCCAGACCTTTCATATGCAAAAGCCTTTGCGCACAGCTTGGGTGGGGTGGGGTCTCAGGGGATCAACAGAGCGGAGCAAGCAGCTATGGCTGCTCCTCAGTCCTAACCTAAGAGGCACCGCGTCTCAGGGTCCTGGTAATCGCTGCAGGCTCCTCTGAGAGAAAGCCACCCTCGAGTTCTGACTGATACCAGACAGTCCAGTTTCTCCCCATATGAGTCTAGGTTCCCAGAGACTCGCCCGGAACTGGCGAGAGCTTGAGACTCCCTCCCCATTGAAAAAGACAACCACGTCCTCAGATGCCAGCCCTTTCCACGTGTGCCTCCGTACCTCTGCACTTTACTTTCACACCTCCTCTGAGTCTCAGTGTGCTTTTCTCTTTCCTTCTAGTTGTAGAATTTCCACTCAGCCAGCCTTCCTGTGGTTCTGGATGATGTCTGTTTTGTCTTTTAGTTGTATTTTTGAAGTGGTTGTGCGAGGCAGCAATTTCCCGTGTTTACCTATGCCGCCATCTCGGATTTTCCAGAAGACTCTTTCTGATTGGCCTCTGAACACTTTCACCAGGTAGCCCCCTCAGCTTCCACCTAATTCCTTCTCCAACCTGTCTACCCTGCTGAATCCTGCTTTCCCCATTCACCTGGTTGTTCCAGCCAGAAGTCTGGTTGTCATTCTTGATGTTTCTCTCTCCCTCTCTCCATACATTCAATACGTGACTAAGTCCTGCTGATATTTACCTACTAAATGTCTCATTCACCTAATAAAGAAATATTTATTGATTATCTACACACAGCACCAAATTAGGTACCAGAGTAGAGTTTCTCAACTTTGGCACTCTTGACATTTTGGGTCAAATAATTCTTTTTAAAAAAAATATATATTTTATTGATTTGTCACAGAGAGGAAGGGAAAGGGATAGAGAGTTGGAAATATCGATGAGAGAGAAACATCGATCAGCTGCCTCCTGCACACCCTCTACTGGGGATGTGCCCACAACCAAGGTACATACCCTTAGCCGGAATCGAACCTGAGACCTTTCAGTCTGCAGGCCGACGCTCCATCCACTAAGCCAAACCGGTTAGGGCTCAAATAATTCTTTATTATGAGGAGTGTCCAATGCATTGACAATATTCAGCAACATCCCTGTTCTTCAGGGCCACCATAACAAAATACCAGACCAGGGGACTTACACAACAGAAATTTATTTTCTCACAGTTCAGGCAGGTGGAAGCCCAACATCAAGGTGACATCAGGGTTGGTTTCCTCTGAGGCCTCTTGTCTAGCACATGCCCACTTTCTTCCTGTGTCCTCACATGGCCTTTTCTCTGTGGATACACATCACCGGTATCTCTTTTCTTATAAGGACACTAGTGTCCCAGTGCACGAATTCATGCACATTGAAAGGAAATTAATTAGAATAAATATTTTAATATCGCTATTTGCCTTTCTCGTCAACCAGATTCACGATCAACAATGATAGATGGAAACACAGGCGTGCAATTGGCACCAGCAAGAGCTTTATATGTATCATGCATGCGTGAGTCAACTTAGCCTTTTATATATATAGAATAAACTTGCTTAATTAGACCTGCTTTCTGATTTAGCTAAACTTTTTCCAGCCCAGTGAAACACCCCAACTTCTCTTTCAGGTAATTGTCAGCAACACAGCAATAAATATCAACACGAAGCAGATTATTATTGTAGATCATGCAGGGAGAACAAAGGGTAAAATATTAATTGTAGCAGTGTTTGACTATATTTTGCACAGTGAGAAAACCTGAAGTCATTTTCAAGTTCCACCATTTCTTCTTTTCAGTCAGGTCAAGTTTCTAAACTTTCTAAATCTTTGCTTTCCAGCTAATGAAAAGAAAATCAGATTCTACCTAGTCTCCTATCTACCTACTCCAGGACTTCTGTGAGGATCAAATGAGATGAGGCACGTGACATGTGGTTAAACTGTAAAATGTTTGTACCTGGCTATAAAACAAGTCAGGTTCCTGGGCTGAAGAAACTCCAAGGAGCCTAGTCGCTAGGGAGAGGAAGCCCGGTGTTGTTACATGACATCATTACCCAGAGCCCACAACGACCGTTTCTGGGTTGGGCTGGGTTGGGTTGTGGGCAACATTTTGTGCCATGTGGTCTTGGCAACGTTGACTGCGATTTTGTGGGGTGTCACTCCGGGGTAGTGGTGGGGTGTGTGTCCCACTTGGGGGAAGCCGAGTGTTGGTCTGTCGGCGCCAGGTCTGTGGTGTCATTTATTTTTAAATGGCCAGTGTGCGTCATGGCAGCTCCTGAGTTGAGTGTCTGCCCCCTGGTGGTCAGTCCATGTCATAGCTACTGGTTGGACAGACACTTAGCCTTTTATATATATAGATTGGTTGTATTGGATTCAGGCCCTACCCTAAAGGCCTCTTTTTAACTTAATTACCTCTTTGATGCCCTTATCTCCAAATACTGTTACATTCTGAGGTACTGGGGACTTCAACATATGAATTTCGGAGTGACAAATTCAGCCCATAAAACCTGGACCCCACCCACTAGACATTAGTAACACTCCCTGCTTCAAGTGTGGATGACAACCAAAAATGTCTCCAGATATTGCCAAATGTCTCCTGGGGCAAAATTGCCCAGTTCTTAGCATCACTGTTCTACACACCAATAGTTTTTAACACTGACTGCATATTAGAATCATTTGGATAAGTTGAAAAAAAAACAAAACCCACAAGAACAACCTACCCACAGAGATTCTGTTTTAATTTGGGGTGGGGGGGGGGGGGGGCAGATGGACCCCAGGCAGGGGTATTTTATAATGTGTGGCCAAGGATGAGAACATTTTAGCAGAGTGAGAGTGAACAAGACAGATATTATATGACAAATTTCATGGTTAAAGTTTTAAAACAAAGTTAAGATATAACATACTGTTTTATAATATTTTCTTTAGCAATGCATCTTGTATATTTTCTTGTGTCATCAGATAATAAATAGGTACATTTAAAAAATATGTTTTTAAAACATAAAGGAAGGGAGAGGGAAAGGTAGAAACATCGATGAGAGAGAAACATGGATTGGTTGCCTCCTACACATTCCTACTGGCAATTGAACCCACAACCTGGGCATGTGCTCTCATTGGTGACCTCTTGGTGCATGGGATGACGCTCAATCCACTGAGCCACACCGGCCAGGCAAGCGATAAGTAAATTTTAATGAGTTTGCATGTGGATATTCTATAAGTCATTTAATCAGGACCATGATTAAATGTAATTTAGAGATTTCAAACTCTTTTCTATTGAAGTTATACTGCAAATAATATTCTTGTATGCATATGTTTATAAGCAGCTTTGGTCATTTTCTTAGGGTAAAATTTGAGAGGTGGAAATCCTGGGTCAAAGTGGTGAATATTTGAGTGGTTTTTGATGCATTTCACTGAATTGCTCCTCAGAAGAGTATTAATTTACAGCTCTGCCAACAGAATATATAAAAAGCCATTACCCTATATCCTCGCCAGCCTTGGGTAGTTCGAATTTTTGAAATTAAATACAATGTGGTGTCATGTTTTAACTTGAATTTCTTTGGTTATTATTGAAGCTAAACATTTCAAATACTTCTATGCTGTGTTTTTCCTTTTTTGAATTTCTTATTCATATCATTTGCTCATTTTTAACAATATTTTATTTTTCTTATACATTTACAAGAGCTTTTGTAATAATCTTAATTCCTTATCTGTTACATGGTGCAAATATTTCTATCAAGTTAATATTTGCCTTCAGTGTTTATTAATGTCTTTTATTTCAAGAAGTAACTTTCCTTTCATTAACTATATTAGTATTTCCACTCTTTCTAATTTTATCGATAGAAAAGTTTTCCATATTAACCAGGACATCAGTATTCATCTACATTTTTTGTTATTTTACTACTTTTTGAACATTTGATTTGTAAAATCCATTTGAAATGTTGGCATGCATATGAGGTAACGATTGAATTTTACATTTTATTTCAAATAGTTACCCAATTGTCCTAGAACCACTTAAAGATTTTATCTCTTCCTGTGCATTTGAAATGTCACACTTCTACTAGCCTGGATAAAGTCTTATCTGATTGGGCCTGTTTTAGTGCTTTCTTTTCTGTTCTGCATTATTTTATTTACTAGATTTATAATTTATTTTGGCAGCTGAAGTTCAACTTCTCATTATTCTTGATTTTTCAAAACATTTTTTAAAATTTAAAACCTTTTTTTTTTCAGATTTCTAAAACTCCCATTGTTATTTTGAGTAAAAGTCCATTAACATGGGAGGAATGTACAACTTTCCAATATTAAATCTTATCTTTTAGACATATGTATGTATGTATTTATGCATGTGTATGTATATATCTATATCTATCTATATATATAATCTATCTATATCTATCTATCTATCTATCTATCTATCTATCTATCTATCTATATGTATCTATATCACTTCTTCTATTCTCAAGTACTCTTTATGGATCTTTGTAAAGCATGTCATTTTCTTTATAAAGGTCCTGCACATTACTGCTTAAATTTATTCCAAGTTCTTTGTATTTTTGTTGCTATTGGAAATGGAACCCTTTACCCATTATATATACTGGATAGTTATTGCTGCTAATTTAAGAAGCTATTTTTTATATGTATTTATTTTTTTAATTGTATAGTTAACTGGGTAATTAGTTTTTGTGGTTTACTACCTGAATTTTCTGGGTTGGTGACTATCAGTTATGCAAATAATGTTAATTTGGTCTCCTTTTCAATGTTTGCATTTCTTATTTCTTTTTGTCTTACTGCATTGGCTAAATGTCTAAAAATAAATAAATAAATAAATAACTACAGCCCGGCCAGAGTGGCTCAGTGGTTGAGTGTCAACCTATGAACCAGGAGGTCAGGGTTCAGTTTCTAATTAGGGCACGTGCCTGGGTGTAGGCTCGATCTCCAGTAAGGGGTGTGCAGGAGGCAAGCCGATCAATGATTCTCTCTCATCATTGATGTTTCTATCTCTCCCTCTCCCTTCCTCTCTGAAATCAATTTAAAAAATATTTAAAAAATAACTACAGTGAGAATAATGAGCATATTTAACCTGCCCTTGATATATTTTGATCTTTTTACTTATGCTAATATGAGATTGGCCAAAGTTTTTTTAGATTGTTTACTGTGCTGTTGTTGTCTTTGTCAGATTTTTGTATTGGCATTACGCTAACTTCACAAATTAAACAAGGGAGCATTAAAAAAAATATGGTCTGGAACATTTTATATGGGAATAGAATAGTTGATTTCTTGAAAGTCTGAAAGAATTTGCCCATAAAACCATCCGTTGGCAGACTTTTCCATTTCTCCTATGGCATTTGTTAGTTTAAGTTTTCTACTTCTTTTGGATACAATTTTGGCAACCTGCATATTCTTAGGAAATTATCTATTTTGCACAAAATCATCTATTTTATTTGTTGTAGTGTGATTCTCATATAAGTAAAAGTATTTCATGTCCATGGATTATATACTTTTCTACTCCTAATTCTGAATATTTGTATTTTATTCTCTTAAATATATTTATAAGTGCAATTCTTTTTTTTCTTTATTGCTTCCCCTAGTTTTATTTTTTAAGGGCAAAATATAAAGTTATTTTTTTCTTTTTTTAATACGTTAATTTCTGTTTTATTTTTGTCAATTATTTCTTTTTTACTTTTTCTAAATGATTTGATTTCAAGTTTTAGTTCCTTTAAAAAATTACTGATGAAAACATTTAAGGCTATATATTTGCCCTCTGACTATATATTTGAGAGCATCTCATAAGCTTATGTATGTAATTTTCTATATAGTTCTGAACTGTACTGTTTTCCCTTTAACCAAAATTATCTGTGAGTGAATTTAAAAATTTCAAAGAGCTGAGTATATTTTGGGGGGTGGGGTGTTGTCACTTTTGTTAATAATTTCTAGGTCTGTTTTATGGTGAACAGAGTGTGATTTAAACAATTCCCACTTTTACGAATTGATTGTAATTTTCTTCATTGGAAGGGTCTTCTAGTTTGTGCATACCCCTAGTTCAACATGGACATTTTGTTATAGTTATGTGTCTACATGTCTATCATTCCATTAGTCAATGAGCCCTGGGTGACCTTGGTCGTTTCTGTATTTTCCGTGCTAGTGCATTGCCTGGTAAATACCAGGCATCAATAAATGTTGGCTGAAATGATCTTGAATGACAGATGGAAGCATGATATGCTCTCAATTGGCTGAGATTATAGGTTCCATTTTTAGAGATACCAGTTGATTTTACTGATCCACAACTAAAGGCCAGGTATAGGGGGTATTTGTAAAGCAAGGTAAAGTATGTGTTCCATATTGGTAACACATTAGTGTCATCTATTGACAGGATTAGAGTTAATTCTAACTTTTTTTGTGGTGCTACCACATAGGAGTGTACTTAGTCATGAAGTTATGAGGAGAAGCAGTTTAGATGGTGGAAAACAGCTGGTCCTAGAGTTGCATCTAGCTAGAGGTCAGACCATGACTTGCTTGGGTAAGTCACATAGGCCCTCATGGTCTCAGCATCCATGGCTGTCAGCAGAGGACACTGTACAGGGTTAGTCTTAGTGATTAAACAAAAAGTCTTTGGTAAGTGGCGAGAAAAATATTACTTAGATCTTTGAAATCAAACACAGAATTTTGTGTGTTTGTGTGTTATATATGTGTGTGTGTTTGTGTGTTACAGAGAGGGTCTAATTGGGTTTTACAAGTATCTATGATACAGAAAAGCTTAAGAAATACCTTATAGAAATTCCAAATCTGAGGGTCAAATCCTGATGACATATAGGAGAAGTTTTACTTCTTTTCTCCCACACTTCTTCATCACATCATCCCTTAATCTGTCAGTCAATCAGATATTTATAGAGCAGCTCCCATGTGAAGGCATTCTGCTTTCCCGACAAGGAGAAATAAAAAGGGCATGGCCTTGTCTCTGACTTTTAGAAGCTTAAGGTGTGATTGGGGAGAGAGGAACAATAAAAATGGGGAAAGTTAGCCAATCAGACTTCCGGTACATGGGGAATACACTGGCCACACGCTGAAGCCTCCCCTTTCACTTAATGGGGAAAAAAACTTAATAAGCACAGAGTTATGCTTAAATCAAGAGAGGAAATTTCCAGCAGTTCTAATGGAGAGGTTTCCATAAAATAATCTAACACATGGGCCACAGTGAAACTTGGAGGCCTTCGCTATTAGGTTGATGGGATCCAGGAATAGAAGTGGCTAATCGATGGGTTCAGGCTGGGACTCCATTACCCTGAAAGCTGGGGTTGGGCTTATGGGGGTGGGGGAGGCAGCAGGAGAACCCTGCTTTCTTGCCTGGGGTGGTGGTTAAATTCTTGAGAAGCACCAACCATGTTCAGGGCCAGAGCCAGGGAGCAGATTACTTTGAACAATGAAGCCTGAATTGAATATAAAGTCCCCCTTAAGACTGCCCTGGGTTTTCTGGATATTTATAGGAGAAAACTTTCAGAAGAGATAATTTCATAAAAATTACAAAGTACTCAGGAGGTCCAACACCATCAGAGACAAATAACAAATTCAGCAAATGGATGAACCAACATCCAAGGAAAAGAGATATTATAGCAATAAAAAAAAGCTTTAAAATAAATAATTTAAATGTTTTCAAAGATAAGAGAGGACATAAAAATAATGAAATATGAACAGAAGGCAATGAAACAAGAACAGATGTTTACAAAATATTAGAAACTTCAGAAATGAATAAACAGCTACTAGAATAAAAACATGGAGTCTATAGGTGTATTAGTTGACAAATCCTGCAAAAATAGTAGCTTAAAACAATAGGCATTTCTTCTAGTTTGTGTCAGGAAATCAGGAATGACTTAGTTGGCTGTCAGGAATGGCTTAGTTGAGTTTAGGGGCTCCTTAGGTTACAGTAAGAAGTCAACGCAGTCTGCAGTCATCTGAGGCCTTGACTGGGGCTGGAGGACGTACTTCTAAGATGACTCCCTGACAGGAAAGGTGGGGGATGGCCTCCTTCCTCTCCACGTGGGCCTCTCCATAGTGTACCTTGGTGTGTTCTCATAACTTGGCAGCTGGCATTCCCTAGAAAAAGTCATAGGCCAGGGAGGGAGGAAACCACAATGTTTTTTGTGACCAAATCTTGGAAGTTACGCACTGTTACTCCCATCATATTCTACTCGTTAGATGAGAGTCATTAAAACTAGTCCCACGTCAAGGGGAGAGGAGTTAGATCCCCCCTCTTAGAGGAAGGGCTATCAAAAAATCTGCAAGTATATTTTAAAATCACATAATGGACCAAATAACACATTGTACACAATAAAAATGAATTATGAAACTGTAAGACTGAGCTGAGTAAGTGTCCCAAAATGAGGCAGAAGAAAGAGATAATGGGATGGAAAGCATGAAAAGAAAATGAAGTGATCCGGAGGACAGATTAAAACACACACACACACACACACACACACACACACACACACACACCACTCCAGCATACGTTTAATATGAGTTTCAAGGGGAGAAAATAGAGAAAAAGATGCAGAAGCCATATTTGAGGGTGGAATAGCTGAGAATTTCCCAAGACTAAAGATAGTATTTCCCAGATTGAAAATCTTACCAGGACTGAGCAGTATAACTAAACATTAGCCAATTCTACAAAGCAGTTACATTGACAAAGGAGTGGTGGCAAAAGTACTTTGAAGAAGCGAAGAGATTGCAAGGGCTGGAGTAGTCAGAAAACTCTTCATGGGTGGTGGCAGCAAATCTCGAATATTCTGCTAGGTTTGGTACAGTGGAGGGAATTTTGGGCTCAGAGGGCAAAAAGGGGCCTGCTGTGTTCTGCAGCCATGATGGTGCCCTTGCACCTTCCACTGACCTTCCCTGGGGCAACTTCCTCCCCAGCTCAGCCACTATAAAAAACCCAACAAAAGTGAGTGAGGCAGCCCTGGAACTCAGACAACCAGGGTCTATGTGAAGACACTGTACTTCTCCCCCTTCTCCCCCCCGACCCCCTACCAGGGAGCAGGGTAAGGCTGCTTTCTGCCCCAGGATCCTCTCGCCAGCTCTCAGGCCTCACATGTCAAGATGCTGCAAACAAATGAAGACATTTTTCTTCTGCACCAAGGCCTCCACTTGCCACACTCCCATGTATTTTCACCCCCCAAAAGCTGTAATTAGTAGTCAGACTTGGTTTTCCCTGCAGACTCAGAGACAGGAGCAAGTGTTAATTTGAACATTTGCAACTAACAAATGCCTTTCCACTGGTCCACACATAACCTGGAAGTTTGGGGAGATGCTGGATCCCCTGAGGAGGACAGGGGTAAGAAATAGGAGTGGGAGGTGGGAGGCTGCAGGGAGCTGGGAGCTGGTGCAGTCCAGCCCTGGCTGCACTGCCCATGTCACCAGGATGAAGTTTGGAGAAGTGAGGACTTAAAAAAAAAGATGGCCTCAATAGGAAGTGGCAGAAGACAGCTATCTACACCCACATCCAGAAGAGGCAAACATCACTCCTCTTGCACAGGAGTTCAAGACTTGGCTGGGAAAATCAGTCACTTGAGGGAGAAAACAATGTCAGGAGAAAAAAAAATCCCCCTGGCCAGGCAATGTGATCCGAGCCCATGAGAAATTTTTCTTGGGGTAAAACCTTTGCCCTTTGGGTCCTGGTGTCCTGCCTCAGGCTGCGGCTGCCTGGATGTATGTGTCTGTGTCGAGGTCACTATTGTCTGAGGTTCAATAAAGCAGGGCCTAAAGGAACAAGTTTGGGGGGAGAACAGAAAAAAATATTGGCAAGGAGACATCAGAGTCATAAAACCACAGCCATCTGATTGCCACACACACTTTCACAGTCAGTTCACAGTCCATTCTCCCTTGATTTTCTGGTCTGCACCCCCCACCCCTCTCAAACTCCCCCAACTCCCTGCAGACTATTTAAAAATTGGATAAAGAGAAGACATTACCCACTTTCCCACCCCTCCAGGGAGAAAAAAATAAGTTTCCAATATCACCAGCCAGGATGGCAATTTATTCATTTTGATCTCATTTCTAATCTCATTGAGGCAAAGAGGGCACCACCTTTGTCTTCTCTGCCTCTGTGTCTCCCTCAATCTCTCCCCGTCGATTTCTCTCTGTGTATTTGGGTCTTTCTCTTCAGCTTGTTTCTCTGCATAACCAAACTGTGCCCAATAGATCAGCGCACCATTCAGCACCCTGGGCCAGCTACGATCTAATATCCCACACAACCGTCACCTACTGGGTTGTGTTTTCAACCTTGTTTCAGCACCCCTGGGCGGTGTGCACGCTGAGTAACTTTGGTTCCTTCAGCTCTTTGGATGATCCTTTATTTTAGTGACCTTGGGCAGACCACAGACAGAGCTCAGGCTGCAGACTGAGACCTGACCTCTTTTTATGTAGTTTTGTCAAAAGGGGCATCTGTCGGATAGCCAAGTTTTCAGGCCAACAGTTTTGGGATGGGTGACTGAGTGTGTGTGTGTGTGTGTGTGTGTGTGTGTGTGCGTGCGCGCGCGCGCGCATGCATGCACACACACGGCATTGCAAAGAGATTGGGCGATGCTATTTGATTCCTATGGAGTAATTTTAAAGTTTTCTTTTTTCCTTTTCATCAGAGAAGGAAATTGGCGGTAATTCCAGCTACTGAGAAAAGACCTTTCTAGAATTGGGGTAGTGCCCAACTTCTATGTCATGTCAGGTAGAGGGTCAAAGAAGTGAGGGCTGAGAAAAGGGATGGTGACTCTGTGTTAGGGCTAGAAATAGCATGGTGGCAAGGAGATCGCTGGACACAGGCCTCAGGATGATTCAGACGTAATGTAGGCTTTTCTATGATTCAAGGACTCACAATGAATCTGAACACCAGGACAAAGCATGGCATGTGGTTTGAGTGAAGTTCATGGCTTTCCTTGGGTACTGCAATGGGTGAGGATGAAGGTCAAGTTTGAGTAAATTAGAGCCACACACCAGAATTTTAGGGAAAGAGTTATTATTTACAAATTGATGGATCTTTTTCAGTGAACAGGTGGCCATGCTTGGGCTCCTAGGCATTACAGAGGTTTGTGGGAGACCTGGGGGATGAAGAAGAGGCCAGTTGCTTAGAGGTCGGGGACAGTTCTTCCACTGGTCTGAATAGTGGAGAGGCCTGGGGCTTTGCCTTTAGACCTGGCCCTGGAATGCAGGCTCACTGGCAGCTGAGCAGAGACAATTTTTGCCAGCTTCTTGCCTCGTGTAAATATAATCATAACTCAGAATCTTGGCATTTAACCCTTGGATATTTGCATGATCACCTCTTCATAGCCAGCACCAGTCCTCAGCACAATTGCAAAGCAGGTGACTCTTGCGTCAGCGCTGCAGCTTCGTCCTGTCCTCTCCTTCCTTGCCCAGCCCCCCACTTCCTCCTGCCCTCCCACTGGGTGTCCTGTGCTCCTTTCCCCCACCCACTAAACATTCCTTCGAGAACACAGGTCTCAGTCACATCTTAGTCACCTGTTTGCATCTCATTCTCTTACAAAAGTCTTTATTCCTCATGGAGGGCTAGACTGTGAGTTCCACAGGGACAGATAGTTTTGTTCACCATTGTATCCTCAGGACCTAGCAGAGTGCCCAGCATATAGTACATGATCAATGCATTTTATTGAATGAGTGAATCAACTAAACAAATTCAGATTTTGGTCAGAACATAGGGACAGCTTTCTGTGTGTGTGTGTGTGTGTGTGTGTGTGTGTGTGTGTGTGTGTGGTGAGGAGGACAGCAGGATAGGGAGGCACCCAGACTGCCCTTGCTGACTCTGGGGTTTCACATACAGGCTCCACCTCCTTGGGCCCCTGCATAAGGCCAATCCTTCAGAAACTTTTTAAAGATGCATCTTTTCTTCGTCAGGCTCTGTGGGATCCTAAAAGCCTCTGCTTCGGTTCCTGGCAGACTTTCCATACTCTCAGGACAAAGAGGGTTTCCTTTCCCATTCTCCCAGGCCCCCGGCTTCATTACCGTGACCTCTTCCGGTGGAGTGGTCAGTGCCTAACGTTCATTCGCCCCTGGGGGATAGCAAAGCTGCACATGCAGTGCCCACCTCAGTCCTCGAGGCATGGAAATGGAACAGTGTCTTCCCTTTCATGAACCTCCAGTGCCTGTGTCTCCCTCACTTAAGAGAGAAATTGACCTGCTTCTGGGCATGGGGTTCAGGCCTGGTGACCTGGCCGTATGGCCACGCCTGCAGTGGGCAATTACCCCGAGAGGTTTCTCTCCCAGAACTGCCCCTCATGAAGGTGAGAGAGGGAAAGTTGACAATGGAATGAGAATATTTCAGGCTGTTTGGAGAGCTATTTTTAATATGTGCAAGGGATGTGGTATTCCTTGTTTAGACCATCTTCAATTTGCCAGGGAGCCTGGTGAATGGAAAATGTGCGCCAAAGGCCTAAGGTGGAAAGGGAATGTAAACGCAGGGGCTCTTGCGATCTGGAAATGTACCCGCTGTTCCAAGCTGCTGGGGTCTGAGCGCTGTGTATGTTGGGGATGCTCTTCTTTTATCTCTTGGTCTTCTCTCTCCCACCTTTCAGCTGGCGTGTAAATACCCATCAGCACCCCGGCCCGCAGGACCATCCCAGCCAGCTGTACCATCCACAGTGTATTGTATACATAATGCAACACCATTAGCTCTAATGATGTCACACGGCACAGAGGGCGCTGGGAAGTGCTGGGAGGAAGGCAGGCCGCTGCTGACCGGCTGGCTCTCTCTTATATAATCACAAACTCAAACCCGCATTTCTCTGAAAGCAAGAAAAATCACCCAACCACCTTTTGATTACACTTTTACACAAATTAATGTCATTTTCCTACAGGATTCAATTTGGTCTGGCAGGTGCTGGGTAGTGGGAAGCCTGCTCCGAGCCACTGTGTTAACAGCATCCCTCCGGAGAAAGGCTTCTCGGAGGAGGTTGAGGGGAGTGAGGGAGAGGACGATGAAGAAGGAGAAGAAAAGGGGGATAAAGCAACCCCCACACACTCACATATCCCCGTGTGCCGCTGCTTCGGCTGCCACGGCGGCTGCTTGGATGCGTCTAAGATGGCACCTTGGTGGCCTGCCACATTCGGTCTCCTGGGTACTGAAGCGGCGCTCAGCTTCTTGTCACTGAGTGGATGATGATTATCTGCACCAGGGTCTCAAGGGTGCTCAAGCTTTGCTGGCGATTGGAGCTGAGATGCTTCAGCTGAAGGATTTTAAAAGCTGTACAAGGCCAAAGGACCATTACCAGTCACTTGCTGTGTGATGCCTGTTGAAGGGGGGCGGGGCGGGTGTGGAAAGGAGGGTGCTGGGGGGCAGGAGAGGGGAGGGCATGTGATATCTTTATCGCCTCCACTGTTCTCTCTCCCCACCACTTCCTCCCACCTCGCCACCTCCCCACGCCTTTCTAGCCACTGTACCCTTGCTGAGGCATGACAAGGTTATGTCAGTGTGGTCTGAGAATCTATTGATCACGGCCATCAAAGATCTTTGCGGGAGTTTAGGGATTTGGTGCTTTGCATAAAACCCTACTCGTCGTGATTAACTCCTCTTGTCCCAGCCTAGGCTCCCACCACCTCTGAGCTGAGCTGTTGGCAAAACTTGCTAATTTCTGTGACAGCTCCTTTCCGAGCGATACTCATAAGGATGTCAAAACCATTGAAATTACTATTATAACAGAGCTCAGGTGCATGACCCAGGCTGCAAAGAAGTGGAGGGATTGGACCAGACCTAGCGAAGGGAGAAAACCACATATAGATACTAACCCACTCAGCACATGTGCACACACATAGATACATGCATTCACTTGCCTTGCCTTCTGCTCAAAGGGCCACAGAAGAAGGGCCCAGTAAGCAGAAAGGAGCTTGTCCATCTTCTTCTCAGGTAATGTTTCTCCTAATCAGTGAGAGTCACGCACTCGCATTCTGCAACATGTAAAAAATCTTTAAACAATATCTATTGCACAGGGGCTGGTGAGCCAGCACTCTTCCAGGTGCTGGGACTAAGCCGTATACAAAAGAGACAAAAGTCCCTGCCCTCGTGGAGCTGATGTTTCAGATGCACTGCCACAAACTGCCTGTCTTCAAAGTCTGTGACAACTGGGACTTCCCGTGACCAAAGGATGATGGGCTCAGTATATCCCCCAGTGTGAAATGCGCAGATGCACACAGACATGCACACACATAGTCGTGATAGGCTTACATAGTGCAAGGCTAAGAAAAGATGTGGGACACTTCTCTCTGGGGCCTGCAAATATAGGAAAAATGAAAATGCCCCAAACTCATGAGCCTTGGAGAAAAGTGATGCTAGTTTTTCGGCCCTGAAGGTCCACTGTGTCACGGGAGGCTTTTGCATTAGCCAGACGCTGTCCATTCAGAAGGACAATCTCTGGGGCTTGTTGTGCATGGAAAAGTCCAATACTTTTTACAGTAAGTGAGAGGAGCAGTGTCCCCGGGATGTACTTGGCTGGGCAGTACCTGCAGGTACCTGACCACAGGTGCCCTGGAATGGGCGGGGAGTCAGGAATAGAATGCAGTCATGGGCGTGGGGGGAGTGGTCCTGGACAGGAGGCTGAACCAGGATGCAGAGGAAGAGGACAGGGCTTGTGAGCTTGCACTGTGCTGTGCAAAGGCGAGGGGAGCCCTCTGGCATGCGGGGCATCCTTGAACCTCAGGACTGTGCTCATCCTGGGCAAGGCAGAGCGCCCAGTTGCTCAGTGGTCAGGGCACGCCCAGCCTGGCCAGAGGAGACTCACTGGCTTCTGGGCACATCGGGCAACAGAAGAGCCTCTGCTTGTTCCTCTCTCCCTTGGCACTGGGTGTCACTGCAGCAAATGTGGCTCTTTTTTAGAGACCCTCTGGGGCCTGAATTAATCACCTGGCTGGGGAGGGGAGGAGTGAAGGCTGGGAGGGAGAGAGAATCTAGAGGAAGGGAGAGAGGTTCCATCCAGCCTGGGCAAGATCCCTAAACCCCCTCAGAATCTGGCTCTTCATCCATTGCTGCCCTAAAAGCCTCATTTGCAAGACAGATGGGATGCCTCAGTGCCTCTGCTGACGTGTAAGTGTGCTGCCTTTGAACAGGCTGGGCTCTAGGTTGGAATCCCCTGTGCTTATGTTTACCGTGAGACCAGAGTTCTGTCCGCACAGCTTTGAGGGGCCCTGGCGTTTGTGGCCATTTTCTCGGAGGCGGGGCCCTACATTGGGAATGGTAGCATTTGGCAAGCTGACTGAGGTTTGGGAGTGCCCGGAGCCCCAACCCCAGAGCTGTCTGAACGGGAGCCCTGAGCTTCCAGCTGCACCCAGGGGGAGAGGTAGACAGCTTCTTTTCTCTTCTTTTCTTTCCTCAATCTTCACGCTGTCTTCAGAGTTGGGGGGTGGCATTTTGGATGGTTTTCCTCAAAAGGCACCTTGTTTTGGTTAAGCACACACTGCCCCCACCCCACGATTTTGAATCACACAATCACTTTGTTCATGAAGTCACTCTTTTCAAGGCAGTAGGTTAGGCAAGAGTCTAGGTCCACAGTGAAATCAGACCAGGCAAGCCCAAATCAGGGGCGCAAGCAAGAGAAGGGGACATCTTCTACCCAAAAAATGTATTTTTAAGTCATGAGAACACAAGCCACGTGTGGTGTGAGTGTGTGTATGCGCTTCATTCACGGGCCACGTGACGGCATCACTCTGGGCCAATACGATAAGCAACTTGAACTTGGTCTTGGTGGCTCCTTGTGTATCTTTATCATAAACAGAAACAGGAAAACAGAATAGCCAGACTCCAGCCCCACCTCCAGAAGTCTTCTCATCTTTCTCCTCCTTTCCCCTCCCCCTCCTCCGCCTGTTCCCCTCCCCTCCTCTCCTCCTCCTCCCTCCTCCCTCTCCCCCTTCTCAGACAGTTTCACTTCTGTCATGTTTTTTCATTTCTCCTTTAGGTTCTTTCGCCTCTCTGAATACCTTTGTAGTGAGGAGCGAGCTTCCTCCCCACCTCTTCTCACTTCTGCCGGTTTGTGATCTTGCTGTTTTAATGAGAGCACAGTCAATAACTATGGAGAGGTGCTGACGACATTACAAAGGAACTCACCCTTAACAAGTCAACTGCAGACGAGGTGCCAACGGGATGGACAAGAGGATTAAAGCATTTGTGCCCAAATATTAGAAGCACAGGCAGAATGAGCTCTCCCCGTATTAGATATTTTTACTTTTGGCAAGTCCGTATTTAAAAATCTTTTATCCTTGTTTTGCTTAAAGTATTACAATAAACCCCGGATTTTTCACAGTTACACTTGTGTATTTTCACAGCTGTTTTAATCAGAAAAAAATTAATGTGCTTTTGATAGTTCAGAAATCTATCACTGGCAGAAAGCTTTGCAAAAATGTGCTACAGAGCAGCGTGGAATCCTCAACATTAAATATTTTGCTGGTTATTAGAAATTCATAGAATTTCCCCCTAATATTTTCTTTTGCAATTCTTGCCTAAATTAATCTAATGGCTCGGGCTGACTTCTTCGATAATCTCTCTCGTTATGAGTGCAGGGGTCGCTATTGTTAACATTCTTTGGGAACCAAACACGAACTGTCTGTTACTGGAGGAAAGCACAATTGCTATTTTTGCTTGTGTTAGAAGTATTTACTCAAATAAGATAGACAACATAATGGATAGGCAGCGCTGGCAGGCTCCTTTATGGCCACTGGCTCGGTGGTGGCGCTCCCCAGGATCTTCATGCACAGGAAAGAACTTGACTTTGGCTTCGCAGGGCTCTGTGCACTTGCAGACTCAGACGCGCACTCCGAGTCTTGGGCATGGTGAGTATGCAGGGTGTTGGTTCTAAATGCTAAGCACACATCGCGCCCTGTGCAAGAGAGGAAACTACGTTGAGGAAAGATCTGTGGCTGCACATCAATGATAACACAACCATAATTTTAAAAACTTGCAACAAGGGAAGGATAAGATGGGGAAGGAACAAAAGAGATGCACAAAAGTCTCCCTTGCCCCTGTCTGCCTGGCAAAGAGGCCGATTTCCAGTGGGAGGGAGAATCAGTGGATTAATGCAAACTTTAATACTGAAGCCCTGTGCGTTTATTGCTGGTGACCACAAGACATAAATCTTGCAAGCACAATATACAATACGATGCAGCCCCCAGGTTCTCCCCCTCTCCAGTCTCAATTTGTGTGTGTGTGTGTGTGTGTGTGTGTGTGTGTGTATGTTAGTGCTGTTGAAAAATAGTGACCTTTAATAAAGGATTGTATCCTGTGACTATTTTCCCAGACACACAGTGACCTTTCAAACCAGACTGAGGTGAGGGGGTGTGGAGTTTGGACTTTGAACTGGCCAGACCCCGCTGTGCTCCTCTGTTAGCCTGGCCACTTTTTATTGTGTCACCAGGGAGCGTTCTGTATGCAAAGCAGGCCGGGCTGGCAGCCTGAACCTTTGCAAATCAATTTGTCTGTGAAGGCGAGTCGGCTGGAGTGAAAGATGGTCTAACAGGGCACACTGTCCCCTCTCTTTATGACATCATCGCCTGTGGTACTCCTGTCAGTCATGTCTGCCCAAAGGACTGTTGGAAGGAGGGAGAATGCCAGGGTTGGGGGTGAGGGTGTGGGAAGGGTTAATCTTCATGACCAACTGTGGCCTGAGAGACAAGGGCATTCTTAATAGGACCGAGGGGGTGGGGTGGACGATCGGCCTGGCTGGGAGGGTGCCATTTGTACCCGATATTGTTGCCTGGCTGGGATTACCAGCCCTACTCTATCCTCTCCCCTCCCAATCGTGACATGTTACAGGAGGGGGTTACTATCTCCCTCAGACCAAGAGAGAGTGAGGGTTCTGAGGAAATGTTAAAGGTGACAGTAGCAATAGAGTTTATCCCACGCCCACCCCTAACCCCTGCCAATAGCGATGGCACCCATGAACTATAACCTTCGACTGTTTTCCATCAAAGACCCTGACCTGAGCTACAGCCCCTTCTCACAGCAAACCTTTTCATAAGGGTTAATATTATTATTGATCCCTCTAAGTCTTTCCAACACCCCGGACTCTACATTAATCAGTAGGTAAAAATGCCAAGAAAGACAGAAAAATTCAATTACTTCGTTTCCTAATTCACATTCCTTCTAGAAGTCCCTCTAAAGATATGGAGATCCTGCATTTTTCACAAAACAGTGGTTAGATCAATTTCTGTGTAAGCAATTAATCATCTTTATACTCCACAAAAGATGGGGAGCGAAGTTAGAACTACTATAGCAATGCTGACTGATTCATCTCTCAGGGAGCAGCCTGGTGGGAGGACCTCGAACTCCTGACCCATGTACAGGGTTAAAATGTAAGCGTCCCAGAGGAAGACATCAGTGGTGGTTATCCCCAGGGGCTCTGGAGCTGGATGAGTCTGAGTTCTAATTCTCACACTAACACTTGCCAAATTATGGGGACTTTGGTTTCCACTTCTGTAAAATGGGAATGATGATGAATAGCTTTAAGCCTTGGTTTCCACATCTGTAAACGGGATTATAAAGAATAGCCACCTCATGGGGTTTATGAGAGAATGAAAAGTTAAGGTAATATATGCTGCTTAGCAGAGTGCAGATGCATAGTTATCCCTCAGTAAGTGTTCACCTTGGTAATAATGTCATATGCAATGAGGACCGAGGTTGAGTACTAAACAGGATGTAACTCTGGTTCCAAAATCTGATATTTTGACCTCATTCTTAGCTTTATGCCTCTAATACTTCATCTTTGTCACCTAGAACATTGCATCCTGCCTTGGCCTCTCCAAAATCCCTAACTTTGTCCCTATTCCTTCCCAAACCTCCCACTACTCTTCTTTTAATTGTGAGTTCCTTAGTAAAAGAATCAGTAAAAATTTTCCCTTCAGAATGAGATACAATCAACCAATTCCCCTTCACCATTTTCACTGTGAAACTCAGTTTAAAAGTTCAATAGTTTTGGGGAGGTTTTTTTTTCAGACTTCAGCCTATCCAATCGTGTCTGTGTTCTTTACAAATGGATGGCTACTCTTGCCTCACAGTGACTTCCCCTTTCAAATCCTGCTCCCCAAAACGTTTTCTCCTTGTCAGCTCACCACTGACTCTCTGCAAATCATCCTGTGATTCTACGTAGGAAGGACATGGCTCACAAATAAATTTTAGTGTCCTATGCTTGGGGGTTACAACTGAAAATAGATTGGTAGTCAGGAAAAAATGATGTGTGTATAGCACACATAATATATTATCTGTATATATAACTATGGTGCTACATATATGATGCATATGTCAAGTGCCTAGAATATTTTAAGGACAGTAACAAAACACAACAAATAAACAACAACAAACACAAAAATCCTCGAAGAGAGAACACAGAAACAACAACAAAACAGTCCTTGAACCACAAGTTAGTGGTGTAAAATGCAGACCTTGAAAAAGCAAGCTAAGGAAAAAAAGGTTATATTGAGCATCCCTTATGAAGCACTGAAGACTTTGGGATTGAAAGCAGATATTATATTTATGACAAAAACAATTAAAGACATATTCCAGAAGTGAAGAAAGGATGATAGAAGCAGGACATGCAAGTCCAGTAGGATCCTCTTTGCTAATTTATGGATTCAGTTATCCAAGGTGTCAAGTTCTGTTTCCAGGAGAACAATGCAAGCAATATCTGAAGTGAGTGTTCTTCTGGTCCCATGGCTTCAACCTTCCTTACAAAGAGTCCCATTGCACTCTCTAAATGAGAGGTGAACTGAGGTCATTGTAGCCACGACCCGGATAAGGCCAGGTGGAAAAGCAGGACAAGGGCGAGGAGCTTGTTGGGAAAAGAGGAGAAGAAACCATTCTTAGGAAGGCTGGTGGTGTTAATCCCATTAAAAGTGCTCAGGCATAAGGTTTCTAGTGCTCCAGGGGCTGAGCCGGAAGCAGTGGTGTGGGAAGGTGCAAGTTCCTCTTGGAACTTGTCATCATCTGCTCTGTTTTTCTTAGAATCTGGAAAATCCTTCTTGAGTCCTCTTATATTATCTCAGGCTTCTTCCACAGTGAGAGAAAGTTGATTACTCTCATCAGTTGGAATTATGGAGGAAAACGAGAAGAGATTAGAGATTCACAATGAGAGGAGAGCAGGGCATTAGTCACCAGGGCCAGGCAGCCACTAGCGGGATGGAAGTGAAAGTCTGGGTGAAAGTGATCTGGGAGGTGGTAGCCGCCTATGCTGCTAGAACCACAGACCTTCATTAGGGAAAGGAAACTTGGACCCTGTCCTTCCCCCTCTATTATTGTTGCCGTACCATGTGCTCTGACAAGGGCTGTGTTTTGGGACCCAGTCTAGTTGACATGGTAACTGTCCCCGAAGCATGAACATCTTGATCAGTCTTAAGGCGACATGTCCGAGGAAAGTGAGACATGGGAAAGAACAGGGCCTCTTATCCCGATATACTCAATTTGGTGATTTTAATTATTCATCCAATAAGAAGCCAGTGCTTTTCTTGGTACTTCTCACAGCAGGTGGGAGCTCCCTGGTGGTTTCTAGCTGTTAGAAGAAGTTGCATGGTGCCCATGATTTGCGGACAAGGTGCTGGGAGCACTATACAAGACCATTCCTAGGAATGTAGCCAGCACAGTGCCTGGTGAGTCTGAGGTGCCCAGTAAGTGGGAACTATCTCATGCTCCCACACTTACGTGGACACTGTCTCTTCAACCACCGCAGGGTGGGCCACCTGAGGGCTGGGCCCACATCTCTCCAGGAAAATTCCTCAGAATCTAGTTCTGAACTGGCATATGTTAATATCATTTCCCCCTGCCTGAATCCCAGTTAACTTTATTTAGGACTATTTTGTCCTTAGAGCTTTTCTGATCTCCATAAGGGCCATGGAAAGCTGCTAGGGCTGGGTACATCTGTGGATACCAATGTTTCAGAAGAGTGCTTCTCACCAGTTAGACCTGGGGTTTGGACTAATAAAAGAGTTTTACTTGTATAGCACTCCACAATTTTCAAAGTGCATTCATAAAATTTATCTCAAAAAAATATTGATCTCCAAGTGGAAGGTATAAAACCAAAATAAAGTACAAAACACCTAGTTATATTTAAATTCCAGATAAACAGCAAATAATCTTTTGATATATGTATGCCCAAAATATAGTATGGGACATACTTAGACTAAAATATTGGTGGTGGTTTATGTGAAATTCAAATGTAGTTGGGTATCCTGTTTCCTTTGTTGTTTTTTTGTTTGTTTTCAAACTGGCAATACTATCCCATATCCTAGCAGAGGACTGGCATAATGTCCAAAGCACAAACGCTGATAATATAGACATGGTTTGCACTCCAAGCTCTGCAAGTTACTAACTTTGTGTCTTTTGGTAAGATTTGTCTTTTAAAATCCAACCAGAGTTTCCTTGTGTGCTCCAGGCCATGCTGTGAGGACTTAATGAGGTAATGTAGGTATAGTCTCAGCACACAGTGACAGCTAAGTAAGTTGTCGCTAAGTATTTCCTCTTATTCCAGCCTTGCACAGGCCTGGAAGGAGACAGCCAGGCATTTCTCTGCCCATGTAACAGAAGAGGAAACAGAGACTCAGAGAAGCTGTGGGTCTCAAGCTGTGACTCCCAGTTCAGCTTTTCTTACTAGGTTGGTAATCCCAGGCTTTGGTGTGGTGCCATTCTGTCATGGAAAAGCAGACCCTGCAGGAACCTGTCTTCATAGAGCGGGGATGCAGCCTCTCCCTGAAAGGTCCAACCAGGAGGCTGATGAGTCCCTTTGCCCATCAGCACCTGTGGCCAGCAGGGAAGGAGGAGACATTGCTTCCTGGGGTTTCAGTCATTAGCCCTTTGATGCTGTAGGCCAAGACCCAGACCACAGTGGGCCGAGATGCTCTTTTTTCCATCACTCTTCTTGTGCCCATCGATGGACCAGCAGAGGCTCTTCCCATGAGGAATCCATGGCTCAATTCTTGCCACCCACTTTCCTTCCTCTGCAGGATGGCCCAATCCACACTTGCTCCTGGCACTAGCTTACATGCCACTTCTAGGATGTTTGAGTGTTACGTAACTCCTGGGAGTTATGGGAGGACACTCTGGATAAAAATGCTAGAAACTTGTCTTAAAAGGCAGGGAGGTCTGTACTCCAAGAAGCCCATCTCAGGCAGAGCAGCAGGATGGCAGCCTTACAGATCACTGCAGCCAGGGCTTGAACTTGGTCAATATTCTCTCAAGTTCTGTCTTCATTTGGCCTAATCACAGATGGTTTCTCTTCTCTAAAAGGAGGCAGGTAACTCACAACTTTCATGTTTACAACCTCATAATCGTACAGGGAGGAGGGTCTTCTCTACTAGTTCCAGTTAGAACAATCTTGGGGAAGGATCCTATTGGCCTATTTTAGGCCACATGCTCATCTCTGGACCAATCATTGTAACCTGACAGATGAGATGCTCATCCTTTGGTTATCCCTGGGCCAACCATTATAGACAAAGGAATGAGATACTTAGTCTTTATCAGAAGCATTAGTTGTGTTGGGAGGAGAGAATTTTCAAAGAGTTGGGGTGATGGGGTGCTAATACCAGAAGAAAGGACTGATGCTTGTGCCTCCTTGTAAATGAAGAGTTCAGTGCAAGGAGAGGCTGTATCATCTTCATGAGAGGAGGTAGAAGGTCACGTGGGTCATGGAGATAGGATTATTGTCCTCTATTTGGGTCTCTGCCTGACCACACATCATTTTGGTTTGGCTTGGGCTCTGGGATAAGGCTGGTAATAGTAATCCCCCCAAATACCCTCAGAGGCACGCTTGTGGCCTGTGGGACAACTGATGCTTTTAGCACTTTAGGGGGTAATTACATCCATGGACTTCTCCTAGGCATTTACTTGATGCCTAGTAAAGTGCTGAGCACTTCAGGAGTTTCAAAAACAACAGAAGACAAGATCCCAGTCTTTGAGGAATTTATAATCTTCTTAGGTTGACAAGATGTCCACATGCGAGACACTTAAAAAATGCTTTAAGGAAGTGCCAGATGGTGTCTGTTGAACAGGCTCTGAGCTCTGTGACACATCAGGGCATGGGACTGAGCCTTGGGCTGAAAGACAGGGAAGGCTGCCTAGAGGGATTTGAGCTGGGGCTCGGAGAACAAAGTGTAGGGTGAATACTGATGTGGAACTCACAAATAATAAAGGTTTTTAAATTTCTATTGTGTCTTGGGATAGATGAATGAAAACTGGGTTTTGTAAAGGATGTAGCTAGGGTGAATGCTGCCTTAGGATAAGGACCCAGAATTCTTGTTCCAAAGAATATGAAGAAATACGTCTGTTCTCAGGCTAGAACTTGGGTTTTGGCAAAGGGCAATTCACTTTCTGTTGAGATCTCTGCTTTGCTAATGCTCCATGAGGTACGCAGCCTTCGATCATGTAAATGACATGGAATAGGGAAAATGGTTTATATTTCTTACCTCAAGCAAGCTAGGACTTGTTAATGAATGAATAAATGGGAAATGTTAAGAGAAACTTTTAAAAAAAATATATTTTATTGATTTTTCACAGAGAGGAAGGGAGAGGGATAGAGAGTTAGAAACATCGATGAGAGAGAAACATCGATCAGCTGCCTCCTGCACACCCCCTACTGGGGATGTGCCCGCAACCAAGGTACATGCTCTTGACCAGAATCGAACCTGAGGCCCTTGAGTCCACAGGCTGATGCTCTATCCACTGAGCCAAACCGGTTAGGGCTAAGAGAAACTTTTTAAAAAGACCATAGTTGGCAAGTCAGGCAGAAGTTTTCATGAAGATCATGAAGATATAGGAAGCAGCAGATGTGCAGGAAAGAACAGGGTTTTTAAAATCCAGAAGATCTAGGTTCAAATTCTACCTCCGTGGCCTGAGCCGTAGTTTCCTGGCTTATAAAAGAGAAATCAGCGTGGTACTTTGCAGGGTTTTATTTTTGAGGATGCAATAAATAGATTATCTATGCAAAATACTTAGGACGGCACTTAACAAGTAGCAAAGACTCAATAAATAGTTGTAATTATTATTTTAAGGAAATGGTGTGAACAGTTGGAGTTCGAACCACTGCAGTTCAGTGCCTGTTATGTGTCTGACACTGGCTTACATGGGCACCTTACACACGTGATTAAACGTAATTGTCACAAGAGACACGTGAGGAAGATACTGTGATTCTCATGTTAGAGATGAGGAAACTGAGCCTCAAGGAGGTTAAGGGACCCAAGTGAGGTTGATTTGAACTTGGGTGCCTGATTCCAGAATCTTACTCTCTTTTCCTTAGAGAGCAAATCAAAGATGGGGATTGCCAGGGAATTTCCAGGCTAGGGCCCTGCATCACAGACTCTCTGTTCAGATGCCGTAGAAGGGACCAAAGAGATTGGGGGAGAGGAGGCTAAGTGATGCAAGCCCAGGGGAGATGATTGCTAAAGACAACATACAGGTAGGCAGTCTCTTCTTGAGCCAAACTCCTCAGTGAGCTCCTGACAGCAATGTTGCCCAGGAATGTCAGAGGGAGAGACAGAGTCCCTGAGAACCCGGAGAGCTAAGCAGGTGTGACCTTTCTCTTCCCTTGGGTCAGTGCCTTCTCTCTCTGGGAGGCCTGGAGCCCTTGGGAGCCCTCCTGCTCCCGTGACCCCTCTCCAGCCCTATGGAGGAGGGATGCTGGCTTCAGTTCCCCAATGCGGAGGCGGCAGCTGGCCTCAGCCGTGGCAATGGCTCCGGTCTAATGAAAACATTGCAAGATGGACAAGGCATAAAGCAAAGCAGAGCCACTGATGTGTGGGCAGGTGCAAGCAAAAAAGAACAAAAAAGTATTTGAGCTTGCAAAGGTGAATTGCTGAGACATGGGATATCTTAATAGCGTGGGAAAAGGGGATTGTGAGATCAAAGGCTATGATAAGAGATATATTATTTCCTCATGACTCTGAGAGCGACAGTCATACATGCAGGGCAGACACCCCACACATACCCATTTCTTTGATTTAAAAGTGAGACTTACTCCACCCTACCCTACCCCACCCCACGAGCCCATGCTGCACTGGTTTTATTTGCTGCTGGAATGCAAGACGTCCAGGGCCCACCACATTTGCTCTGGTGTGCTTTTAATTTTGTTTCCAGCTCACATTTATATTTCTTCATAGCGGAGTATTTTTCTGTGGCGAAGCATCCTGGTTTTGTCCTGAAGTCCCAGCCTGTGTTCTTCATTTGGTTGTAACCATTGGGACCATTCGGAGCCTTCTTTCTTTAACTATTGCATTTAAGAGAGGCAAGCCCGTTTGCCAGCACTTTCTAGTTCTTACAATGGAAAGCAGTTTGTTAGAGATTGTTCTCTGCTTTTGGAGATGGAGTTTATTTATTTCAGTTTATAGCCATTGTCTTCACACCCGTCTCGGTGACTAATAGTGTAAGATGGATTTCCTTTTTTTTTTTTCCTTCCTTGAAGTGAGTTTCAAATCCCCAAAGAATTTCTGGGAGGGCGAAAAAAAGATCCTTTAATTGAAGGCAAGAGAAAACAAAACAAAAAAGCATAAGAAAGCTGACAAAAATATCATGTTTAATGAAATCAAGTTCCATCTCTGCAGATGGCTGTGAAGGCACAAAATGACCTAAAGATAGAAAAACGGGTTTCCTTTACGTGCCTGGTAAAGACTGGTTTTTCTTTTGCATGCTGCATATGTGACCAACCAGCACATCACCGAGACCCTGACCCAGCAGGTAGGCAGGGAGTCCAGCCTCCTTGTGACTCCTGGAGGCATCCTGGGCTCTGCTCCGAATGCCTGCAGCCCTGCATTGTGTTCTGTGTCACTTGACACTCAGAGACTCAGTTGTGATTCTGATCCAAACTCAGTGTGACCTTGGGCAAAGGATTTAACCTCCCGGGGCCTCTCTTTCCTCCTTTGTGAGCTGGAGGGAATCGTATGTAGCTCGGCAGGTTTGGGTGAGGTTCATTTAAGATAAGGTGGGGAAAGTTCTTGGTACAATGTCTGGCCCAAGAAAAAGTGCCGGTTTCTCCCGTGGCTTGATCTTCCCACTGTGTGTGCAACCAGATCCCAATCTCCTGTAGGCGGGGCTGGCTTTTGCACACCTGAGGATACCGAGGAGGCCCTTCCAATATCCATGGACTAAAGGTGTAACCATGAATAACGCAACGACTGAGGCAGATTTCTTCAAATGACCTGAAAAAGTACCAGTCTCTCTGAACTTCCCTCTTAAACACACAACTTTAGCAAAACCCGAACAAAAAGACACATTGAAAAACTTGACAAGTTTGAAGTTAACTGTATTTCATTAAGAATTAATGACTTGAAAGTTTCCCTGTTCTGCTATCAATGCTCACATCTCCGGTAACTTTTTCTTTCCCGCTTCCTGTCTGTGGAATTACTCCTCTTGAGGCTGAGAGGTCTTGGTTCTGTTTTGCTGCTGAAGTGGACTTGACCCTTTTCCATCAGGGAAGGGTGCCCTGGCTGTAAGGAAGGCATTCGGATCTCTGGTTCATGAGATCTCAAGGTAGCAAAGTCACGTTTTATTTTGGAGTCTTACTTCCTAGAAAACCATGGGGACCTCTGTATCTTGAATCTGCCCTTTCTGTCTCCCTCTTCACACACACACCATTTTAAACACTCGGTTGGCATCTCTGAATCCCCCCAGGACCCCTAATCTGCATGCCGTTTTTCGAGCCTCACTTCCTTTCCTCCTCCTTGCTGTCTGTGCAGTAGCATGCCCTCCCTCTTCTGTTTGGTTGTCCAGCTTGGCCCGTTATCTCTCTGGGTGCTATTTGCTCATCTCCGTTCCCTTTAAGATGGGACATGGACACCTGAATTCACTAAGTTGGCTTCGTCGAACCCAAGGGGGTATTGTCTCTCATTTATCCTCCTTTTCCTCTTTTTTCTTCTTCCTTTTCTTTCCCTCTCTTAGTGTGTGTCAGCCCATGTACCTTGCAGCTATTCTGGCTGGAGTGTCATATTTTTAAAAATTCAGAAAAACCTTTTATTTTGATGTTCTTTATAAAAATTCCATATCATACCTAGCAACCCAAATTGGCCTGAAAGATAAATAGCAGCTACTTTTTCTTTTTCAAATTACAAAAGGTTTCCCCTCCAGGAACAATAGCTGGTACACTGACAGTGAACCCATTTATTAAAATGATTTATATTTCACTTTCCTGAAATGTGTCTGTTGTGTAATTTGAGGCAAACCTGTGTTCCTTTATGGGTTTTCCGTCCCCTCATTCTGTTCACTCCAGCCCTTCCCTGCCCATCCTTGCCTTTGCCAGTTTGCTAGAGACTTAGCAGCAAGTGCACATTAATACCTTCATCAGGTGAGTCAAGTCCGGAGCTCTTTGATATGCATCCTTCCCTTGCTCTTCCAGGGCAGGATGGGTGAGAAGGGAATAGCACTGCTTTTAATCACTTGGAAAACATGCCCTTCCCCTTGGCTTTGCTTTTGTTCAGAGGCTTTTAAGCTTGTTAAGTCACACCTGGCCCCCAAATAATTGCATCTTCTACATTAAAGTTTATGGTCCCCTTTAATGGGGCTGGCATGAGAGCTGGGGAGCTTAGAGACAGACCACGGCTTTCACTGAGCAGGGAAACTCACCCGGGTGTGATACTGTGGGGGTGCACCACATCGTCTTGGAGGGGAGCACTCACCCGCAGGGCATGGGGGTTCTGAGTGTAGAAGCCTGCATGCTCTGACTGCAAGCGTGACCCTCGCAGAGACTGGTTAATGATGCCCCCTCCTTGCTTGGTGATCTTGGCTTTCTATTTTGTCTAAAATCCTTTCTTTCAAATAGCCTCAAAATGTCTTTTATCTCTGCCAAGGCCAAAGGAGCAATAAGAGTTAAATTTAGTTAGCTGTGCCTAAAGTCAGTCTCTCTCTCTCTCTCTCTCTCTCTCACATACACACACACACACACACGCACACTCACACATGCATGCATACACGTGTTCTCTTTCTCTCTCTCTTTCAACTTAACTGGTTTAATTTCCATTATGAAAGGTGAAAGGTGAAGTCCTGGTAGGGAGTTGGGACATTGCCCTTGGGAACAAAGTTAGCACATGAGTGAAATACTGAGTCTGAGAAAGATCACCTTTTTTTTTCTCTGAAGGGCAGTAAGGTGACTGGCTCTGGGTGCAGGCGGGACCCCCCAGGGGAGCCTCGCACGCTGCAGACAGGCTGCTCTGCCCTTTCTCTGGTTACCCGATCTCGCTCCATGTGCTGCTTTTAGAACTTCCTGGTGCGCAGGTCTGGCCTCACAAAAGGGAACAGCCATTCGTGTCCAGACACATTGCAGACTTCTGGCAAAATAGCCAGAGCTCACGAAAATTTACACTTTTCCTGGCACCTGGCCGAGAGCGTGAGCAGGACTTGGCTTGGGTTTGCTTTCAGTTAGAAAAGCCCTTTGGGGGGTTGGGGGGGGCGGTGTTGAGAGTTGGGGGTGGGGTGGCAGCAAGATCCTTAGGAAGGGTCAGAGCTGCTGAAATAAATATCGGCTGGGCTGGGGAGAGCAGTTCCTGTAATTATATCTGCCCGATGACTTATAATCAGCATTCTTAGCAGAGTCTGTAACTTTCATGCTTTTTTTCGTTCTGTGTGCAGTATGGGTGGCACTGATGGGGGACGGTGGGGAAAATAACACCTGATTTTAAAAAAATGACGGTGTTAGTGGGGTTGCTGCTGTTGCCATGAACATCATCCTCATGGAGATTCCCTCTGAAATATTGCCAGGGGGGCATTTGCCGGAATTTCTGGTGTTTGGGAAGGAGTCCGGGGACGGGGCATTGTTTTTCCTCGGGAGAAGCCTGTGTACCTAGACATTTTAAACAGCAAAACGAGGCTGTGCCTGTGAATAGCTCAGACTTGCCATGTGGGTCCTGCCCTCCAAGCGAGGGTCCGGTTTGGATCCCCACCGAATGCAGCCCATTCTCCGTCTCCTGCCTTTGAACAACTTGAGAAAAACCAGCCGTCTGCCAGTCCACAGGCTGTGTCATTTCCTTCCCTCTCTAAGCCTCACTCTTTCCACAAAGGAGACTTTTCAAATTAACGTTTTCAGTTCATTAAAGACCTTTTCGCAAACATTTCGTTCTGGTAAAGGCAGCGTTTCATCTGGAAATGGTCAGGCTCATGCTGGCACAGAATAGTGTGAGAAAGAAAAAAGTCAAACCCCTTCCACCAAGTGGACAGACAGTGTGCAGTAAGCCTCACCTGGCTCTTCCTTAGAGGACCAAGCGATTTCCTTGAGGGAAAAACAAAATCAATGAATGAAAATTATTTGTTCTTATTTGTTGTGCAAAGGAATAGGGGAGCTTGACTTTCTTCATTCCCTTTCTTAAAAAAAAAAAAAAAAGGATTCTCTGGGAAGAAGCAACTCACCACCGTGCCCCTTTGTCTTGCATTTGCTAACATCCATCACAGCCTCTCTGGGTCCGCTCTGTGCTTGGGAGTAATGCATGAAAATCCGTCTGCCTCCAGATGAAAATATGGCCTTCCCGTCCCTGCCTGGGTTGAATAAGACCCTTGGAGAGTCTCATGTCAATGGCTGGCTACCCCAGAACAGCTCAATGGAGCAAAGCAGCAGTACCTTGACAAGCTTGAGTGCATGGGACTTATTGGACAAAGTTACAGAAAACATTCAGTTGACACAGGACTGGAGCTAGGCCTGCTGAGCATGAGTTTGTACTGCTGTCGTTGCCCCAGCCTGGGAGAAAAGAATCAAGAATCTTAGTGTAGGAAGGACCCTCAGAAACTAGCTAGTGTGTGTGTGTGTGTGTGTGTGTGTGTGTGTGTGTGTGTGTTTTAGCTGTGTTTTGTAGAGCCCCAGACAACTTCAGGCTTAGTTCCATTTTTATCTGTTAAATATGTGGAATTTGGCATGAGATTTCCACTAGACCCTTAAGCTCCTTGAGGCCTTGTGTTGTGTGTGTTGTTCATGTTATTTGCACCTAAGTAAATATTTGAGTGAATAGAGTAATGTAGCTTAAAAGGAGTTTGAAAACCACAGATCTAGGCCTTTTGCCCTTCCCTTCCACCCATTTTACATCAAGGCTAGAGAAGCTGAGTGGGTTTCCTAAAGTCCTCCAGCTAGCCTAGTCCACAGCTAGTGTCTTCATGTCTCCTCCGTCAGTAGGACCCAACAAAACCCACAAATGCCAACTTCTGATGGGCAGCTTTCAGGTGGGCTGCTCTTCTCCACTCACCATCCAACCAGTGAGCATGACTGCTGGGGTATTTAAGACCGTGAGCTACATGAGAGCAGGAAGTATGCTTCTTTTGTTCATTACTATGTTCTGTGTACCTAGCACAGTGCCTGACAGAAGCTGCTCGAACCCTGTACAATTTGTTGAATGAATGAAAACAAACACAATTGCAGCTCAAGTTCCCTTCTCTTGAATAATCTAGAGAGAAAGATAATGCTTAGTCCCAAATTTGTCCTCAAGAACCCAAGGGTCATGAAGGTCATTGGTTCTTAAAGTGTCAGTACCAATGGGGCTTCACACTCAGCAGCATCCAGCCTCTGCTGTCATTGCCATCATCATCATCATCATCATCAAGAGCAGCAGGCAGGTAGGTAATTCCTTACTCTTATGAGCTGCACAGGGAAATAAGCAGCTCTGGCCTTGCTTGAACATGGCTACGGATTGGTCCTACGCCTCATCTCACTCCTGCCCTGTGCAAATGGCTTTCTACAGCCTGAATTCATGGCATGATGCAAAGCACATCATAGTCCTGAAGCAGCAGATTTGGGTGCTAGAGTTGGCTCTACAACTTCTTGGTTCTGTCACCTTGTACATGTCCCCTGTCTTATTTGACTTCAGTTTCTATATCTGACAAAAGGGAAAACAGACTATGTGGGTTTGCTTTTTAACAACCCTGTGATGTTGGTCAGACTACATAATCTTTAGCTCTAAGCCTCAGTGTCCTTAACTGTAGAATGGATTACTAACAGTAGGTACCTCTCAGGGTTGAAGTAAGGATTATGAGCTAATGTATGCAATATGCTGAGCATAGTAAATACTTGAATATATATATATTCAAGCCCCATTGGTGCTGACACTATATATATATATATATATATATATATATATATATATATATAGTATATATACACATACATATATTCATTCATACTTGTTTTCATCCCACAGGAATTGTAAGATTCATATGGAACAATTCATTCCACAAATGAATTCTATATAAGGGAAGGCTATTGAATTTTTAATTATTTTCTCTGTATATCCAATTACCTACTAGCGTTCACACTTAGCTGTTTTATAGAAATACCAAAGGTAAATGGTTCCAAATGGAAGTCATGACCTTAGTTCATTTCCAGAATTCTCCCCACCTCCCTTACCCTTCCTGCCCCCGCCACCCCAAACTCATCTCCTCTTCCTGTGTTTCTTGTTTCAGTAAATGGTGTCAACATCTTTGTAATTATCCAAACCAACAGTTGGAAAGAAGTCAACTTCCCCCTCACCTTCATAACCAATCAATTACCAAGTCCTGCCAAATCCCCCGTTAGGGGACCCTCTTCTAAAGCTGGGTCCACTCTCCCTCAGCACTGTGCTACCCAGGATCAAGGCATAACCTGTTGCCTGGGCTTGGGCAGCTGCCTCTCAGTGACTCTACTGTCCCATTGTTGCTGTCTACCCTTATATGTCTACCCTCATATGTTTGTATCAATCTACTTCTTGCTTTTGACCTTTATGCAAACAACAACTCTTCCCCTTACCTGGACAACTCTTCAGAACTAAGTTTAGAGAGTTCCTACAGGAAGCCTTCCTGACTACCCTTCTTCAGTCTGAGTGAGGAGTTTCTTTGAGGTTCATCTTACCTCTACTGTCCCAGGCATACCTTTGCCACAGTTAATCATTAGGCCATAGTAAGATTTTTAGAGACTCTAAACCTAGAATGGATTAAGGTGTCTTTTTTTTGTTTGTTTTTAAATATATTTTTATTGATTTCAGAGAGGAAGGGAAAGAGAGATAGAATCATCAATGGTGAGAGAGAATCATTGATCGGCTGCCTGCTGCACACACCCTACTGGGGATCAAGCCCACATCTGGGCATGTGCCCTTGACTGGAATCGAACCTGGGACATTTTAGTCTGCAGGCCAACACTCAATCCACTGAGCCAAACCAGCTAGGGCAAGCTGTCTTTGTTTTGATATGCAGTCTAAAATCAAAACAATTCTAAACTCTAGATGTTATAGTAATAATAGTGAACGCTTACTGAGCACTTGTTATGCACCAGGCACTGCTGCTTTACATATGTTAAAAGTCATTTAATTTTTACAATAAATAATTTAATAATCATATAATATGCTTATGCTATCCCCATTTTATAGACAAGGAAATTAAAGCCCAGAATGTGTGTGTTTTTTAAAATGTCACTTTAATTTACATTATTTTGCCTAGTCATCTGTGAGATAGTTCAGGAGGCAGCCGATCGATGTTCCACCCTCACATCAATGTTTCTATCTCTCCCTCTCCCTTCCTTTTTTCTCTCTAAACAAAATCAATAAAATATTTTTTTTAAAAAAATAATGCATGTACATTTCACTGTGTGCGTGTACACACATAGCTTCGCCATAAAATAATTTTTGTAATTTGCGTTGTTAATTATTTCAATCATCATTTTCACTCCACAGTTTTTGTTTTGTAATTTGGAGCCAAATTGTTGTTTTCTTCTTAAACATTTTCTTGGCCCTTGACACACCCACAGCCTCAGGCACTGCGCATACAATAGCTTTGCCTGTGGGTACTTCCAGGACCAGAGTGATCCACCTAAAAGGAGCAAGATGTATTGAAGTCGAGTTCAGCATCCCCGCAAAACTGTTCCCCATCCCTTTCATCCTGTTCCCGGGCCTTCTCTCCCGCCCCGCCCCATCTGCCAGACTGCAGGCGTGTGCGACAGAGGATGAGCTCTGAGTTTTATGGTATCGGTAGTTGTCCCCCAAGTGCACGCGTCTAATTAGGCTTGACACTACCGAGGCGTTTCCCTGACATTTATGTCACTGTCTCTCAGTCTTTAGCAGCATTCGGTCTTGTGGGAAGCACAACAAACAATGTCAGAAACAACATAAAATTCCCCATTAGAGGGGGCCCTCGGAAGCCGTGCTGCTGTTTATTAGGCGCACTCAAAGGGGAGGCCGAAGGGTGGGGCCCGCGTGTGGATGCCGCGCTCGGAGGAAGAAATAAAATGGCTCATTTAAATTCTTAAGAACTGCAGAGGAGGCAGAAGACACAATGAGTATCTTAGAGAAGAAAGGCCATCAGTTGAACAAACTAATCACATGGTAATCAAAGTGATTCGCTGCCTACTGAGAAGTACTTCAGAAGAAGTTCCAGCCTGGGAGAGTAAAAACCCTATCGAATGACAGCTTTCATAAATTATAGATCTTTTAAAATTGCATAAAGTAATGTGTAATAACGTGCGAAATGGATTTAAAGACGAAAAGTGCCCTAAGCATCCGAGGAAGGCCAGTGAACAGGCAGGTCTGACTTGGAAAGGGGCTGCGCGGGCCTTTGCAGGGTGAACCATCTCTGTGCAAGCCCCGCCTCCCAGTGCAACCTCCGCCCCGCGCTAAGCCCCGCCCACCGCACCAAGCCCCGCCCAGATCCGGGTCTCCAGGCGCTGATGTAAAGGTGCTCTGCATTATCTGATTGCTGCCTGGATCTGGGTGCCTAGAGAGACTGGCTCCACGAAGACCTTAACAGGGGGTACGTGACAGTTCTCTCCCCACTGCAAACCGCACCCCCATTTTTACAGACTGGCGAGCCAAGCGTTGGCCGGGGCATGGGGACCCTGGCCTCTGCGCCGAGGGCAGAATTCCAGCCCCGTAGTCCTGGTAGGCCACTGGGTGAGCTGGGGTTGGTGGGGAGTACTACTTACCGAAGTTCTCCCCTCTCGCCCTAAGATTGTCCTAAATGTGGGCTGAGTCCTGAATTCGTCTGCCACCAGGGCTCTAGCTGTGTGGGCATGTAGGATTGTGGCCTGCAGAGCAGGGCAGCTCAGGGACACGGTAGCCCGCGTCTGCTCGTGAAGGCCAGGCCAGCTTGCAGCCAAGGGTCAGAAGAGAAAACAGACTTGTCGAGAACCTAGCTTTCTCTGGAATACACTCCAAAATAGTGCAGGATAGCTTAAAAGCTGGGCCTGAGCTTCTTAACCTGAGATCCTTGAGTTTGTGGAGGGTTCTTGCACCTCTTCAACTTGGGTCAAAATATTGTGTGTATGAGTTTTTCCCCCACTTTTATCCTATTCTCAGAGGCTGAAAGTGAAGTCTCGCTGCTGCTTGGACCAGAATAGTATGACAGTGTCTGATGCCTGCATCTGATATTCTTTGAAAAAATGATTGGTCAGGCTCAGGATTTCTTTTTCCTTGTGTCTCCCTTTCCTTTTCTTCCTACCCTCTAGTGGAGAGGGAATGGTGGATAAGAGGTAGAGATTTGTTAGCATCATATCCTGTGGTAGTGCTGCTATTGAGAGATTAGGAAGAGGAGAGTTGATGTGGCTCATTTAAAATATCACTTTAGATCAGTGGTTCTCAACCTTCCTAATGCCGCGACCCTTTTATACAGTTCCTCATGTTGTGGTAACCCCCAATTTCATTGTTACAAATTGAACACAAAGCATAGTGATTAATCACAAAAACAATATGTAATTATATGTGTTATCCCATGGTCTTAGGCGACCTCTGTGAAAGGGTCGTTCGACCCCCAAAGGGGCCTCGACTCACAGGTTGAGAACCGCTGCTTTAGATATTAGAGACCGTGATAGGCAGGGTAAGGACTCAGCCTTGCCCTTCCAGAATGCAGCCAGGAGAAAGGGTCACCTGGACCTCACCAGTTTCAGTGTGGGGGCACAGTGAGAGGAGCCAGGGAGATCAGCGGGAAGGGACTCCCAGAGACCATCTGAGACAGTCTGTTAAGATGAAAAGTGACTCGATGGGAAAATGGACAGTTTGCAGTATTGTCTCAATGCTGTGTCTGCTCGCATTCAGACTGCCATTGTTTTCTTCCTGGTAATGGGCTCTACCTGAAAGCCCTTGCAGACGTCCAGGGCATGGCTGAGAGGTCACAAACGGTTCCATGGCTTAATAAGAAAAGTTGGAAAACCACTAGTGTAGCCTAACAATGGGGCTTTGTGCGCTAGCCTGACCCTGCCTACCGGCGGGCCTTTTGTTTCCAACAATTATTGGCACCGGACTTCAGGAGGCCATCAGCTCTGCTTCTCTCTTAAAGTCAGAAATAGTTGCAGCTGGCATTTATTTTTGATTTTTTTTTAAATCTTACTTAATTCCAGGGACCTGCCCTTCTCTGAGGCCATGGCTGAACAGGAGTGGCCTGCTCTCTCTCCCCCATTTGTAAGGCAAGACAGGAGACAATACTCTGTCCGACTCAGTGCCGGCTGTCTGGATGAGTGCGACGCCAGCTGTCAGCCCGGGATGAGGTCAGACAGAGGCCACCCTGGTCCCAGGTGGGCAGGGGTCACCCAGGTGACCAGACTGCACCGGAGGCCCAGGGAGTGTGCAGGAGCATGAACTGTTGGCCTCCTCTGCAGGGGAGGAGCTGCAAGGGCTGATGGGAATGAACTGCAAACTCTGGCCAAGGGGAGAGCATTCCAGGTGCCTCCATCCTTTCAGGAAGTTCAGGCTTTCTATTGAGCTGAGCTGTGCATCTGCAACTTGAACACAGGGGCCTCCAGGCTGTGCTGGCAGGGCAGCCTGTCATCCTTAATCGCTTTATCATCTGGGGGAGTGCTTCAGGCAGAGGTGGTGCATAGATCCAGCCCTCTCCCTGGCTTGGAAGGCAGTGAAGTGTAATGATTAAGGATGAGCATTCTGGAGCCAGACAGCCTGTGTTCAAATTCTGCTCTGCCACTTAGTAGCTCGGCAACTCTGGGCAAGTGATTTAATTTGTTCATCTATAAAACAGGCCAAATGAAAGTATGTACTTGTTTCATAGGCTGGTTGTAAGTTTGAATGAATTGATGCATATAAAACCCTTAGAGCAATGCCTGGTAAACAGTAAGAACTCAATAAATGTCAGGTTTTATTATTAGCAAAAAATATACAGCCTGTAAGCAGATCTCCAGGGAAAAGGACCCTTCTTAACTTCCCTGGTAGTTGTGTTCTGGTACCTTCTTATCTAAATAATTCCTTTAAATTGGGACCTCTGCCTTTTTCTATAAATTCTCTTATCTAATAATATAGTATGTTCTTATTAAACATTTTTTAAAAATTCTGATTAAAAAACAAACAAATGTCAAACTCTTTGTATGAATATACTTCAAGAAAGGAAAAATCTTTAGCCTAGGGCTAGGCCCTAGGATAAGATCCTGACAGTTTGTGTTTTTTATAAGCTCCAGTTTTTAAAAAGGCACGCTACCAGATCAAAGGTATGTTGTAAAGCTATAGTAATAAAATAGTATGATACTGGTTTAGGAAAAAGATAGACAAAGCAATGGAACAAAATCGAAAAGTCCAGAAATGCAGCCAGAAATATATATGAGACATTACTAAATTATAAAGGCGGTATGGCAAAGCAATGGGTAATTGATATGTCCTTTCGATAGATGGTATTGAGACACTGGCAAATCATTTGGAAAAATAAATAAACCTGTATTCCTAAATGTAAAAAGAAAAAGTAAATCATAAAAGAGCAATCACAAAAAAAAAGAATGTAAACTTTAATGATATTCAAGTAGAGCAGACATTCCTAAGTATGACATGAAGCCCTGGGAGCTATAAAAAAAGCTGATTAGTTTGATGACATAGACTCTAAAACTTCTTTGTGTCAGTATAGTAAATAAAACATGCTAAGTCTAGATAGCAAAAATACCATAAACAAATAAAAAATGGCTACCTTGGGGAAATCTTTTTAAACATATAGTTCCTTAATATGCAAAGAGCTCTTCCAAATAAATAAAAAGACAAGTATGCCAGTAGGAAAATAGGTGAAACTCAAGAATAGATATTTTTTAAAGGAAAAGACATAAGTGACCAATAAATATATGAGATTTTTTTTTAAAAAGCAGGTTAAACCATGTATCATTTTCACTTTTCTAATTGGTAGTTTCAAGAGTCTTATAATACCTAGTGTTTCCAGGGTGTTAGGTTACAAGCTCTCGAACAGTGTTGGTGGGCATGTAATTGGTACTATTTTAAAAAAAGGCAGTTTGATAATACTGGTATGTATCCAAATTCAAAATGTACATTCATAGTGACATAGAAATGCTATTTCTAGTAATTTATTCTATATACATTTGTGTATATGTGTTTACATATCTATCTATCTATCTATCTATCTAAATGAACATTTAATATGCAACATTCCTTATAATCGCAAAAATTGGAGACAGCCTAAATTTCTATCAGTAGGGGAATGATTAAATAAATAAAGATACCTTGATACAATGGAATCCTTTATAACTTCTAAAAAGAATTAAATAAGTCTTTCTATATTTTATAGAAATTTGTCCAAAATATGTTAAGAGAAATAGCATTAAGACAGTTTATATAATACTAGCTTATTTGTATGAAAATGTTTGTGTGTATTATATTCTTTTAAAAAAATTTTTTAAAAATAAATCTTTATTGTTCACATTATTACAGTTGTTCCTCTTTTTCCCCCCATAGCTTCCCTCCACCTGGTTCCCACCCCACCCTCTGCCTTTACCGCCCCCCCTCCACTGTCCTCATCCATAGGTGTACGATTTTTGTCCAGACTCTTCCCGCACCCCTCACACCCCTTCCCCCACCGAGAATAGTCAGTCCACCCCCTTTCTATGCCCCTGATTCTATTATATTCACCAGTTTACTCTGTTCATCAGATTTTTTATTCATTTGATTTTTAGATTCACTTGTTGATAGATATGTATTTGTTGTTCATAATATTTATCTTTACCTTTTTCTTCTTCCTCTTCTTAAAGAATACCTTTCAGCATTTCATATAATACTGGTTTGGTGGTGATGAACTCCTTTAGCTTTTATCTGTGAAGCTCTTTATCTGACCTTCAATTCTGAATGATAGCTTTGCTGGATAAAGTAATCTTGGTTGTAGGTTCTTGGTATTCATCACTTTGAATATTTCTTGCCACTCCCTTCTGGCCTGCATAATTTCTGTTGAGAAATTGGCTGACAGTCATATGGGTACTCCCTTGTAGGTAACTGACTGTTTTTCTCTTGCTGCTTTTAAGATTCTCTCTTTGTCTTTTGCTCTTGGCATTTTAATTATGATGTGTCTTGGTGTGGTCCTCTTTGGATTCCTTTTGTTTGGGGTTCTCTGTGCTTTCTGGACTTGTAAGTCTATTTCTTTCACCAGGTAGGGGAAGTTTTCTGTCATTATTTCTTCAAATAGGTTTTCAGTATCTTGCTCTCTCTCTTCTTCTGGCACCCCCATAATTCGGATGTTGGTATGCTTGAAGTTGTCCCAGAGGCTCCTTACACTATCTTCATATTTTTGGATTCTATTTTCTTTTTGTTTTCCCGTTTGGGTGTTTTTTGCTTCTTTGTATTTAAAATCTTTGACTTGATTCTTGCGATCCTCTAGTCTGCTGTTGGATCTCTGTATATTATTCTTTATTTCAGTCAGTGTATGCTTAATTTCTAGTTGGTCCTTCAGATCTACCTATTGCTGTGGGTGAGAGTGGATACTGAGGAAGACAATGAAGGGAGAATGAAAAGATTAAATGAAAGGACCTTGCTTGGGCCAACATGGTGTGTGCCATGAACTGGGGCACAAGGGCAACTCAGCTCTGGGCACCTGTCCATTTATTCATCACCCATCCTCGATTACAGCTCTACCTGGTATATCATTTGAAAGAGGATAAGATTGACATGGAAGGTCCCTCACCAGCTGACACCACCCTTCCTTTTCCTCAGTGTGTCCCTGCTAAGGGCCATTCAACAGCTGGCTAGAGAACAGTGTAATCAGGCCTCCTGCTTGTGGGTCTGCATTCCAGGTGGCTTCCCCTCTGCCTGGCCTTGCCCTGTCCTGCTGCTGGCGTCATGGTTTCAGATAGGAAGGACTGGTACATAGCTCCCTCCTTCTGTGCCCTGTGCTCTTCCATGCCATCTTTAGTTTGCTACTTAGGAGACCACCTTGAGCAGCCTTGACCTTCACAGATCATCTCTGAGTCTAAACACACCCCTTCCCTCAGGAAGGTCTTTTTCCTTGTTAGAATGCCATTGTTGTACAACTCACCTCACATTAGTTGTGTCCAGCATGTTGACTTGATTCAATGGAAATGCATATGCATATGGAAAAGCAAAATTGACCAAACTTGACTTTCAGCAATTTTAATCATTTAGACTCTAGTGACTCTAATCCTAATTAGGCTCCAGCATCCTTTAAAATAAGTTGCCTGTGGATAGTGTAACTTGCAGCTGGTTAGGGCCTCTAATTATACCCATGGTTGAGAGGATGACTATTACAGAATGACTCTTGCCATTGGACAAAGAAATCAGAATGTCAGCCACCTCTGGCACTGCCAGGGCATTGGGTCTTCAAGTTCAATGGGGTTCAAGCTATGGAGTGTTAGCGTATCATGATTTTTCTTTGTCAGTCTTTTTTTTTTTTTTAATATATTTTTATTGATTTCAGAGAGGAAAGGAGAGGGCGCAAGAGATAGAAACATCAATGATGAGAGAATCATTGATCAGCTACCTCCTGCATGCCCCTACTGGGGATCGAACCTGCAACCTGGGCATGTGCCCTTGATTGGAATCGAACCCAGGACCCCTTCAGTCTGCAGGCTGACACTCTATCCACTGAGCCAAACTGGCTAGGACTTTGTCAGTCTTTAAAGATGAGGAAAGGAGTCTGGAGCCTGAATAAGCAAGACCTGGAATGTTGAGCCAGATCTATAAAGAGGAAACATTAAAATATTTTCATCTGGATTAATGCCCTGCTGGTGGTATCTTTCTGTAGCTATCTAGGGATAAAGTCTAATCACAATAATAATAATTTAAAAAAATCCCAATCGAGCCTCCAAACATCCTATCCTCATCAGAAACTTGGCAGCATCATTCTGGGGTGTTTTTTTTTTTTTTTTTTTTTTTTTTTTTTGGCACTATTGGGAAGCAGAGGCATGGAACTATGCACTTCTATAGCTTTCCTGACCCAAACCAGGATTCCAAGGTAAAGGTAGTAGTGATATTTGTCCCTCTTGGTTTTGTACACTTGATTTCTTTCTTCATCTTGTATTTTTCTCTTTCTAAAGGTTTAATTGATGTACCAACATGACAGTAGATGAGTCTTCTGAAAAGAATTCTTTTGCAAGGTAAGTGGTGGGAGGGGGTACAAACTTGAAAAGATACGGGGGTGGGGTGACTGGGCATTGTGGAGGCAAGGGTTACCATTCGGCAGAGTCTGTCTGTGGGAGCCACTGGAGTAGAGGCTTCCTGGCTCTAGAAGCTTCTACAGGATGTCCTGGGCCTGATGTTTCCCTTCTCTGCAGTTGTGAGAGAGCCTAGGGATAGGGACCAGGAACAGGACCAGGGCCACCCACTGTGACCACTCAGTCCCTTCCTGCTTTTATCAGGGACTTAGGAGACCCATCCTACAGAACAGAGGTCTTGAAAATTGATGTGGTGTGTGACAGCTTTCCTTTTTATAAGTGGTGGCAACTGGTTGCATGAGAAATGCTGTGTCCAGGTTGATGTTCATGTTAGTAGTGAGGGGAGAGGCACCTGGTGCTAGGACCTATATGGAATTTGGAGCCCTTTTTTTTGCTAGTTATTTGGCATTATGATAATCGGCAAGGTGTCTGGCCCTCTCTGATGAGACAAAGGCAGTAATTTCTGGTAGGTTCTGATACTATTGTTAAGAAGAGGTGTGGTAATGATTCTGTGGGAGAAATTCGGGGATGGAAATAAGAAGGAACTCCCATTAGAAATGTGCCTTGGTGCCGCCCAGAGGAAATTTTTGTAGAGCTGGCAATGGGAGCAAATAAGCATAGAAATGTTTCCTGCCCATATGAATGTTTTCTCAACCACAAAGGTGGTGGTTGGAAAGCAGACAAAATTGGAACTTATTTTGTCTATGGGGCTGGTACAAAATAAAAAAGTAAATAAAGTCGGCATGCAGATAAGGACTTACTTCCAAGCGCTCTCTAAGATAACCATTTTGAAGGTAGGTAGGACTGTGGTGGAGGGTTACAGTATCCAAAGACAAGAAGAGCAATTAATCCAAGTGCAGTTTCCTCTTTATTGTGCCCCGTGTCTTTGGCCTTGAAGGGCAGAGACTCCGAATTGGTCCGGTGTGATGCTTCAGCAGTCATAAAGATTTAATTACAATCCCTATTTGATCAGGATTATAATGTGAGGCCCAGTTCGTATTTCCTGGGATTCTCTCTGGTCACCCCGCACTTTCTCCCCTTCCCACCCACCTTCCTTTAGTGCCCCCTCCCATGAAAAGGGTGAACAGTTTTGAATTACGGTAATAGCTGCACTCTTGGTTTAGGACTAACCTCCCTGAAATTTTCAGGACCACTAATTTGTGGTTACTCCAGTGCTAGAATGAACTTGGCGCTCTGGCCTTTAGACTAGCAATGCAGTAAAAGTTTAAAGCGAAGACTGCCTCAGAGCCAAAAGAAGAGAGGAGATTGAAACCTAAAGGTTATCCTGAAATGCACTTTACTGTTATCTATGAGAACAAATGAGTTAAAAAAATTTCAAATACCAGAATACCCTACAGGGAGGAGATATAACTATTAAAGGGCTGTTATAGCTGCAATAAATGTAGGAACAATAAAAATAAATTGATGAAGTAAATGTCAGCGCTGTTCCCCTGAGCTGCCCCCACACCTTTGTCCAAAAGTAGAACATCTCCAATTACAGAGGGTGGAAGCAGCCTTCAATGACAATATGACAAGGACAGAACACAGAACGCTGGCACAGAGAACACAATTATGCACAGCCTTGAAAAATTGTATCATAGCACAATGCATGGGAGAAATCAATTAATGATGCAGGGCTTCCACTGCTGTCTAATAATCCTAGAAAGGAAAGGGGGGGGACAAACCCCCTACACCCAGTGCATCAAAAGGTGACCCTTAAGTGGAAGTCTACATAATACCAGAGGTCAGTCTTCAGAGTTTATAGCATCTGAAATTCTCTTTCCTTTCTTCTCAAATTTTTTCCCCTTAAAAAAAAATCTAACAGTCTTAAGGAGGCATTTAAGTAAAAGTCACTTCTTCTTTGGTTAAATAGCCTTGCAAAAGAGAGTTCTTGGGTGGAAAGGGCAGGGATGAGCAATGCATGTGGCTGTCATCGCAAGCCCACCACCTGAAAGGGAAAAGGCAAAAGTTAGGCATAAACACGGTGGAAGGTAGAAGGTGATTTATCTTGTGCAATTTACAACAGGTGCTAAACATTACGAAAACCAGAGCCATTAAGCAATCAAATTAAGCTATAATTATAACCGAAGAAAACTGTACAGGAATTCTAATTAATTCAAATCTGAACATGTCCAAGAGGAATGCTCCAGCAACCCCACTTCTGAATAAAACAAAACAAAAATAACCCTTGGATAATGCCTTCAGATTGCACAGGAAATTAAGAAATACTTCTCGGCTGGAATATTCCAGGCATTTCTTATTAAACAGTGAGAGAAATTCCCTGCAACGCCTGAGCACTTGGCTTTTCAGGTACACACTATATAAAGCGTGTAGTTGGGGGGCCCTTAACTCAGCAGGATTTTAAGACCGAGTGGACCAAGGGGATTCCACTGTACATGTAAGTACTTCAAAGGGTCTGAAGGGTTAGTTCATTCTTCTCTCCTTTGAAGGTTTCTCCCAGGGCATGTGAGCCTTCTAAAGAGCTCTTTACACTCCCCTTCTATTTTTTTTTTTTTTTTTTTGGTGTGTGTGTCTTTTTGGTCCAATTCCATTTTCTTTTCAGCTGCTCCTCTTCCAATCCTCAGTCCTAGTCTTTCCACCTGACTTGAGCTTTCTACTTTTCTTCCACCCCCATGGAGCCCTGGAGTGTCAGAAGAGCAGGGCAGTGTTTTCTGTTGGATGTGCCTGAGCTATGCTGGTTGTGTCCCATTAAGACACATGTTATGGGAAGAAGGAGATGTTTAGATATTTGAATGAGATTTCTAACCCAAAGACTGAACAGTTTATTTAATTGTTTTTTTTTAATTTCCCTAATTCATGATACTTTAATTTTAACAATTCAAGAATAGGAACCACAACAAAAACAGAGCAATGACATCTAATGTTTATGAAAAGCTTATTATGTATCAGCTATTGTGCTATCTCAGTTAATTCTCTCAACCACTCTATGAAGTAGGCACTCTTTAATACCCATCTTATAGGAAAGAGTCAGGACCCAGTGTTGACTGTTGAGTTGACTATGAAACAAAGACCCCTTTTTATTAAAGGGTTGCTCTTGCATTTCTCAATAATTTAACATGAATTCTCTGATTTTTACTCTCTCAGGTTAAAGTGGAGGGGAGTGTGGGTGGAGGGAGAGGATTTTCTCTAGATGAGTTCCCTCTGAACTGAGTGCCTGGTGGCCCCTGTCCTTAGCACAGTCCTTCCCACTGTTTTGAACATTCACTTCTGAATACATCCTTGACTTTGACTCTGCTTCCATTCACATGACAATATGGTGCTTGGGGGCAGAAACACTGAATCTGTGCATACTTTTGAATTCATAGCTGTTTTAACCATAACTGGAGTTGATGTTCTCATAGGAATATCCACATTGATTGTTGCCCATGTTGATAAAGGGCATATAACTGGTTTTCTTCTGTGCTGGGTCCCTCGGAGCCTTTTTCTCCCTTTGATTCATGGGATATGGTAGCTTCCTAAGTTACCAACTTGGCAAGATTAGTTCGTAAATGTTTTCTAGAAGCAATTCTAATAATAGCACTTGGAGTGCGGGTGAATTTCCCGCCAAAATATAAGATGGCTCTGTCTTTTGGTTTTGTTCCATCCACCAAAAGGGTGGATTACAAACAAATATTTGGTAATACGCAGTTACAATCGGCCCGAGTTTACACGTTTCCCGCACTCCACCGCAAATCTATATGAACCGAGTTAAAGACGGCTCCCGCGGAGTATGCGCAATTCACGCGAGCCGACTTAACTCGTTTCCCGCACTCCAAGTGATAGTACTGTGAAGAAATTCTAATTCCCATGGATAGGTGAGGAAACCAAGAATTAGAGAACGAGGAATTTGACCAAGGTCACATTGCCATTTATGTGGTGGACCCAAAAAATGAGCTAGAGTGCAAAATGCTCATTCTCAGGCCACCCCACCTATGCATGTACATGGGTGTCCACACCCACCCTTCTCTGCCAGACTCCCCTTGGGAAGTGGAGCTGCTGGGATGTGGGGTGGGGGGGATTGTGTGACCTACCAGCTACCAAGGTACCCACCTCCTTCTTTTGATACTGTCAGGCAGCTCCTTATGATTAAACAAGCACACACCCTCCCTCGAAAGCTGCTGTTGGTTTGATTTCACCTGGTTACATTATTTTTATTTCTGGGGTGGGTGTGGCAGGGCTGCTGGCCTCCTTGGTATCTTGTTCCTACTACCGCCCAGGGGTAGTAGAGGCTGGCACGGACATGTGTGGCCACAGGAAACGTGGGAGCAGCAGGCAGGCAGGGCAGGAGGGAAATGGTCGAGCCTGGGGAAGGGGTGCTGGGCAGGGTGCCCCTCCCTCCTGCGTTTGCTCCCTGACTATTTCTTGCCTGCTTGGACGGGGTGAGGTGGGCTAACCTTTGTGGCAGATGTGGAAGAAGAGAGGGCCCTTGCTCCTGTCACCAGAGGTTACGTAGATTTATCTGTGTTGCTTGACATCCTTTCTGGAACCTGTCAGGGTATAAATTAGAAACAAATCAAAATAGATCCATCAGCACTTTCCAAGTTTATACCAAATTCGGGTGGCATTGGAAGTGCCTCTCCACACCCTTTAAGTCAGGGGTCAAGGTGTGTGTGAGCATATAGACCAAATAGCTCCTTCTATCCTCCAGGGCTCTCCCACTGAGCAGAGTCTCCCAGCCAGACATCTTGACTGCTAATGTTCCCAAGTGCTGACCGTAGACCGCTTACTGTGATAAGCCCTTTATGTGGATTAACCATTCAAGGTGGGTACCAGTAGCACCATTTTTCAGATGAGAAAACTGAGGCCCAGGAAGAATAAGTCAATCAACCAAGGATGCACCAGTGAGTACTAGGTTGTAATTGGAACTTAGGCAGCCTGGTTCCAGAGGTTACACTCAAACCCAGGGCACGGAACACCTGCTCCATTTGCTTGGAGAAAGAAGGGACTCTGGTTTATTACTAGTTGGTTGGAGAGACACCTGATGTTCTTGATTCTGTTTTGTTCAGAGGCTGGCTGGAGTCATTATTGTTTGTGCTGGGCAGACTGGCAATTCTTGGCAGGTAGGGTGGGGGCTGGTTGTATAGCTCTGCCAAGGGTCCAGCACCTTGGATTTGTGTGCATGGTGCCTTTGACTGGATGGTCAAGTGTACCCATTGTTGGCAGAAATTCTCTGCTCTGCTTTGATAGAGAACCACCTTTTTTCATTACCAGCATGCTCTCCCCTTCTCATCATACTTTTGCCCACTAAGTTTAACATCTGCCATTGGTTCTTGCTTGTCACAGTTACTACAGTATATTTGCTTACTGGTGATTTTGTATTTCTATTGTTTCTTTCACATCTATTAATTGGAATTCTACTGTAAGAAATAGATGCCTCTTTCCCTGAATCTATCTATTTAAGTTTTTTATTAATTTATTTTTTTAAATTCTCACCTGAGGATGTTTTTATTGATTTTTTTAGAGAGAGAAAGAGGAAGGGAAAGAGAGATAGAAACATCAATGATGAAGAGAATCATTGATCAGCTGCCTCCTGCACATTCCACACTGGGGATCGAGCCCACAACCTGGGCATGTGCCCTGACCAACCGGGAATTGAACCATGACCTCCTAGTTCTTAATTCAATGCTTAACCACTGAGCCACGCTGGCCAGCTGTCTTAAGTTTTTATTTATATCAGTATAGACTCATGGATATTTATTTTTGTAAATCCATAGACCACCTTTAAATCCCCCCCCATCATTGTGAATTCAGCCTTGCCTCGTTTCTTTCCTGGATCCCTACAGCAGCCTCCTCATTGGTCTCTTTACTTCCAGCCTCCTCCCTATCCAGCCCGGCTGTGCACCTACACCTGAGGCTGGGCAAGCCAACCTGACCCTGTCACAACCCTTCAGCTGCTCTCTTTTGCTCATAAGCCTCTTTGGATGATAATATAATGACAGTGACATTTGTTGAATATTTACTAAGTGCTTTACATGCACAGTCTCATTGAATTCTCACAATGCTTGGATGGATTAGGTAGGATCACCCTCAGCAGCAGCATCCCCCTGGTGAGGCTAAAGAAACGGAGGCACATAAGGATGAAGCAACTTCCCCAGGGTTGCTCAGCTATTCAATATTGAACTCATCCTCTCAGCCACTAGACTCATCACCTGCTAATTAGGCCCTTAATGATCTGACCTTGGCTATTTCTCCAGCCGCATTTCACCAACCCTGGCATTCATTGACAGTTCTTGTAACAGAAGTAGAATTTCTCACCCAATGTTGCTGAGGGTCCAGATGACATTTTGGCTGCAGTGGTGGTAGAGACATTGGTAGAAGCAGAAGGAATGGTTTTCTAAGAAGTATAATAGTATAAACAGTGGCCAACCCTCCTATGACTGTCCATGAGTCTAGTTGTTCAGTATAGTCAACTAAATTGCAAGCCCTTGTGCGTTTCTCACCTCCCTGCTCAGACCTGGACTGCCCTCTCTGGTCTTTATTGCTTTTTCTGTTTCTTCTTTGCCACTCAGAGTAAGTAAACGTCCTCCGCAAAGTTCTTTCTGAGTACCCAGTCTGCCATGACACGTCTGCGATCAGATTCCTCCACTGGGCCGATGCATATTGGTCCTTCTCTGAATCTCAAAGATTTAGGGCTGTAAGACCTTGTGGTCAAGGATCAGTTATTTTAACTTGTTACAAGCTTTCCCAACCTGGAAAGTTGCCCTCTGTACAGGGTGGGGCAAAAGTAGACTTAAGGTTGTTTGTATGGAAAAATACAATAATTAATAAATAATAATGCAAGAATGAACTCTGTGTTTTATGTACGCACAGCTGTAAACCTACTTTCTCCTCACCCTTTATAATACATGCTCAACTTGAGGCTTCACTGATTGATAACTAAATATAAAACAGAAAGAGTAATGACTCTAACACACATTAATACAGGCTCCAAATCCATAATCTAAAACCCTTTGGGCCATATATGTTTCAGAATACAGAATTTTTCAGATTTTAGCAGGATATTGTGGTGCATATTCAATATAACTTGTAGTACCTCCTGTGGGGGTTGCAGAAGTGTCCTATAGTCAAATACATGGACATTTTTGTAGTTAAATGTGTGAATATTCTAAGTGAGGTAAATAAAATTTTAAATGGCTTCCTGAAGAGTTTTAGCATCAAATAAGTTCCCATTTTTTTCAATTTTTAGAGCTTTTTCTATTTTGGAATTACAGATAAAAGGTTGTGCACTGCTATTAAGCTATTAATAGGAGACACAAAGAGGTGCCAAGTCCAGAGGGATCCTGTGCATTTTTTGTTCTGGGAGTTGAGATGAGCATGCTGAGACCACGGGCACTGTGTGGGCAGGGGAGTTCTGTGGCCCCTCACCTGGTTGTAGATTGAGACCCACTGTGCCAGGTTGAATAAGCCAGTTAGGAGCCACTGCAGTTCCAGCCCAGGAGAGAGGTCCCCAGGGCCTGACATGGGGTGCTGGTGATGGATTGGGAAACAAAGCTTGATGTGAAATGTTACAAAGAAAGGGGTCTCAGAACTTGAGGGGGTGGTGGAATCAGATGTCCCAGAGTTTGTGCTTTAGTGGTAGGGAGATTGTTGATGTTTTCAACAGCACCAGAGTAGAGGGGAGATGGGCTGAGGAGGAGATAGATGAATCTAAGCATGTGGAATACACTTGTAGCCATCCAGGTAGAAATAACTTAAAAAAATATTTTATTGATTTTTCACAGAGAGGAAGGGAGAGGGATAGAGAGTTAGAAACATCAATGAGAGAGAAACATTGATCAGCTGCCTCCTGCACACTCCCTACTGGGGATGTACTCGCAACCAAGGTACATGCCCTTGACCGGAATCGAACCTGGGGCCCTTGAGTCCACAGGCTGATGCTCTATCCACTGAGCCAAACCGGTTAGGGCTAGAAATAACTTTTAAGAATAAAAGAGAAGCCTGGTCAGCGTGGCTCATTGGTTGAGCATCGACCTATGAACCAGGAGGTCACAGTTTGATTCCTGTTGAGGTCTCTATCCCCAGTGTGGGGCATGCAGGAGGCAGCTGATCAATGATTCTCTCTCATCACTGATGTTTCTATCTCTCTCTTCCTCTCCCCTCCTCTCTGAAATCAATTTTATATATATATATATATATTTAAAAAAAGAATAAAAGAAAATGAGTATGACATTATTGCTAAAGTGACATGTGGTATGCAGAATTTGTTATGGTCATCAGTCTTCCTATTATTATTATTATCACTATTATTTTGCAAGTATCCTCCTCACTAGCCTGCAGTCCCCTGCTGTCCAAGGCCAGGCCCATTCTCAGACCAGCCTTTTCCTAGGTGTCCAGCCTGATCTGCTCCCTGGTTTCCCAGGAAACAATCATATGTGTGTTCTGTTGGTTTGCATTGTCAATCTGTGAATGAATCCTTATTTATTGAAAAACAACAGACTTTATCTCTGAGTAGATGTTTGGAGCCCAAGTTTCACCTGGAGGTGCAGGTGTCTTAGTTGGGCTATGAGCTGAGCCCTGCAAATAGAGTACTGAGTGGACATAGTGTCAGGCTTGGGTAGGCATATAGTTCATGGTTAAGCTTTTACAAGTAGAATTCAGAGCTGGAAATTGTCACAAAGGATGTTTACCTTCTCCTCCTCCTGTCAGGATGAAAACAGCCCTTGACTCCCAATCTCTGGTCAAAATGGCCATCCTCATAGCCAACCAGAAGCCTCCTGCTATAAGTTCACCCTTTGCCTTTTCACAGCTCACCCTGCAGGGCTGTCTTGTGTTGGGAAGAGGTGTCTAGTGGGCCAGGTGGGTGGTTTTCCTCCTGGAGCTTTCACTCCCGCCTGGCTCAAGCTTCCACCTGACACCTTGATATTCTTTTTTGGGGGGTGGGTGGAGTGGGGGAAGTCTGAGGTATCCTTTCTATACTTCAGATTGCATGTGCCTTTAGCTCATCTTGCTTTCACCAGGAAGAAATGGGAACACAATCACATTTTTGGGGATTGAGTTGGGAAGCAACTATGGACATGACTGGATTTATTTTAATCATGTACACAATATAAACTCTGTATTCCTCCCATCTCTCTCCAGGTTTCTGAATTGCCCACTTAACACCCCTGCTTCCACATTTCCAATCTTCATCTCATAATCTGGCTCATGACTTTTCAAGTCCAAAGGGATCCTGTGCATTTTTTTGTTAACTCCACCTCTCTGTGGTATTAGACACTCTTGGCCACTGCCTCCCTCTGGGAAGTCTCCTCCATTGATTCCTGTGATCGTGCTCCCTTGGGCTCTGGGCAAGTTGTTGAGCTTCTGTGAATCTTGATTGCCCCAGTGTACAGTGGGGACAGTTGTAATATAGCATGGAGTTGTTGTGAGGAATTAATGATATGATGTGATATTGCCCCAAATGATCATATTTGGTGAACAGATCATTGAGCTTTATAGTCATATGTTTGATTCCAATGTGTTTTGCCAAAAAATAGCACATCAAACCCATGATTGTATTGTGATGCTCTGAGATTTTTCTCTGAAAAGAATAGGTCAATACATAAGTTGATTGAAAGTAAAACATTTAGCAAATGATACTCTAAGTGCACATGGATATGACCAAAATTGTAAAGGATGTATGCAGGTGGTGGAAATCTTAAAAATACTGAGACATCGCAGAGGGAGGCATCAGCAAGGTGCCTGGTATGTAGTAAATACTAGTTATTAGTTAATTATTGTGATCGCCCTACTCTCTAACCACATTAATTATTGTGATTGTCCCACTCTGACCTCATCTGACAGCAGCTGGATGTTCTGTAGACCTGAGTATGGGCAGTTACATCTTCTACCAGTGGGCTGAGGCAGGACCCAGAATCCCCTGGGGTTGGGCCTGCTACCCAGAGGGACTTGTACAAATACACATTGATTCTCCACCAGAACTATTGGAATGTCTTCTAAGCCACATCTACAAACGATAAATACATTTTAAATATTCATGATCATGTCCCACAGCAGACCCCATTGCCCACAGCAGACCCCATTGCCACTGAGTATCACCTAAATTTCTCTGGAGCAGCTCAGTTGGTCTCTCAAAGGTGAGCTCTCCAAAGGAGATTGGAGATTTCAGAGTCTGGGGTCACATTAGGATTTAACTCTGGACCCTGTGCTGTGTCCCACATAGACTTGTATCAGAGTTTTTATGCATGTGGGACAATGAAATGTATCAAAATGCATTATCCTGATTCAATGGACAAATGTAAGGGTGTGGTGGTTGCATTTATGTTGATAGTGTATTTTTTGGAATGAGATGGAGTGAGTTGAACAGAAAATCTATGAGCTTCCTCATGCTCTCAGATTCCACATCTCCCTCCAGCAAAGCAACCTTAGGGTGATAACCAGAGGGAAAGGGGACTGGAGGGAGGTAGAAGAGGGTAAAGAGGGGATAAATGGTGATGGAAGGAGACTCGACTTGGGGTGGTAAACACAATACAATATGCAGATGATGTATTATAAAATTGTACACCTGAAACCTATATGATTTTATTAACCAATGTCACCCCAATAAATTCAATAAAAATAAAAAATAGGTGCTGTCTAGTAGTTAAATCTGCTAGGGGACTGAGGTGTGGGAGAGCATTTGAGAGATTCTTATTGATAAATATTACGTAGACATAGAGTTCTGCTAGCATAAGCCAAGTCCTGAAAAATGGGTCCCTTAATGTCATCTCAATGAGACCAGCTACATGACAGCTAGCCCGGGGAGCTAAAATACTGGTGAGAAATTGAAGCCATAGATCTGTCTCAGAGTGTGGCCTCATCAGCTGTGATTGTTAGGTTTCAGTTCAAGACTCCACAGCCCTCTGGTCTTGCTTGAGTTTGATGAATGGCAGCTCTGGGATCAGCCAGGGCAGAAAAGGCTGATGGTGGGTGCTGCCGATGCCAGGTGCTAATTCAATCAATCTATCTATCTATCTATCTATCTGTCTGTCTGTCTGTCTGTCTATCTATCTATCCTATCTATCTATACATAGATATACCCGCCTCTGGCATGCACTAGGGCTGCCTCAGGGTAGAAGAGAGATCCATGAGGGCTGGTGATTACATTAGTCAGGGTCCGGCCAGGAAAACAGGAACCACTTGAGATATTTCACACAGAAGAGATTTAATACAGGGAATTGGTTCCAAAGTTCTTGGATGAAAGAGCAAAACAGAGAAGGTAGGTAGTTGTGAAGGAGCAGAAGAACAAAGAGGCAATACCCAGCGATCAGGGAGCTGCCAATTTCCCTGAACTGGAGCCTGCATCTGAGCCCATGGCTGTGCTGCTGGAACTGCTGAGGAGGGGCTGCTGCCACCCTCCCAGGTGGCTGGAGTCAGGAATGACTGTATCCCACTGCCACTATGGCAACTGTCAGCCAGTGCCAGGGCTGCTTCTGGTGTCCTAGGAAAAAGCAAGAAGCTTCTCTCTTTCTGCCACCTTCTGATCTTTTACTAGTGCCTCCTTGGCAGAACGTAACCAAAAACTGCTGGAGAGTATGTGAAGTATAATTTGCAGACTCTCACCTAGTGGTGAGGAGAAGAGTATAGAAGTGCCTGTGTGGAACTGAGAGGCAATGGATAAATAAGTGACACAGAGTTTTCATGTTAAGTTGCAGAAGTGGAAACTAAGAGAGAAGTTCCTAAGTTGGTTCATTGAATAGGACACATTCAAGATTTAAAATTCATTATGCCCTGTTTGTGTGTATTTTCCTACGATTCTCTAGAGAAAATAAGTTAGAGTTCGAAGGTGAACAGTAGTCCACCCAGGGCAGGAATGTTCTCCGCAACATTTGAAAGCACAGGAAGATGGCCCTATAGCTATTGTTTGAATATTTTCAGTCATAGGGAGCCTGCTTCGTTTCACAGCTAGACAGTTTAATTATGGGCAAGCATTTTGTTGAGCTGAAACCTGTCTTCAAGGAACTTCTGCCCACTGGTCCTTGTTCAATACGCCACTGATGATTTCCTCATCCTACTTCCTCTTACTTCGGGAGGCACTGTGTGTTATATGGACTTTGGATTCTGTATTAGTCAGGAGTAGGTCTGTCCTTACATGACAGGACCCTCTCCCTAACCCCCATCCCGAAGCAAAGTGGCTTAAACAAGGCTTAGAACCTGGGGGAGGCAGTACAGGGTAAATTGGGAGCTCTTTCCTATCAAGTCCCCAGGGACCCAGTCTTCTTCCACTTTTCTACTCTGTCATCCCCAAAGTATAGCCCTCATCCTCATGATCCAAGATGGAACTCTAGCCCTCATATTGCTCACATCCATGTTCCAAGCAGTATGAGGGGTGGAGATGAGGGTGGGGTGGGGGTGAGTGGGAGGCTAGGCCTCTCTTAAGGAAGTGTCCTAGAAGCTGCCACTGGAAATTTCCACTTACATTTGATTAGCCAGAACTTGGTCACATGGTTAAAATCTAGCTGCAAAGGAGTCTGGGAAATCTATTCTTTATCTGGACAGCTAAGTGCCCAGTCAAAACTTCTATGACTATGGAAAGAAGACGACAGATATTGGAGTACAAAAAGCACTCTAGCAAGAGGGTCAAGTTTTCGGCTCAACAAAGGCCAAGCAATGTGGTAGGCCAGTGCTTCTCACATTTAATGTGATGGCACTCCTGTGAGGACTTATTAACTCAGTAGATCTCCTTGGGGCCTCCATTTCTGCATTTCTGTCAGGCTCCCAACTGATTGATATCAAGGTGGTCACTGTGGTCCAAGGAACACAGTGACCACCAAGGCTGGACTCTGGAATACAGTTTTGAACAGGACGGATAAAGGCTCACTTTGCGTCTCCCAAGTTGAGCTGAATCACAGCCTTTTTACTATAAACCCACCTTTGGAAATGCATCGAGATGAAAAGAGCCTGGCTCCCTGAGGCACTTAAATGTAGCTTCCTTCTGCTTTTGGAGAGGCTCCCCATCTGCCCTTCAGGAGGGCGTTGTCGGGCCAGATGATGGTGAGCTGCTCAGGTCTGGTGCTCCAGTCACAGACTCCAGAAAAATAAGCAGTGGTGGTGTCCTGAGAGCCAGGCGGGATCTCCAGTGATTGTGGACAGAGAGGGTCCACGGGGCACTGAGGACAACAGAGAAGAAGCGTCAGGTTGGGCACAGGGCGGTGCAGCAGAGAGCGCTTCCTGCTGTGCCAGGGAGGACCAGGGTCTGAAAGAAACAAGGCCACCACCGGGGCCTGCCCAGCTCCCCATCTGCTCGGGGAGAAAAAGGACACAGAACAGAGGCAGGAATTCAGGCAATTAATCCTTTATTTAAAGAATAATAAACAGCCAGATTTTACATACTGAAAGAGGGAGCAAGGTAAAAGGGGTTAAAAACTAAAAAGAAAGGACGGCAGACACCAATTAACACAATGCTAATTGACAATTTCCCCAAGCTTCCATGAAACATGCCAGGCCGATTTCCCCAATTGCTAATTAAATCAAACTGCACACACAATACTAATTTCCCTAACTTAGGGAACTCAGTAGACAAATAAAATGAGAAACCAACTTAAACATTTTGTCAAAGTATGGGAAGAAGGATGAATGAAATCTTAACATGAATAAACTTTGGCTCCATGTACATTTGTTAAAGTTCTGGCATGTTTAATGAAGTCTCGAAATATCCCAGTATCTCCAGTCTATTCACAATTGCATAAATGCACTTTGCTAATCACAAAATAATACACAGCAGTCCTCTTAAACTTACGTTCTTTCCCTCTGGCGAAGGGTACCCAGCATATCATGGAAGTGACATGTAAATTGCACCATTTAAAAATTATAAAATACCTACTTAATTACAATTAAAAACAGAGGAATAACTTTTCTTTAAAATAGTCCCCGAGGTTCTTTGAGCTGGAGTCTGGCTTTGCAAAAAGGAGAAGCCAGTCATTTAATCACATTGTTGAGTGTAGAGGCTGCGCCTTGGCTGTCGTTCTCCCAGTCTCCCCCTCCCCGCAGCCCGGCACACATGCTTGCTCTGATCTATCCCAGGAGCCCCATCAACCCCTCTTCCCACCAGCCCCCGCTGCAGTCTGGTTGGCAGTGTCCCTTTACCCTCTGTGCTACATTCAGGGCCCACTGGAAGCATCCCCGCTGAATTATGCCATCACAGAACGGGGACGGATCTTGAGGTCATCTATCCAATTCACTCATTTTACTATGGAGGAAACTCATGCCAAGAGATACGGATGTGCCTAAGATTTGACAGCTGGTTTGGGGCCTCCAGTTTTTTTTTTAATTATGTAAGAACTATAAGATTATCTTACTAGTCATAGGTGACACATAGGTAGCATAGTGTTTACTGTGTGCCAGCCACTGGTGGAAGCACTCTACAAAATGAACCCAACGGATCCTCACAGTGATCCTGAGAGGTCGTATCACCATTTCCCCATTTTACAGATAAAGAAACAGAGGTACCAGGATGTTAAATAACTTACCTGAGGTCACATCCCTCTGTGGCAGAACTAGTGACTCCAGGAAGACTTAATCTGCTAATTTATAGACTAATTAGAAAATGCAGATGGAACTAAACTAGAAGATGATAAGTAACATCACCTGTAATACTACTACCCAGACAGATAGAACCATTACTAGAATTTTGAATATAACTTAATTTGTCCTTCTTACATACAGGGTGTACCAAAAAATGTATACACACTTTAACAACTGATAGCTCAATTTTGAAAATGAAATGTATTTTAATAAACACTGCCTTTATAATTATTTAAAGTGTGTGTATACAATTTTTGGGGACACCCTATACAAAAAAATAGACTCAAACTTATTCACATACTCTCATATGATTCACCTGATTTCGCTTTTTTCTCTTAATAACAGCTTTCCATTGTTTATTAATACACACACACACACACACACACACACAAAATGATGTTCAATGATTGAAATACATTCCATTGAATGGATGTGCCACAATTTATTTGGCCTATGCACTGTGGTTAACATTTCGGTTGTTTTCTTCTTTCTCACTTATAGCATGTTGCATTGGATGCTTGTATAGAAACATCTTTATCTTCTTTTAAAATGGTAATTCCTTCACTACTAAATATATGGAAATCAGAATATCTGAAAGATGAGGGGGAGCAGCAGGTGGAGGTGGGGGACACCTCCTAGATCCGAAGACTAGGAAGTTGGACTCCCAACCAGCAATGGAAGAAACCCTGTCTCCCTAAATGAAATATTTCATGCCACATCCATTTTTATGTAGAGCCATTTTCTTGGGGCTCATTTAGGCAAGGGCTAGAGGGCTCCCCCCAAAAAGAACATAATAGGAGACTCACCTTCTGTGGCTCAGTAAGCTATTCTTTGAGGGGGTAAGTAGTTAACTTTAGATATATGAGTATGTTTTAAAAATTATTGTTATTATTATTATTATTATTATTTTTTAAATATATTTTATTGATTTTTTACAGAGAGGAAGGGAGAGAGATAGATAGTTAGAAACATCGATGGGAGAGAAACATTGATCAGCCGCCTCCCGCACATCTCCCACAGGGGATGTGCTCGCAACCCAGGTACATGCCCTTGACCGGAATCGAACCTGGGACCTTTCAGTCCGCAAGCCGACGCTCTATCCACTGAGCCAAACCGGTTTTGGCTAATTATTGTTATTATTATAGAGTAATGGTTGTTCTGAGGGGTACATGAGAACTGTTGGTGAACTTTGTTCACATGAACCTAAATATTCCACCCACTGGACAGAGAGGCAAGTAGGTATCTCTGCTCAGCCTGGATGTAAGCATGGGAGACAGCCACATACAGCTGGGTTCTCTGGCCTTTTTGTCCCGACTGGCATCTGTAATGCATTTGTCAAGAGGGAGGCTGCTTATCTGTCCTTGTCCCTTTGGGACAAAGGCAGACCTGTCACCATCAGATCAAGGGAACTACAGAATCATGCGGAAGGACAGCTGAAAGTCTTCTCATTCGTGTGATTTATCGTAATTACTGACCCCTCCCCCAGGATGAAATAGGAATGAAATAGTAATGTGATAGGTTAATGCTGATAATTAGAGAGAGTTTAAGACCAGTGTGAGACTGAACTGTGTGTGTGGGTGGTTGAAATGGTTGTTTGATGTGAAAGTCAATGATTGAATTATTCAGAGAGAGTGATTTCCAAATGATAATTTTACACTTTACATAACTGATTTTGCTTTATTATAGTGGCACCCAGTCGAGCTGCTTTAGTTCGAAGGGGCTGTCAGCTTTTCCATCCCAAACCCTTGGTTTGGAGCCCACACACACAAAAACCTGCTCATGTCTGAAATTTGACATTGTTGTTGTTATCTCCCTGGCATGGTTTTCACCCCCTTGTCCCTCATAAGAGTTTATGGCTTGTTTGGCTTTCCAATTTATAATCTGGCAGAGGTGTGCATACTTGTGTGTGTGTGTGTGTGTGTGTGTGTGTGTGCGCACATGGCTGCATTTGTGTATAGTAATGGCCCAGATAACCTGATCTCTCTTTCCCTCTCATTGTGGCTTTATGAAAGCTTTGATCTTTTGTCATTTAGCAAGAGGTAGGGCCATGCTGGGAATTGGACCCCACGGGCAGTTGGAATGAAAACGGTGTAGCAGTAGCAAATTACAGTGCTGCTTCAGAAGGAACTGAAAGGAGAGAATAAAAAGTGTGGGGGAGTCCTACTTCAGGACCAACCCAAGAGAAGGCATGTGAGACTTTGAGAAGGTGTGAACGCACGCCGGGGAAATCCACCTGAAATATCAGGTCTCCAGAGGCGGCCACCGCTTCTCATCTAAATCTGTTTTGCTGGAAGTGACACAAACCAGGACAGAGATCCCCTGTTGATCTCTTTTGGAACAGCCTAGAATGCAAGCGCCAGGTGACAGGCAAGCGGGTTACTTACCCTAATACATCAGCTTGGTTAGCACCACACTCTGCCCCCTCTTCAGTTCCAATCCCTCCTTGCTTGGGAGCACCTGGGAGGGGACTGCTTATTCTTATGCTGGAAGCAGTGGCACAGGGACCACTCGTTGACAACCTGACTGAGCACTCACATAATGATATGGACAACAGCTAACATTTGTTGAGTGCTTGCTTTGTGACAAATACTCTTTTAAGGACTTTATATTAACTCATTGAATTCTCTGAAGAACCCTATAAAGAACCCCATCTTTTGCCCTGTTTTACTTCTGGTAAACTGAGGGTAACTACATTCCCCCTGGGCATTCAGTGCAGCATCTGCCCTCAGAGTTCTGTAGCACCCGTCCCAGGGGAAGGTGACACATTCTGTGCTTACGCCTTCAGCAAAGGAAAGCTTTGCTTGCCCAGGCCTTTTGGATGGCTGATTGCAGCTCTGTGATCTGTGGCTCCAAAGCAGGCAGGAATAAAGCAGCCCCGGCCAAGAGTATGCTGGGAAATTGGGGGGCAACTCTAGGAGTTTGGGCATGGTGAGGAAAGGTTAGGGTGAGTGGAGGAAGGAAAGGGGCAGGAGGGAGGAGGGAAAGGGCATCAGCAAAGAGGTTCTGGAAGCCGAGACCCTATCCCCCCAATCTGGTTCCCATGGTGACAGGTCCTTTAAGTTTCCTAACCTGAGAACTTGTTACCTGGGCACTGTCCCTCTTCTCTGCATTGGTTGAATTTTAATAACCGTGTTAAGCTGGGATTCAGTTACTGATGTAGACACCCATCCTGCCCAACTGACCTGGTGGCTGATTTTAAGGAAGTTAAATAACAGAGTTAGCAATCAAAATATTAGTTTTAAAGCAAAATAAATATCAGTACATTATAGAGTAGAAAACAAAATTCTAAAGAATTCTTAAGATGAAATATAGGGTTTCTAAGAACTGTTTTCCTTTCACTGGAATTCTGAGCTAATTCTCCAGATCACTGGCAGTATGGATCCTCTCTTCTCTGCCCTGTGGGGCCTTTAGGGAGAAAAGTAGGAGCTACTTTGCCCAGCAATCCCGTAGGGCAGGTGAGGCCTGGCTCCCACCCAGCACTCTTTCTGTAGGACTCCAGTTCTGGGACTTTTACTGTGGAGAATATTCTAATAAACTTGTGTGTGGGGGGGTGGAATGCCAGTCAGAGGAAGGAAGACAGGAACCCCAGAGGCCTTCCTTAGAGAAAAACCAATGGAAATATCAGGCTTAATGAAAGACAAAATACAATATAAACACATTTATAAGACAGATGCCCAACTGGGAGAAGATATATGCATCACATGTAAAGTATTAATATTCTTAATATGCAAAGAGGTGTTGGAAAGCAGAAAGTAAAAAACAAATAACCCATAGAAAAATGGGCAAAAATTTGAACAGGCAATTTACAGAAAAATATATATACCACCATAGCTGATAAACATTTGCGGGGGAGGGGGGGGCTGGAGAGGGTCAGTGGGGAAAAAAAGAGGATATATGTTATATGTAATACTTTTAACAATCAAGATACATTTAAAAAGAAAAAGAAGAGATACACAGCCTCCCTAGTTCAGTGGTTGGCAAACTGCGGCTCAGCAAACTGCGGCTCGCGAGCCACATGCGGCTCTTTGGCCCCTTGAGTGTGGCTCTTCCACAAAATACTGGCTCTTCCACAAAATACTGACTTCTGCACATGGGCCACGAAGTTTCAATCGCAATGTACGTGGGCACCTGCATGTGGTATTTTGTGGAAGGGCCACATTCAAGGGGCCAAAGAGGCGCATGTGGCTCGCGAGCCTCGGTTTGCCGACCACGGCTTATTAATGTTAAACATACATTTTTTTTTCACTTAGGAGATTTGCAAAAATGAAAACCATCTGATGCTGGCAAGCAAGCCAGGAAATGGGCATACTCAGGTAGTTTTGGTGGCAATGGGTAATTGGCAGAGCCTTCCTGGTGAAGATTTTGGCTGGATTTCTTAGAATTTAAAATGCTCTTATTCAACACCTAAGAATAAATTAATAGCAGGAGTATTAGGTCTGTATAAGGACATATGTATTATGACATTCTTTATAGTTGGTTTGTAAAATACTTGGTTGCAACTTAAATATCCAGGGGAAATGGTGAGATATATAATTTCAACCACGCCATGGAATATTTTGTAGCTATTACCTTATTAGGTAAATCTGGATATCCTAACTTGATAATAAGCATAGCACAGGCTGACAAGCAGAGTATGATCACTCATTTTTTGATTTAAAAAAAAAAGTGTGTTTATATATAGCTATGTTATTTAAACATAGGTACAAATCAGGAAAGAAAATACACCAAACTCCAAAAACAGCTATAGTCAGTGAGGTTAGAGATGGCTTTCCTTTTATGTGTTTTGTAGTGTTTTTCAGAATTTAGACAATACACGGACAAATGCACTCATAGCATTTCCTTTCCGTGCACTCGTTTCACCCCCAATATTCACTGTTTTGTATTCCTGGTTAGCTGTCTAGATAAGTATTATACCCCTCCCGGCCCCACTATACTTACAGAATCCAAGTTTTCAGTCCTAGAATTGAACTTGAGGTTTCATCCAACCTCCTGACTTTGCAAACGTGTTCAAGGCTCAGAGGGAACACGTCTCCATTTCCTTAGGACAGTCCTGGTTTGTCTGTTGTCCCAGCCTCCTGTCTGATTAGTTCTCCCTTTCAGTCTCGGGTGCTTCCTGGTCTGGACTATAAATTACATGGCTACCCTGCTCAGAGAGGTCAACTAACAGCTCAAGTTCACAGAGTTGGTGAGAGCCAGAGGCAGGGATCAAACCCAGAGCTCCTAATTTTATTGGATTTGGTAAAAGGCAGTTCCTGCCCGCAGTGCTTCTAGTAACTTTGGCAGGAAAAGGCATGTCCCCTCAGAGGCAGGTGGCTCTCTGGAGAAGAATACTGGACTTAGGATCAGACTGCATTCTGTTTTTTTGTTCTGTTTCTCACTGGCCTTTTACAAGTCAGTTAATTTCTCTGAATCTCAGCTTCCTTCTTTATGTATGGGGGTTAGTAGTACCTCTCTCAGAGGGCTGATATTACCTAAAATGCTTAGTATATAACATCATTTATATAAAGACCAGTTCAGTGAAATTCTAAATTAAAGCTAGAAGTGATTGGAAGTCTGATGTAGGAAATGAAATTTTTGGTGTGTCCTGGCATCAAAGGGCACCAGGTACCTTGGATAAGCGGGTTCTCATTTCATGGATGCATTTTCCCAATATCCAAAAGATAGTTCTGTTTTAGGGATGCTGGGAGATGGAAGAGCTGTGATTTGCTTGCTAGAGGTCAAAGTTGATGGTTGAGTGGTTTGGTTCTCTCAGAGGAGTGTTGTAGAGCCAGAGCTCTACTCTTGCAGTCAGAAGTGAACTTGGAGATAGTCTGGTGCCACTCTGGGCAGAAATTGCTCGGCACCGTTGGTAGCCAGAACCTAGATTGTCTTGCACTGATCCAGCTGAGAAACAACAGCAAGAGGCCCTCTGGTCCTCTCTCTCCCCATGGCTTTCCTCCTCTAGGAGCCATGGCAGGGAAGAGCTTCTCAAAGGCCTTCCTGCCTCCTCTCACTTGGAATACCGACCTCTCAGCTGGTTAGGAGCCTGGGTCAGAGGTACTTGGTGGCCAGTTCACACCCTTTGAGCCGTTGGCAATGGCCAAGTCTCTAGGTAGGTACCTCCCTTGTTTCCTGGTGGGCACAGAAAAGGGCTTTTGGGTTTTCACTTCTGAGCTAGGCAAGAAGACTAGATGAAAACAACAACAATAATAGCAATATCTTTTCCACTTCAAAACAGTGCTTGGTCTGTTTGGATTCAAAATGGTACTTGATTTGTTTGGAAATTTAAGCCTAAAATTGCACTCATTGTTAGCTCAGCAGTGAACAGCATTCAGAAAGGTTTATGGTTAGGTTTATTTTCCATTTCTCATGTTTTCCTTTCTTGTAGTTTGAATGTAGTATTTCCAAAGAAGGTAGATTATTCCAGGACAACAAAGGCATACTCCAAGAGCTCCATGCTGAACATGAGCTAACATCATTGGACAAAACGCTTCAGACTATTCGGCATCTATTTTTTCCACCACAATAATTTCTAATATTTAGTGAGCATTGACTACATGCCAGACACTGCGCTATGTACTTTACAAGCATGGTCTCATTGAATTCTAATGAGAACCTCTGAGTTTGGTGCTGTTATTATTGCATTTATTGAAACGCTGAAACTAGGCTTAAAGAAATTAACTTGCCCCAAGTTTCCCAGCTAGATAATTCCAGAATATGAAGCTGATCGCTCTGATGTCAACAACCACGTCTTATTTCTATATTGCATTGCTTCCCTCTATGCCCTGTTAACTTACAGGGTGCCAGGCATTGTCCCAGAGAAGAGCTCTTTTGTTGGCAGGTTTCGAATATGAATTCCCATGGCATACTTAAAATATTTTTTCCTGGTTCTCAAGGATGCCTCCCTCTTCTTCCATCTCCTTACTTCCTTCTAGAGCAGTGGTTCTCAACCTTCCTAATGCCGCAACCCTTTAATACAGTTCCTCATGTTGTGGTGACCCCAACCATAAATTTATTTTCGTTGCTACTTCATAACTGTAATTTTGCTACTGTTATGAATCGTAATGTAAATATCTGATATGCAGGATGTATTTTCATTGTTACAAATTGAACATAATTAAAGCATAGTGATTAATCACAAAAACAATATGTAATTATATATGTGTTTTCCAATGGTCTTAGGCGACCCCTGTGAAAGGGTTGTTCGACCCCCAAAGGGGTCTCGACCCACAGATTGAGAACCGCTGTTCTAGAGGAAGTAAGTCCCAAATACCTGCTGGTTGTCATATCTCCCCACCTACGTGGTCAACATTTAATCACATTAGCATTTGTTTTCACTAAAAAAGTAATCACATTACTGCCTTTCATGTCACATTAGTGAAAATGGATACCAATATGATACATATTAATAGAAGATGATGGGAAATTGCTAATACAATTAGACTTTCACATTTTATTAGTTCTGGAGTGACACCATACGCTGAAGAACAGCTCACTTTAGCATTGATGAGGAACACAATGGAAAATGGTGGCTGCCTTTCTGTCCTGCATGGACAGGGGCCCTGGAACATTCATGGGGTCCCAGGCTCAGTTTCTGAGCCCCACTTCCTGTTCCTTCCTGTAACCTGAGCACCTTTTGGACTTGGGCCGGGAGAGGAGTTCCTCCTTCACAGCCAGACTGTGTTGCCTGGATTGTGGTCATTAAAGTATCATGTGACATGATCCTGTCTGGGTGGCCCCTGATCAGATAGAATTAATATTTCATTATCCCTTCTGTGGCAGGTGCTGGCAGAGAGGGGACACAGGCAGGGACAATATCCCCAGGGCCCTTCCCAACACTCAGCAGCAGTTTTCTGATAGGCCACTGCCTTTGGCTTCAGGAGTAGCATTTGATGGCTCTGACCTCCCAGAGGTCTTTCCACCGTCCACCCTTCTCTTCTTGCCCACCCCCTCCTTCCCTCCACGCACCCAGGCGATGGTGGAAAACTCTTGACTGCATCACCGGCAGCCATCTGTAGGTCCTGTTTTTGAGGACCATTTGTAGTTCATATTCAGTCCTGCTTCATTGTTTCCTGCCATCTTGGATCTCACTCCTGTGACTGTCTTCTCACATCCCCTACTCAGAACATGGTCCAGATGTCTTTCAAGGCTCATTTTGAATCCTCTTTCCTCCATGGAGCCTTCCCTGTTCACCCACGCTGATGGAACCCCTGAATTAAACCACACTGCATGCCTGCTTATGTGCTTTCACACAACCTCTCTACCAAGTTCCTGGCCTTGTTCAAAAGAAAAAAAAAATGTGATCCCAAACTCTGAAAATTTGGTCAAGTTAATGTCAGACTTGAAAGGAAATGAGGGCCACTGTGGGCTCCCCAGAGCAGCGGCTGTGGCGCAGTCTGGTATGTAAGTCCCCGACTCAGAGAGAGCTTTTCACTGCGGAAATAATAAAAAGGGAACGTACAGCTTCAGAGTAGTCGGCCCACCCTAATCAATATGGTAGCAGGGATTTCGCCCGCCAGCTCTGTTGCACTCCTCTGCAGGGAGGGGCATCCTGGGGCCCCCAGGAGAGAACGTGGACAGCCACCCTGTTGGGATCTTGCTGTCCAGAAGCTTATTAGGCTAATGGCCCAAGGCAAGATCTCTGGCCCGTGGGTTGGGAAACCTGAGTCTACACTTAGGATTCTTCAACTGAAGAGCTATAGGCTGCTGCCATAGGTGACGTGTAAGGCTATCCCCTGCTCTAAAATTCTGTAACTCTATTGAAGGATGGATAGACCGGGTGTCAAAGAGGAGATCCTGGTGTCAGTGCACAGGAGGTGGGTGGATACGCAGGGGACCTGGTAGGAGTTAGATTGCTGGAGCGGGAGGCTGGGGAGTGCTCTCAGAGAAGGAGAAGGGGCAGGAGAAAAGGGGGGAAGTGGCAGGAATTCCCACTGAGACATGGGAGGTTGTGAATAAGAGGGTTCTAGAGGGAGGCTGCATTGCAAGGCTGGGGCTAGATGGTGGCAGTATGGGATGGCTGCCTAAAAGGAAGGTATAAGGAAGCCACTGTAGGCAGACTCTGTCTTTCCCTGGAGCTGGCCTCTCTGTGATGGCTCACAAGGGACCCAAGGAAGGCAGCCAGTTCTGTCCAGTTTATCCTCCAGGCCCTGCAATGCTGGCAGATGATCCTGTTGGCAAAGCTGGGGCGCCTGTGGGAGGTGGGTCTGCAGGACGCTAATCCAGGTGTGGGGAGGTGTTGGATGGGTAGGTTTGCTAATCAGTTTTCAAAGTAAAGGGAAAGCTGAGGGTGTATTGGGGGCCTTTTTTAAAATTCAGACCCAGTCTGCCTCTTTGAGGGTGAAGGAATTTCAGAGCAAACCAGGTAAAGTCCCCAGTTGGCATGGCATAGTCAGTTCTACCTCTCCCATCGAGATGTCTCCGTGGGTTGTCTTGCTCTTGCCTTTTAAGAACACACAGACACATACCTGTGCAGACACAGACACAAAGACACACACAGACACAGAGCTTGAAGGTAATTGGGGGAGTGTGTCTGTCAGGTGGAGTCCTGCAAGATCCCACACCGGGTGAAGGTAAAATTGAGGCAGTTGTCAGTCATCTAATGAACCCAATGAGTCCTGACCCACTATTCTAGGCCAGGGGGTTGTGGGCACACAATGTCCCCCAAGTAGGGGGACATTTCATTATTGCCGTACTAACACCATTGCCATCGCAGGGAGGATTGTCCAGCATTAAAACAGGCCACTGAATGGTGTGTCCCCTTTACTTTTTCTTCTTCCCAGTGTTTTTCCTAAACGCACATGTGAAATGGGTGTTTGTAAGTTCCACCCACGGATTACATATTGAAACCGTTATCACCATTCAGGCCACTGTAACAAACAATACTGATTATAGAGCAGGGGTATATTTTGTAATTATAATGTTCTTCAAACTTCTCTGATTGACAGGCAGTGTATTTAAACAGGGATGATAAAAAATTATGTTCCCAGCACGGGCCTTGTCTTCCCTTCGGCAGCACAAAAGCTCACCTCAGTAGGTAACAGTCACCAGGCTGCCTTTGAGCAGCTGTGTTGAGATGGGATTCAGTGCCTTTGTGGGGGAGTGGGGTGGGGGGAGACACCCCGGCTTTTAAATCAAAGACAATTCAGTTTAGAAAAAGATGTACCTTGTAGAAAGAAATAAAAGGAGGCGCAGTGTACCATCAGCTGGCCGTCTTAAATCAATAATGCAGGCAGTCCATCTTGCACGCCCATTCAGCTCCTTGTTCATTCTGCATTGGGGGTGGTGTGTGGGGGGGTGAGGTTGTGGAGCACCTGCCTTCCAGACTGGTCCCAGAATAAAAGCCCTTTTGGGGAGATGTCTGAGGGTGCAAGTGAGTCTCACTCTGCTCTTCAAGGCCTCTCCGGAGCTCGCCTGGCAGTGTGCCTGCCGGAGGTCTGAGGATGTTAATGTCCTTTACCTGCAGATCACATCAATCTGCGGCCATTATTTCGCCAAGCAGGGACACCTGGATGGGAGGCTCTATTTTCTTTCAATGGCCCCTGGCTTATAAAACAAAGCCCGTAAAGAGCACGTAATCCCTTTGAGTATTCTTCTGGTGTGCCTAATGGGGTTTTTGAGTGTGCCAGGTACTGTGAGAAGACTCTGGGCTAAAAAAGCAAAAAAAAAGAAAAAAGAAAAAGGAAGGCAGCATTTTTTAATCATCGTGTTTGTTTACAAAGTGGTGACATTCAGTCTTGAATCAAAGGGAATAGTTTCCAGGTAGAAAAGTCTCGTGTTTGTTTTTTGTTAGCTACCGGCTACCAGCTGGTATCTCCTCCAAACTTTGCACAAAATCAACTTACCTTGATTTGAGCAACAAAGAAAAGGACTTGGGGGTTGGAAGGGTGGGAAAGGGAGAAGCTTTTAAAAGATTATCTTTTTTGCAGTTTTGATAGATTAAGAGGGTGATCAAACTAGGCAGCATCTTAATAATAGGGCCATGTGAATTTTGGCTAGACTAATGGAAGCTCTTTTGTCAATTTCCTGTAACCTGTACTTGACAGGACTCAGGAAATGGCACGACTGGCCCACCTTTGATACCCAGAAGGGGCTTAATGAGATTTAAAGGTGCAGGACCATGACTGGAGTTTCCCACATCAGGTGTAAGTTGCACACAAAGTCCTTCTGTGCACCAGTCCCTAGCTGGCTTTGTGGCCTGCCTGACGGAATTCTAAGCGTGTTTTCTCTATCGAAGGAACAGCTGAAAGATGGGCAGCTGAGTTTCCGAACAGAAATTGTTTTTCTAAGATATTTTTTCCTTCCATTCAGGACTGTGTCTCTGAAATATTATCTATCATAAAAAACATGACATGAATTTGCTATGTCAGTCAGCTGCAATTTTTAAATATACTCGTTAGGTTAGTGAGTAACCTCTTTCTTTCCTAAAGAGACAGGGAAGAAGAGAGGGAACATCAGGCCGTTATTTCTTGGGGGTGAGTGGGGAGGTGTGTGGGCAAGGCCATGCCAGAATGTGTGAACTCAGATGGGGCCCAAACGTTTTTGATGGACTATTTGAGCTGGAAATATTCAATGCGAAAGATCCTGCCTCAAGGAACACACTGTCAGCCGGAGAAGGGCGGGGAGTCCTGATGAGTCCCTGCATGCCTGTTATGTGGGTTTCAGGGTGGAGCTGCCTGGGCAGGGTGTAGGTCTTGCTAAGCTTTTATGACTGTGGCTCTTCAGGGGACCCCCAGGGAAGCAAAAAGGTCAGTCTCTGGCAGCTGTTCTGGTAAGGCTGTGGTGGAACAGAATAGATCCCAGTGAAAGTGGGTGAGAAGCGCTCTTAGAATTCCGTTCATTTTGGTACCTGCCTCCTTCGGGTATTAGGCTTGGCTGCCTGGAGTTAGGAAGCGCCAAATGGCCAGAGATCCTGCACTCTACCACCTACTGAGCATAGACCTCCCTCCCTGAGAAGCTGCTGGCTAAGACTCAGTGCCCTCTCAAGATCCTTTTGAATTCTTGCCTTAGGGAGTGGAGATGAACTTGACTGTTTCATGCTTTCTGTTCATTCCAAGTACAATCTGAAGTTGTTGGTCTTCTTCATGCTCCAGTTATCTGAGCACCTATAGGAGCAGCCCCTGCCCACCTCCGGTGGGGCGGCCAGGGCACCTGTCTGTGTTCGTCCACAGCTTCTGAATTTGAAAGCAGAATGTTCATGTTCCTCAGTGAATCAAGGCCTGAGCATCTTAAGGGCCAAATTGGTAACCACATAGATTGATATTAAGGGGCAAAGCTCTCAGGAACATTTAAAACTCATTTTCAAGATGGGCAGTATCCGTATTTTAGTTTTGAATTGTCCACAGATGCACTTAAGGAATCATTGAGAATAGTGGGATGGATAGGTCTTGTTCAAGTTTTTTTGTTTTACCTCACCCAGTCTTCAAAGAACAGATTCTGTTTTGTCTTTTTTCCCGTCTGATGTTCATGATTTATAAATATCAGAATCCCCTTTGCCATGATTGGCCTGTTATCATCTAACCTTCCTCTCTGGGTTCTCCTTCTATGGTGTTTGAAACTCCACTTGGGGAAATCAAATGCAAACTGACCTATTTTAGAGATGGACCGAGGCATTTGTGTAATTTTTTTTTACATAGATCTGTGTAAGAAATCCACAAATAGAAGCATTGGAATTCTCACACATGGCTCCCAGAACTGTGTGAAGGACCAGGTAAGGTTGGAGGCTACATGTTGAGGAGCCCCAGGAGGAGGTTGGCTGATGTGGCTGTGGATGGTGGCTGCCGGGTGCCCCAGCTGTGATGAAGACCAACGCCCACCAGAGCTTGGGGCACACTAACCTGGGCCCAAATGCCAAATGCCACCATTTAGTAGCTGTGTGACTTTGAAAAGTCACTTAGACCTTATCTCATGAGATCACTGTAGCTTTCAATATTTTTGATCATGAACTATAGTAAGAAATCCAGTTTGCATCATGACCTGGCACACATAACTACACACATGCACTTATAAACCTGAAGAACACATTTTATGAAACACATTGTACTTATATGCTAGTATTTTCTATTCTATTTTCCATTGAACATGGTGATTGCAAATCACTGAACTGATTTTATGATCAAATAATGGGTTGCAAGGTGGAATTTAACAGACGTCGAATTAATAAACGTCCATTCTCTTAATATGTTGATGGTCCAAATCTTTATTACTTATGATGCGATCAGCTATGCTACAGGAACAAGCCCTGGCATAGCTATGGCAGAATGGTATGCAAGTTTATTTCTTGCTTTTGTAAAGTCCAGAATGGGTTGGACAGCTTTTCAAGGTAGCTCTCCTCTGGGTGGGAATCCGGGTGGCTTCTGCCTAATGGCTTTGTCATCTCCCCATGTGGCCTCCACAGTTACAACTAAAGGGAAAACGTGTGTTGGAGTATCTCATGGATGCCTTTAAGGATTGGATCTGAAAGTTGGCATATCACCACCACCACTGCTCTAATGGCCAGAGCTCAGGCACATGGTGGCCCCAACCCATTTGCAAGGGAGGCTTCCTCTGTGTTCAAGAGAAGAAATTTCGAGGAGATGGGGAGAGTGACATGAACTACCTAAGGTGGTAAAGTAGGTCTTGGATACATGGAAGGCTTAGCAATCAAGCAACTAAGATGTAGGATTGGTCGATTGGAGTAATGCTGCCTTGCCACAATGGAACAGCCTGAATGAATGACTTCAGGGGGGCACTTTGTGCTTCTCTTTATGCCAGCCCCATGATTCTAAAGTTCCACAGGCTCACTGATGGGTATAGTTTTCTACAATTAATGTGAGTTTGCTCATTGCTTGATCTTGGGGTTAATCCTTATAAGACCCTAATGAGATGGGGCTGAAAGTTCTGTTTCAGTTTGAGCCCAGACTGTGCATATTGCTAACTGATAATTATGGCATACATTTATTGGACATTTACTCTGTACTGGCATTGAGCTAAGCAGTTCTCATGATTTATCTTTTATTTTTTTCAATCCTCACCCGAGGATTTGTTTTTTCATTGATTCTAGAGAGAGAGGAAGGGAGAGGGAGAGAAAGAGAGAGAAACATTGATGTGGGAAAGAAATCAATCAGTTGACTGGTTGCATCATGCACATGTACTGACTGGGGATTGAACCCACAGTCCTTGGGTGCATGGGACAATGCTCTAACCATTGAGAACACTGGCCAGGGTGCATGCTTTATCTTAATTCATCATCACAACCTTCTTAAGAATAATCTCATATGTCTTAGTTCCCTGTGAGTTCACCTATTCTGCTACCTTTATTTCACAGGTGAAAAACTTGAGTTCAGAGAGGTGATTTTCCCCATTGTTGCCAACAAATTAATGGTTATTCTAGGGTCAAAAGCCCAGATCTCCTGATGCTTATAACAAGAACATGACGCTGGAGTTGGGGGTGCGGGGTAGGGATGTACACTGGATATTTTAGTGGCCTTAGCAAAGTGTTAATTGAACCTTAAATTTTAGGATCTTTAGTTTTACCCAGACATACCAGAAATTCTAATTCGTGCTGGAATAGAATTCCCAAAGCCCTGTAGCCACTACTAAACTCTTAATTTTGGTTTGAACTGGTCATTTTAGGCAGAAGTAACCAAAGCATTCTCATGAGTGTGGTAATTGAAAGTTGGTATCAACTTAAAGTAGAAATACAAGTATAGATTATAGTAAAAGATTCTTATCTGTGATTTTTACTTCTTTTTACATAAATCTGCATGCTCTCCTCTAATGACTCAGCAGTCCTTGGTTGCTACAGTACTGATGAGAAATATTGGAATTTGCACCCCCCCCCCCCAAAAAAAAGGCAAATGTGCTTCTGTTAATGATAAGATGTAGCTGGTTTAAGCCACAGCTTTAAAATATGTAAGTTCTCCTTAAAGGAGAACTTCTCAAGATGAAGTGGTTAAGCTCTCCCAGGGGGGACTGAGGAAGGCTCCAGCTCATCTCTTTAGAGATCTTTAAAGGTGCTTCTCCAGATTGGCTCAAGCCAGAGATGCTAACCATGACCTTCTACGTGTTCCTCCCTGAGCAGAGGGAGTCGATGATTTCATGAAATTATCTTCTAGTTCAGTGTTGCAAATGTCTCCTTAAACAGTTACAGAAAGTAATAATCTGCGGGATGTGTGCCCATGCACGTGTGCAGTTTGCACACCCAGCGCCCACATCCCAGTGTCCTTTAGATTGCCTTTCAGAGGAGGGCCAGAGGGCATGGATGCTAGGAAAGAGATGTTCGGAGCCTGGCTTGGTCAGCATTTGCAGTCTTTTACTGTCTGTGTGTGGATTTGCAGCTATAAAATAAGAAATTCCTTTTCTATTTCACACTCCCCACCATTTTATCGTTTTAGGATCAAGAAAAGGGCAAAAATGAGATGAGTCAGATAGATGCTTCCAGCATCAGGGCCCCCACTTCCTGTGCCCTGTAGTGGGCATGACAAATGTTGGAGATTCCTTCAAGCTGGCGATTAATCATGTGTCCGGAAAGGATGGGGGTGAGAGGCTTCATTATTAACCGGTGTTTAAAGGGGGGGTGCTGCTTGGGGGGATACTTGGGCTCCCAGGCCTGACTCCAAGGTGTGCACTCAGCTAGGGAGATCATTTTTGTGCTGTGCATGTACTGATAATTTTATTAACTGGAAACCAAGTCTTTTCTGCCTCAACACAGACTCCCAATATTCTTGCATAATGTGTTTGACATCTCTGAGGCAGTGTGGTCTTAGGAGAATGAGCACCGAATAGGGAATCAGGAGTGCTAGTTTTTATCCTGATTTGGTGGCTGACCTGCTCCTCCTCCCTGGGCAGCTCACCTAACCTCTCTGTGCCTCATTACCTTCCTGTTCCCACCTGGAAAATCAGGACCATTTCATCTACGTGCTCTTAACTCAGAGATGCTGGCTGTATCCAGGCAATTTACTTGGCTCTCTTGGTGGGGAAGGTGTGCTGTACATTCATGATGGTGTTTTTGTCTTTGTTACAATTATAGTTATTTTATTTTTTAATGACTCAGTAGAAACCACTGTGAACCCAGTATCACAGGACAAACCCAATGTTACAGTGATCTACTGTTCAGATGCAGCCTTTCAGAGCTATGATATAATAATTTCTAAGCACCACCTTCGAATGCAAACCAGCATGTGCCTAACTCTCGAGATCCAGCCTATGTATGGGGCCCAATTTGGAGAGATGTGGTCATCCTTCTTTCACTTTTTTACTGGGCAAGGTAGGTTCCTTTCCCCCCATTATAATGATTTGGAAGCTCTCCTCCCCTGCCCCGACCCTACTCTTTAAATTTTATTATAATGTCCTGGATGGAGGAAAGCCTTCTGAGGCTTATCACCTGCAGATGGTACTTCTGAAAGTTTCAGAAAGTTCCAAGCACTAAAAATGGGTGTGTAATGAGCTCTGTTTTGCATCTTTAATCGCAGCACTTGCCACCATGCATGCTGTAATCATATGCTTTTTCTAGAGCCAAAGTGATGGCAATTCCAGGTCCATTCATTAATGAATTGTCAAACCCATCACAGGTCTTGTCAAAAGCATCACTGCATCATGTTTTCTTTACATAGACCATTGGATTGGATCTACAATGGACCTCTTCTTCCCAAGGGGTTCAAAGTCCTCCTTAAAAAAATGTCTTTCTCAGATGTGAAGTTTCCTGATCTCTGTCTGTCTCTGTTGCCTCCTTTCCCCCAACCTTCCTCCATTTTATATAGTGATTGTTGGTTCCTTGGATAATATGACTTGCTCCTGAAATGTGGCAGGTGAAGGTTGTAAGGGGCAGACATGGGGACAGAGATGGAGATTTATAAGATCCCAGCAGAGTGCCCAGAAGCCTCTTGGCTCCAAATATCTTCCTTATTCAGGTTTCACAAGGTATAACATTCCTCCACCACCAGTGGTGGCTTTTCAGTTAAGCATTGCCCTTGCAAGAGAGGGGGCTTTGCATTTAAAAAGCATATTCTATCCAGAGGCAAATCAGAGTCCACTCAGTTGTACGCACCTGTTTGTATAAAACTGCTTCTCCCTGACCTGAGATGTCCTGCCAGGAGCAAGAGAATGAGAGCCTGCTGGGTGTCAGTGTGTTGGTTTGCAGCTTTGAGGCCAGGAAAAGGCCAGAGGGGGCTGGAGAGCTCAGAGGACCAGCCTGGCCTCCTTCCTGGTCTTTCTGCAGCCTAGCCTTGGTGAGGAGAGATTCTGGCTAAGGTGATGAGGAGGACTGAGGAGGTGATAAAACCAGACCAACACTGTTAGAGTTCAGATGTCGTAACTTCGGAATGATTGGCCAGTGTCACATTAGAGGCTGGGCCTCTCTCTAGGAAAGATCTTGAGTTTCTATGTAAAGCACCTGATGTTTCTCTAATATAACATATGTAAGGACATATTATTGGTTATTATTTATTGTCTGCTTCCCCTCACTAGAATGTCAGTTTTCAGAGGAGTTTCTTTGTTTTGTTCATTGTTGTATTCAAGAGCCTAGAACTGTGCTAGTATGTATGATAGTTGGTGTTTAGTAAGTATTTATTAAATAAGTGAGCACATTTATTCTTTTCCTTGCTGTGTGAGAATTCACTCTCTTCCATTTCAGCACCTACATGCTACTCACTGCTGCCCCAGGAATTCTTAGGCTCCTCGGCTTGGCACCATCTTTCTTTTCTAGGGCCTTCTCAAAATTGGACAATTGCAGATATTCGACTTCCACCCCCTTTCTTCAAGTGAGAAAGCTGTACACAGTGATATGGCAGTCTCCACTGGCTTTCTGTGCGATGCCAGTGACGGTTTTTTGCAGAGGGCAAGGCCTGGGATTGAACGTAAACAAACACAGCCCATGAGTTTAAAATAGACCATTGAGCAGCTCACAAAATAGGCCCCTTGTTTTTAAAAGAGCAGTGGACGCTCTTGAGAAATAATAAGAAAGAATAAGTCTGGAAGCTGGATAGAATGCTCTGGTGCTTTCTGGCTGTGCCCATCCTTCGAACTTTATTTGCGTTTGGCACGCCTATCATGGAACCACTGCCAGCCGGAGCCAGGGTGCTCAGGCAATGGCAAGTTTATCTGGGCTGCTGGAGGGAAATGGAAATCTCTCAGAAAAAAGTGCAGCATGCTTGTGGTGCTAATTTCTAAGAGACACAGACTCCCTTTGCAAAGGAAGTCCGGTGTTCGTCCCACAAAGAACATGAGATTTGAGGATTGATAAAGGTTCTGAAGCGTGTGTGATGTAGGGATATATATATATATATATATATATATATATATATATATATATATAACATGATTGCGCCCACAAATAAGGGTACATTCTCATATATATATATCTATATCCAGGTTTTCTCATCTGCAAAAAATGGGGCATTAATACCTACCTCCTCGAGTTGTTTTAGAATGAAATGATGCCCGGCCAGTATAGCTAAGTAGTTGAGCATTGACCCATGAACTGGGAGGTCAGGGTTCTATTATTGGTCAGGGCCCACATGCCTGGGTTGTGGGCTCAATCTCCAGAGGGGGCATGCAGGGAGAGCGATTGATGATTCTCTCTCATCATTGATGTTTCTATCTCTTTTTCTCTCTCCCTTCCTCTCTCTGAAATCAATGAAAAAACATATTTAAAAAAGAAAAAAAAAAAGAGAATGAAATGAATGTAGATGCCATGAATTTAGGGCTTGCTTGTTGTGTTCACTTGTTCACACCCAGTGCTTCACACGGTGCCTGGCATCTGCTGGTGCCAGCAGTGCTGACCCTCTTGTGCAGAGGCGCTGCAGAGGATGGAGGATGCAGAGTCTGCCGACAGCAGTGGAGGCATAGAGAGCATTCTTTCCCCTTTCTTCCATCCAGAATCTTTATTCTTAAAAACAAAACAAAACAACCTAAACACACGCCCACAAATAAGGGTACATTCTCATTGTGAAAAATGTAAACAATTAAGAGATATATACCTCCGTGGCCACTGTTGGTCAGCAGAAGTGGAGAGCAAGATACCACTCATTTTGGCAGTCCCAAATCAGGAAGAAGGCTCTCACTGACAGTGCTACTTAGAGAATCCCATTCTTAGTCCTCTTATGATGAAATGAGGTAAAAAAAAGGCCACTATCTTCCTTTTGGGACAACCTGTCTCTGGCCAGGGTGGAGGAGAGGCTGCAGTACCCCAGCGCTTAAATCTAGAAGGTGCCGGGCTGTCAGTTCCTCTGGCCCCAGAGGAAGGTGCTCATTTCTTCCAAGGCACAGAGAATGGAGGGGCAGGGCCTCCTCTCTCCTCCCTCCCTTCTTCTCTCAGTTCTTCTTTCCTAATCGCTGGGAAACGTGAAACTTCTTGTTTCAGATACTTGCACTTTAGTATGATTTGATTTGATCTGATTATTTTTCTTAAAGCTGGAGGAATGCTAGTGTTGGCCCAGGTCTTTTTGGGTCAATAAAAGGAAGAAACAAAGAAAAGAGGTACAAAAGTTCCCTTTTGATGTGAGAATAATCTGTCATAAGATTCTGCACACCGAATGCCCAGCCTCAGAGGGAGTATTTTTGCCAGAGGCCTAAGACTCCATTCTTTCCTCCTTTTCTTCCCTTCCTTCCTCCTCTGACATTTTTGCATGTGTGTCTGAATACAATAAAGTTGCTTTAAGCTCCCCCCCCCCCCCCCCAATTATTCAACAACTTTCAAATGGAGAAAAATGTGGGTTTTTTAAATTTAGTTTTTGGCTTTTTTTTTTTTTTTTTGCATGTGTGTGTCTCTTTTTTTGTTTGCTAAACAGTAATTGCAGATCTTCTTGGCCACCTTTAATACTCCCAGCTAATTATCCTGAAATAAATCTCTTTCAAGCCCGCATGCCAGCAGTCCTGGGATCCTAGCCGCTCTTTCAGCTCCTGGCTGCCTGTCACTCAAATGGGCCTCAGCTGCAACTCCGAATGATGAGTATTAACCTCCCGCTGGGAAGATTCGCCCAATCTCCCCACTTCCAACAGCAGCTCCCAGGGCCTCATGCTTCTACCTGTTAGCCTAAGCTGGGGTTTTCTTTTGCTAACGTTGTGATTTTGAAAAGTGGAAGAGAATTCCTGGGAGAAGGACACTCAGTTAACCTTCTTCTAATTGCCATTCAAAATGGAAAAGGGAGAGAAAGATGGTGGCTGTCCCAGGAGGGTGGCTGGGTGTGGAGTGTGCGGCCTTGCCAGGAAGTGCACTGGACTGTTGGTGGTGTTTGTGAACCTATTCAGCTCAGGGGTCTGTGTTCATAGATTCCTACCTGAGGGCGGTTGATGACTGGCATCTGGGGACAGGCCTTGATGTAGACTTACTGTCTTCTCTGATGTCCTTCCTATTTCTCAAATGTCCCTCAGTGACTTTTGGTAGTTCACTGGGTTCTTCTTTTTGCTCGAACCTCTTCTGTTTACTTCCAGATTTTCTCTTGCCTTGTTCAGCAAGATGCACTGACTCTTGCTAATCCTTAGCCTATGTATTAGTTTAGAATTTGTGGCTGCTCCTATCTGCCTCTCCTGGGTGAGGTACTGCTCTTCTCTCATTTTTGTTTACTTTCTGATTCCATGGGCTTTCCAGCTTCTGGTAAGATAAGGAGATGGCTACTTGAGCAAGCCCCATAGCAACGGCCTGGCAAAGAGTAATAGTCTTGTTAAATGAATTAATGGATAAATAATAACATATAACATAACATAACATAACATAACATAACATAACATAACACACCTTGTCCCCAAATATTAGGCCACCTCCTTCCTAGATTTCCTCTGAAACCGTTTTTTCCCCATGTTGTGGAAGACTATTTGTTTACCAATAACCAATTCTCCTCCTTGAGGGAAGAATTTCACTTTCTGGCCTCTGGCAGACATAGTCATGTGACTTGCTTTGGTCAACAAAAGTTAACTAAAACCAGAATGTGTCCCTTCCAGGTAGAAGCTGTGAGAACTTAGTATTCCAGTTTTCTTCTGTCACAGTGTCAGGCAAAGTTCCAGATGGTGGCTGCTCCATGAGGTTGGGTCTTGGGGTGAGAATCCTCAGTTGATCTACCATGGATGTATGGTGTGAACAAGAAATAAACCTTTATAGTTTTATGCCATGAGGTCTGGGGTTTTAAAAATGACTATAGTGTAACCTAACCTTTCCTGACTGATACACAAATACACAGATATACTCATCTGTATCCAGATGTGTTTTTTTTTCTCAGTCTTTCAATGTACAATTTTTGTCTGCCTCTATAAAGATCATATTTCTATTTCGCTGGCCTCTTATTCTTGTCAGTGCTGTGAGCCAGATATCTAAAATCTATATCCCGGCCAAAGAGAAAGAGAAATGTTTTTGTTTAGATGCCTTGAACTAGATTGTTAAGTCTTACAGCATCACTGGATTCCCAGTAAATGATGTAGAATGCCAAATAACTCCTATGTCTACGTATCTTGTCTCAAGCTATCAGAGCAGGACTGCCATGTACAATTGTAAGGTTAAGCACTGAACAACTAAGGAGCTGGACATTCTCAAAGACCACAATGTGAAAAGTTGGGCAAACCCTCTGCTGGGCTCCTCAACAGGGGAACGGCTTATACGAAAATTTCAGGAGGTGCACTCCCCCCTCTCAGGAACAAACCTATACCTTTCCCTCCCCCTAATCTTCCCACACAGGAGTGCATCTCCTAAACTCGAAGGGACCTCCACAAGACTTGCAACCAGGGGCGCACTGGGCAGCGGCAGCTTGTCCCTGGCTAACCCTCTGAACCTGTCTCCAAGGCCCCTTTTTCTCTGACTCGCCAGTGAGCTGACAGCAGCCCTGCCCAGGCTCTCTCAGGTTGCTTCTTCTATCCTAAGCCCTTCCTTGTTTCAGTGCCCCCAGCTTTAATAAACACACTCTAAAAATAAAAAAAAAGAAATTTTTAGGAGCCAGGGAGCACTGTGTATTCCACCATCAATACAAAACCATCAGAGAGTTCATTCTAAAGATGCCTTGGGCTTTGCTGAAGTCCTGCAGGGAATTATAATGGGAGGACCCCTTACCATGCGCCTCTTTGGCATGACTCAAGCAAAATGTGAGTGCCTGATACTTTTAGTTCCTGCCATTTTCATTTTCTCCTTAACCTCAGCTCCAAAGAGGATCCCATTTTCTGGTAACTCCATACTGCTTTCCACAGTGGTTGTACCAATCTGCATTCCCACCAACAGTGCATGAGGGTTCCCTTTTCTCCACATCCTCACTAACACTTGTTTGTTGATTTACTGATGATAGCCATTCTGACAGGTGTGAGGTGATATCTCATTGTGGTTTAATTTGCATTTCTCTGATGATTACTGATGTTGAGCATCTTTTCATAAGTCTTGGCCATCTGTATGTCCTTTTTGGTGAAGTGTCTATTTAGGTCCTTTGGCCATTTTTAAATTGGAGTGTGTGTGTGTGTGTGTGTGTGTGTGTGTTGAGTTCCTGTTTTCTGATTTTCTCTTTTTGTGACCTATGCCTTCTGGGCCTCTCCAATAGGGGGAGCTCACTAATTTCACCCAGCATCTATTCCTGCTGGATTTTTCTCTTCCCTTCAGTTCCTGTCCTGGATTATTTTCATCTGCCAAGCCTTTGGTCTTGATTAGTCACGAGTCTGCCCCAAGACATGGTGGTGTTTTAATCCCAGTGAGCACTGGTTAAACAGTGACATGTATAGTCGGATTTTCATTCTCTAATAGTGTTGCAGCTTCAAACTCCAGTGTGTGGCAAAGGAAGAATCCTTTGAGGCTGAATATTTCCTGCATCTGTAAATCCTCCTCCTCCTGTCTACCATGACAGCTATGCAAGTGTCCTTTGGATTTCACAATTAAAAAAAATTATGACATTGTAATCTACTCTATCCATGGAAATGCACCTCACTGAGATTGTGAAATCAAAGGATAAATGAAAACCACTCATCAATGAAAATAAAATGATGGTTTGACCTAAAAGGAATTGTGTGGTAATAGGAAGGGATCTAATTCCAGCTCTGCCAGTGACTCTGTGTGACCTTACACAGATCATTTAACTTCTCTGGGACTTAGTTTTCCTATCTGTAAAATGTGAAAGAATTCTTTCCATTTTTAGTATTTTACATTTCTGGAGTGTAATGTTTATGAATATTAAATCATATTAACTTCAGAAATGTATTTTCAGTGATGGTCATTTCTTAGGCTTCCTGGGAGATTCTTGTTATTGTTTTTGATATGCTTTTTGTTGGACTGATTTTTATTTCTCAAAAAGTTCATCCCAGCAATCTTGTGAAATTAGCAAGGACATTTATCTCCATTTCACAATTGAGACTTATTGAGATTATGTACTTTGTCCAAAATTATGTGAGCCCTTTAGAAGTGGGATCAGAACCCAGAAATCCTGACACTCATACCCTATATTAGATGGAAGGGAATTGTCTCTCTTATGCTGTTGAGTGGGAATTATTGAGAAACATTTTGCCCTAATAACTAAGTTTAATCAATTCTAATTGAATGTATTTTATATGTTTAGTGGTGAGCCAAGTGTATTTCCTAGCCTCAAAGATGGTATGGTCTAGTGAGGGTCAGATACATAAACAGAAATAGGAAGTGCTGTGGTTAAAGGTATTTTCAGGACTTCCTCTTCCAGTCAGGATGGAATAAGAGGGATGGGGTTTACCCTCCCAGCCAAAACAACTGTAAAACTGGACAAAATATTTTGAAATGATGGCCTTTAACTCAGTTGACATAAGGCAACAAGTACAGTATCCCTGAAATATGGGGAACAAATGAAGTGATCACTCAAGCTTGTTGTCTGAAGAGTTTCCAGGCCAAGATATAAGGAAGGAAAACCCAGTTGATCCCAGTAGTTTCTAAGTTTAGAAGACATAGCTGGAAGTCTGGGGAGACAAGTGGCATTTATCTCCATTAATAACAGGGCAGGGTTTCAGAGTAGAGAGAAGAGCTTAGGAGATCTTTGTGCCCCATCAAATCACCAGTTCAGTGGTAATTATCAGTATATGCATGTACAGAATCTATTCAAGGCTAGAGAAAGAATCACTTAAAAGGATTAGATGAAACATATTTTTCAAGATCATACAGGGGCAGGGATAGTTCCTGCTTCTATTATCCAAACTAGAAAACCTCATAATTCACAAGACATTGAGGAGATTAGTTAGAAGAGTTTTGTCTCAGTGGAAAAAAATAGCCAAAGACTAAATGTTGATCCCACCCAACAAAGTTTTACAAAAAAAGACCTAAGAACATCACAGTATTTCCAAACAACTTAACTGTGTCACAGAAAAAATCTCAAAATATTTATAGGATGATAAAAACATCCAGTACCTAACAAGATAAAATTTGTAATGTCTAGCAATTTGATAAAAAAAATTTTAAGGCATGCAAAGAAGCAGGAAAATGTGACCTATAATGAAGAGAGAAGTCTATCAATGAAAACCAATTAAAAAATTACAGATGATAAAACTATAGACAAGTACACTAAAACAGTTATAACTGCTTTAAGTTAAAAGTTCAAGAACCTACCATTACCATTGAGCTTATTAAGTAGAGCCATGGAAGATATACGTACCACAATGTCTGAGATGAAAAATATGCTAGATGAGATGATCATCAGATTAGACATTGCAGAAGAAAACATCAGTGAACTTGAAGACATAGCAATAGAAACTATCTGAAATAAAGCACAGAGAGGAAAAAGTTTTTATAAAATTAAAAACCCTGCCCTGGACAATGTTTCTCAGTGGTTAGATTGTCAGCCCATGCACTGAAGGGTTTTGGGTTTGATTCCCAGTCAAGGTAATGTACCCAAGTTGCAGGTTTGATCCCTGGCCCCGGTTGGGGCATATGTAGGAGGCAACCAATTGATGTGTCTCTCTCACACCAATATTTCTTTCTTTCTTTTTCTTTCTTTCTTTCTTTCTTTCTTTCTTTCTTTCTTTCTTTCTTTCTTCCTTCCTTCCTTCCTTCCTTCCTTCCTTCCTTTCTTTCTTTCTCTCTCTCTCTCTCTCTCTCTCTCTCTCTCTCTCTCTCCCTATCCCTCCCTCCTTCCCTCTCTCCCCCCCTACCCCCTTCCCTCCTTCCATCCTGGATGCTTTTCCTCTAAGCCCAAGAAAAAGACAAAGATATCCATTCTTCTATTCAACATTTTACTGGAGGGTCTAGGGCAATACAATATGGCAAGAAAAGGCAAAAAAAAAGACCCTTAGATAAGAAAGGAAGAAGTAAAACTGTGCATGGCCTAATTGCCTATGTAGAAAATTCTGTAACATCTACAAAAAAAACAATAGAACTAATAAGTGAACTAATAATGTTTCAGGATAAAAAAAAATCAGTCTACATAACTGGTTACATTTTTATGTGGTAGCAACAATGAGAAATTGAAATAAAAAACATTTATAATAGCATTAAAAATATGACATACTATGGACAAATATGATAAAAGTTGTACAAGACCTGTACTCTAAAAGTTATAAAACAGTGCTAAGAGAAATTAAGGCAGAAATTAAGGAGGACATAAATAATTGGAGGGATATACTGTGTTGAAAGATTCAATATTGTTACGATTCTTTCCAAATGATCTATAAGTCCAATCAATAAGCTTTTTATGTGTATGTAGAAATTGACAAGCTGATTCTTCTTAAGTTCATAAGGAAATGCAAAAGACCAAGAAAACTACTTTGAAAAAGAATGATGCTAAGAGGGTTTATTATAAAGCTACAATAATCAAGCCAGTGTTGTATTGGCATGAAGATAAATAAGGAGCTCAATGGAACAGAATGGAGTAGAGAAGCAGGAACACACATAGGTCATTTGATTTCTGGCAAAGGTTCAAAGACAATGCTGTGGTGAGAGAATATTCTTTTTAATAAATGGTGCTAAAACAATTGTATATCCATATGAAAAAGCAGAAAAACAAAGAGATATTTAATTCTCACCTCACACTGTATACAAAAATTATCACAAAATAGGTAATAGACCTTAATATAAAACCTACAAAGAAAACACAGGAAGATATCTTTTGACCTGGGGTTTGTCATTTCTTAGCTATGACATAAAAATCCTCATTCATAAAAGGATGAAAAATTGGTAAATTGGATTTAATTAATGTTAAGAACTCTTCAAACGTCAATATTAAGAGAATAAAAAGACATGCCACAGACACACTAGAGAAATGTTGGTCAAAGTCTCAGCATCAAAAAACTTCTGTCTCTCTCTTCAAGCTTGGCTTGTGTTTGGGTCTCTTGGTTGAGGTCTAGAATTTGCCTGGCTTAACTTTGTAGTATCTTCTTATTGGATAAGACCTAGCTGCCCATCTTTAGATAGAATCAATGCTCAGAATTACTGTTACAACATTAGGTCTGGGAATAACCCAGTAGTTTAATTATAGCCACAAGAACCACCTCTTAGTCACGTAGTCAGACCCAGCCCTCCCTAAGGAACATCCCTCTTAGACCATTTCAAATACTTAAAGGCTTTCAGAGCCCCAGGCCAGGCTGCTTCTTAGTCCTTGCTTATCTACAGGCTCTGGTGCCAGGGACTCTTAACCAGGAAGTTCTTCGGGTTTCACAGTCTTCCTCCTGTAGCAGCCCTGGAGGGCTATGACGTTTGCAATTGTTTAATGGATCAAATCACTCTTCTACTTAAAACCTCTTGGAAGGTTTCCACAGCTGGCAGTATGAAACCAAACTCCTGACCTTGGCCAGCAGGCTCTGCATGATCTCTGCACTGACTGCCCCTCCTACTGCACCTCCACCAAGCTCCAGTCAACCTTGACTTGGCTCTTGGTGCTCAAACACCCCAAGAAAGTCCCTTCCCACCTCAAGACCTCTCTTCATGCGTTTCCCTCTTTATAAAAGCTTCCTGTGACTGCTATATGCCTGGCTTCTCTCATCATTTACACCTCATCAAGATGTCACCTCCTGAGGGAGACTTTCCCTAACCATCTTGTCTGAAGTTGGTTCTCTCCTCTCCCAGTTATTCTTGGTCCCATCTCTCACCACAACTGGTAAATATTTTGTTCACATTATTATGCTCCTTCACTAAAATGGAAGCTCTGTCAGGGTAGGTTCATGTATGCTTTGCTTACCATTGTATTATCATTATTGGTTGAATAAATGAGTGATTCCTGCAAATCCCCTAATTTTCACAAATACTATGTCAGTGGGCTAAATAAAGGTCTTTCAGCTGATGGCTTTGGGCATCAGTATCTTAAAAACTGTTACTAAAAGCTCTCTGTTTAATGATAGCTTCCCCCTGGAAACAAACAAGCAAACAAAACAAAAACCACTTTCAAGCACAACAAAACAGGAAAGAATTCAGTGCAGATAGAGGATAACAGATACACATTTGCTACCAAACAATCTTCCCTATCATGTTGACCCGGAAGTCAACTCCCATCTGGGGAAAATGGTTCAAAAATTGAGTTCAAGGTTTAGTTGAGGCCTGTCCTGGCTTCAGGACTTTCTGGTCTTATATTTGATATGACTCCAAGCACAATTGGGCTCTTAGCCATCTTATGAAGGTGGGGCAAGGCTAGAGGATCTGTGCCTTCTTGGATTTTCCAGTCAGAAGGGAAATGAGTGATGGTTCTTGCTTTTATGGTATGGATGGTGTGTAGAACACTACATTCGTGTGCCAGTTCTGAAGCCAGAAAGCTGGGTCATGGTCATGACCGTTACTCATGTTATTACTGAGTTTGATACTTGCAATAAACAAAGGCAGAAGCCTAGTGGAAGGTGTCACTATGTGCCACAGGAAGATCTGACCCTGGGTGGTGAAAAGCTTGGCTTCCAAGATGGAGATGCATTTGTGGAATCTTTTTGACTCCATAATTTATCTCAGCACATTTTCATTTTACTTTTCTCTCTTCTTCCCCACCCCCCTTTCTTTCTCTTTCATTTCATTTTTCCTAGATTTTTTTTCCTCCCCTTCATATCCAGGTCTCTTTTTCCTTCTCTCCTTCCTTCCTTCCTTCCTTCCTTCCTTCCTTCCTTCCTTCCTTCCTTCCTTCCTTCCTTCCCTCCTTCCCTCCTTCCCTCCTTCCCTCCTTCCTTTTCTTTAATCTTCGTAACACACCTCATGCCCCTTTCATTTTTCTTCCCCTTCTTCCTTTTCTTGTCTTTATTTAAGATGAATCTGTGAAGTCAGGGACATTCTTTTTTCATCACTTTGAAGCCAACCCGCTGGTGACTGGCTATATTAATACTTATATATCAACTTAAAGTGATGTACTTTTCTAGTCAATTGAATATTTTTATCATTGTAAAATGTCTCTTTATCTCAGGAGTTTTAGGTTTTTATCCTGTCTGACAGTCTTTCTTTTTTTCATTGAAACATTTTATCCACCTGCCTTTTGATGCATTTATGGATAGTGGGATTTAAATCTATATACTTAGTACTTGTTTTGTTTAAAATATATTTTATTGATTTTTTTACAGAGAAGAAGGGAGAGGGATAGAGAGTTAGAAACATCGATGAGAGAGAAACATCGACCAGCTGCCTCCTGCACACCCCCTCTGGGGATGTGCCCGCAACCAAGGTACATGTCCTTGACAGGAATCGAACCCAGGACCCTTCAGTCTGCAGGCCGACACTCTATCCACTGAGCCAAACCAGTCAGGACCTTACTACTTGTTTTGTATTTGTCTTATCTATAGTATTGCATGTTATTTCCTTGCTTTCTTTTGGATTTATTATTTCTTTATTATTTCATTTTCTATCTCTGTTAGCTTATTAGCTATATTTTTGGTGATAATTATGTAAGTTACTCAAAAAATTCACATATATGTTCTTGACAGATATGAACTTTCCTCACTTACTTGTTTAAAGCAAAGACCGTAGAATACTATATATTTTCTCCCTTTCAACTTGTATGCTACTATGATCATGAATTTTAATTTATAGCTATTTTAAACTTTATAAAAGCAAATTATTGTTATTTTATATAGTAACTATTCAATTTAGCTTATTCACATAGTTACCCTTTCTGTACTCTTCACGTCTTCCTGCATCTTTAAACTTCCACCTAGGATCATTTTCTTTCTGTGTATAGACACTTCCTTTACTTCAAATCTACTGGCAAATTCTCTGTTTTTGTGTGAAAAATATCTTGATTTCTCAAGGATATTTTAGTTGGGCATAGACTTTTAGAATGACACTTATTTTCTCAGCACTTTTAAGATGTTACATTATTGTCAGACATGCTGTCTCTAATGGGAAGTCAGATGTGAGTTCTATTGCTGCTTCTATAATTTTTCTTGTTTTAATTCAAAGACCTCCCTTTTTTGTTAATCTTTAGGTTTTTTTTCCTCAAGGGTAGGTATGATTATTATTATTTTTTTAGTTTTTATCCTGCTTGATATTCATAAGTAAGTGCTTCTTGAATTTGTGCTTTTTTGTTTTAGCAGTTTTAGAAAATACTATTAAATATTGCTCTTCCTCCATTCTCTCTTCCTATGACAATAGTTACATTACTTAGACCTTTTCTTCTTATGCAATATCTTGATTTACTATATAATCTTTTTTTCTATTTTCTATCCTTTTATCTTTTGGTGCTTTGTTCTGTACATTTTATCCTGAGTTATATTTTCAGTTGTACTTCATCTGTTGTTAAGTCCTTCCATTGATTTTTAAATTTTAATATTTTACTGTATTTTTTTAGTTGTAGTATTGTATTTTTTAGTGCACTTATTTCATTTTTTTAAAAAAGTAGTTTCCAATTAATTATCAGAACTTTCCATATTGGCTTTAAATTCTTTGAATATAATATACAGAGTTATTTTTAAAGTCTATGTCTGATGACTATTATCTGGGTTCTACTGTATGCCTAGTTACTTTTTTTTTATTGAGTACCCAGTATTATATATGAAAAAATTAGGAATAATTTGAGGCTTAGCATAAAGGTATCTTACTGTAGTGAGGATTTAGTTTACTTCTTACTGGAAGCTTAGAAATTCAAGATCACCTTAATCTAATCAGGGATGGATGGTTCAAACTTGGTTCTTGGTCCCTGTGAGGACCAAACCAAAAACTCAGAGATTTACTAGTCCCTCTGTCTTGGTAGGTCCTGAACTTGAATTATTTATCCTAGCTGCAAGACAGTCTATCAACAGATAAGTTTTATACCTTTTAGCCACTTGTCCTGAAGTTGGCTGAGGCTCTAGAGCAGTGGTTCTCAACCTGTGGGTCGAAACCCCTTTGGGGGTTGAATGACCCTTTCACAGGGGTCGCCTAAGACCATCGGAAAACACATATATAATTACATATTGTTTTTGTGATTAATCACTATGCTTTGATTATGTTCAGTTTGTAACAATGAAAATAGATCCTGCATATCAGATATTTACATTACGATTCATAACAATAGCAAAATTACAGTTATGAAGTAGCAACGAAAATAATTTTATGGTTGGGGGTCACCACAACATGAGGAACTGTATTAAAGGGTTGCGGCATTAGGAAGGTTGAGAGCCACTGCTCTAGAGTCTGGGGAAAAAGTAGCCTTGAATGCCAGACTGACTTCTTTGGGTTTCATTTTTCTCCCTCAAACTAGGTCCTATAATTCTTCTCTGTGTTGGAAGATCTCCAGTGCCAGATAATTTTTATATATTGCCCAGATTTCCTGGTTGTTTTCTGCATGAAGATTCTTCCAAGTTTCCTAGTCATTACAATCATGCCATCTCTGGACCTCAGTTTTCACATTTATACAATAAAATGATTAGAGTAGAAGAATCCTCAGATCCATCTTTCAGCCAGTGTCAGCATGCATCAGACCGGTGGGATAGACTGCCATTTTTATAAGGAAGTAGAGTTCTTCCTACAGAGTGCTGGCATTCTGCCCCACCTGGTCAAGGTTACTAACTAGTAAGGTTTGGAATGATGGTGATGAGCACGTTTGTTACTTTGGGCAGATTGAAAACATGTACTGTAAGGTTAGAATACTGCTAGCTAGCTTGTACTAAATATCCTACCATCCATGTTGGTGTGAAATGTAGGCAGGGATGCTTCATTTTTCTCTCAACCCAGAAATAGGGAGGATTCCCCAGTGCTATTTATCACAGTCAGAAGGGAGTTAAAGAACAGGGATGTTGTTAATTTACTCAAACTCCAAACTTAAAGTCCCTTTGATGGAGCAGAGGCACTGGGAGAGCAGGCTGTGATGTAAGATTTTTGGTGGGCCATCCGGAGGGTCTGCCAGTCATCTCATGAGCATGGGCACACGCACACACACACGCACATGCACACACACACGCACACAAGTGCCTAATGATGACCACATTACAAATGGACACATCTGGCTGAAAGAGTTTTCAATAGGAATTTCAAAGAACTATCGCTTTCATTTTAGAGGGCTAATTTAGTTACATTTTGTCTCTGGTTCTTTATTTTGAAGAGTGCTTAGAACATCATTGGTATTTAATATACTTTTGTGGAGTTCCAGTTCTGAGAAAGAAGTTCTTGCATTACACCTTAGCTCCCTTTGGGATAAACGAGCGTAGACTCTGGAGCCAAGCTGCCTGGGTTCAAATCCTAACTCTTCCATATACTAGCAATAAAACCTGGGACAAATAGCTAAATTTCCTTATGCATCGGTTCTCTCATTATAAAATGGTTCCCTCATTTATAAAATGAGGATAATGAATAGTACTGCCTCATGGGGCTGTTGTGAGGATTAAAGGAGTTAGTTGATCCATCTGCAATGTGCAGCTGGGTGAGCTGTTGATTTGGAGGTGAATCTGTACTGCATTTCTGAGTGTTTAAGCCATAGAGGCACATAGGCAAGAGGTGACATGAACTAGGTAGAGCTCTGGATACAGGGTCATGAGACCCGCTGTTGTCTTAGACTTATTGTTAGATTAACTTCCCAAACTGTTGGACCTTAGTTCAGTCTTCAAACCTTTCCTGTAAAATAGTACAGTAACACTCCTACCTATCCTCACAGGGAAAATCTCAGATGAAGTGATGGATGTAGAAATCTTTTTGCAAACGCACTACATGCTATATAAATGTGAGGGACCATCACTAAAGGTGATGGAAGACCCATGATCCTCTGTAGGGACAAATGAAATGGAGAAGCTATAAGAGAACTGGGGATTTCTAACTTTTTACTTTAGTTTTCAAGCTTGTTTTGTTTCTGTATGTCTCTACTCTCTCAGCATTCCTCAGCACATGAACTATCTTTCTGGGCTGTCTATGGAATGGATTTTGCTGGTCCTTTAGGGTCAGTCTTGTATTCCATGGCCCTTCACGCAGGGTCTTATCTTGGAGACTCTGAACTTGGTATCTGGCAATGTGTCCTTTTGGTCTATCAAGGAGATCCAAGCCCTTTCTCCCAGGAGTGAGCAGGTGGATTAAGAGCCCTTGTGGAGTGATGATGTGGGACAATAATCTGGCATGAGGTGGACCAGCTGTTGGGGGCCAGTCTGGGTATGGTCAGAGTCCAGAGGTAGGCCTAAGGTCAAGGTCAGGATAAATGGTGTATGAGTTTCTTGTGGCTGCTGTAACAAATTACCGACAGCAGACTATTCTCTTATAGTTCTGCAGGCTAGAAGTCCAAAACAACTATCTCTGGGCCAAAATAGGAAATCAGCAGGCTCACGTCCCCACTGGGGGCTTTAGGAACAAATCTGTTCCTTGCCTTTTTCACCTTCTGGTGGTTATGGGTCTTCCTGGGCACTCAGTCTCTGCCTCCATGGTCACGTTGTCTCCTCCTCTTTTTTCTCTCTGCCTCTTTCTTTTAATGATATTGTTATGGCATTTATGGTCCACACAGATAATCCAGGATAATGTCCTCATCTCGAGATCCTTAATCGTTATCTTAAAACACTTTCCACATAAAGTAACACTCATAGATTCCAGAGATTAGAACAATGATATCTTTTGGGGGGGGCCATTGGTTAGCCCAGAGATTTTCAACCTTTTTCATCTAATAGCACACATAAACTAATTGCTAAAATTCTGTGGCACACCAAAAATATGTTATATTTTTTTCCAGTCTGACAAAAAATAGTTATAATTTTGTTCATTCTTACTAGATGGCTATTGTTGTGTTGGCTGTTGTCATTTTTTTTTAACTTTGACAATCTAAGGGAAAAGAGATCAGTGCCCCTGACTAAATTAAATAGTCAGGTATTACATTTTTAAAAATATTCTTGTGCACACCAATGTGCCATGGCACACTGGTTGAAAATCTCTCGTTTAGCCTATTTCAAGTGGTAATGCAGGAAATAGGGAGAGCAGGAGACAGATCCACACAGGGATACCCAGAATGAGGGGAATTAGTCAAAATGGAAATAAACACATCTAAGAGATAAGTAACAAAGAAGCCGTTATAACAGCTTGAATGAAAGAATGATATTCACTGAACACTTACTAAGTGCCAGTTACTGTACTAGGGGCTGGAGAAAAAGCAGCATGGAGTTTGCATTCATCGAATGAATTAGTGAATAAATCAATGAATAACTGGCTGCATTCTTTGCTTAGCAAGGAATGGTGTTTCTTGTGAGATCAGGTATCAAGGCTATCAAGAAGACCTCACAGTTGGAAATCAGAGAGCAGGTGCTCTGGCTAGAATGGGGTCCGTGGGATGGAGGCAGGCCTGTTCTGATCCAGCACGAGGAGGGAAAGGGGTTTATTTAACTGAGTGGTTCTTAGCCTGGCTGCACGTTGGTTACCTGGGGGCTTTTATCAAACATCTAGGCCCTATCCCCGGAGATGCTGATTCAATTGGTCAGGTTGGGCTGAGCATCTATTAAGTGTAAGCTCTCCGGGGGATTCTGATGGATGAGACCAGAGTTAACTTACCTTTCTGCTGATTGCCTTATGATTTGGAGTCAGACTTTGCTAAAAAGCAAGGCTTTGTGAGTTACTTTAAGCTATGTGATCTTTGGCATATTATATACACCTGTTCTGAGCCTCCATTTACTCATTTGTAAAATGGGCATTAAAATACCTTACACATCTCACTAAGATTAAAGTAGAAAATATTTGCAAAGCTCTGACCATGATATCTGGCACATGGAGAGTACTTAATTATTCCTTCAATCTCTCAGTAAGGTAGGGATTATTTTGCCCATTGTATAGATTTTGGAACTGAGGCTCAGACACATCAGGTTAACTTGTTCAAAGCCCTATTGATAGTAAATGGTGAAAATTTAGCTCTGATCTCCTTTTTTTTTTTTTTTTTTTTTTTTAACAATGGAGCATTAAATCCCAATCTACTTTCTTCCCTTTGGCCTCTGTGGCTGTGAATGAGCTGGCCACTGCTTGTCTGAGAAAATTCTTGTTCCCTCTCAACACTTAGGAATTTAGAATGGAAGAGGAGCCTACCCGACCTTCCCTCTTAGCCCCATCTCTTACTCTGTAATAAAGTAGGGATAAGATTGCTGTAGAGAGGTGTAATAGGGTGAATAATGGTCCCTTCCATAGATAGCAGGTCCTAATCCCTGGAACCTATGAACATTACCTTATATGGCAAAGTCTTTGCAGATCTGATTAAGTTAAGGATAAAAAAAAAGGTAGTCTTGATTACATTGGTGGGCACTAAATGCAATTACAAGTATTGTTAAAAGAGAGATTTGACATACATATAGAGGAGACTGCAATGTCCTTACGGAGATAGAGATTCGAATGTTGTGGCCATAAACCAAGGAATGCCCTGAGCCACCAGAAGCTGGAAGAGGCAGATAATTCTCGCCTAGTTCCTCTGAATGGAGTTTTGGCTCAGGGGTTCTGGTTTTGGATTTCTTGCCTCTAGAACTGTGAGAGAATAAACTTGCTGTTTTAAGCCATCCAGTTCATGGTAATTTGTTATTACAGCAGCCCTAGGAAACTAACACCACAGGTTCCCTATGCACACCCTAGTACACTCTGTGATGGTGCCTTCAAGTCCCAGCAAACACAATGGGGCTTTACTTGCATGTCTTGTGCTGCCTGATGTCTAGCTCCTACTGCTGGGCCAGCAGGGTCTCAGGGAAGCTTGTGCACCTGCAGCCCATGGAGGAGGCAGACAGAGTTCACTGCCTCCTCACACCCCTGTCCTTTCCCAGCACCTGAGCTTCTCGTCGGGGAGCAGATGTGAGTCCTCTATTGACTCTGCTGCTGAGGGAACAGCATGTCCAGCATGGGGAGGTTAGGATGGGGGATAGAGCCAAAGAGGCTGACATCCGCTCATTCCCTGCCTCCTTTTGGACATTGAAGGTCCCCAGCCCAGTTTACCCCGATCTTCCCAGCCCTGTTGCTTAAGGGCAAGGGGTTTCTGGAATAATTTTACTCAGTGCATTGGGAACAAAGGGAAACCAAATGCCTTGCTTGGGAGCAACCCATATGGAGGAGTCAAGGCAAGGCCTAGTGACAGGATAATTGCTTAAATATCTGCTTTAAGTATAAAGGCAGACTCTACCTCCAGCTGGAGTTCAGGTTCCCACAGGTCATGAAAACAAAGAGGGGAATGGGAGAATTAAAGAGGAATAGAAATGGAAATGATTAGGAAAGATTGCCACTACTTACAGTAGGGGGGTGGTGGGGAGAAGTTGGGAATTAACCCTTTTGGGATTGTGCAAGTAGGGTGTGGACTCACCGCTCTTGGCTTTTCCTTCTCTGATTGGGAAAGTTGGAGGCCTGAGCCCACAGTGAAATGCTCTGCTTTGGGGCTCCCCCAGGACCTGGAGAAGAGGCTGGTGAGGCTCATTCAAGGACTCGGCTTTGGGCAGTGTGAGTTGGAAATGGCTTTGAGTGGTGGGGGTGAGTTTATGGGTAGTCCATCCAGGCATCCTTGTACTTTACCAGTTCTCCTTTCTCCCCTGCCACTTGAGCCCTCTTGTCTTCTGGCATTTTTTTTTTTTTTTTGCACACCTAGCACTCAGGCATTCCTGGGTTTATGGGGTGGAGTGCTGTCTGCATTCACTTCCATAGCATTCTCTGGTTCTTCTTTGCAATCTATAGTATGCTGGTAATTGTTAAATTAATAATAATCGTGTATCCTTAATTCTAAGAAATACAAATTTTTGCATTCCTGGAATTAGGGCCTACTTTATAATCAACTAGAGGCCTGGTGCATGAAAATTCATGCACTGGAGGGGGGTCCCTCAGCCTGGCCTGCCCCCCTCATAGTCCAGGAGCCCTCAGGGGCGGGAGACAACCTGGCAATCAGGGGAAGGCGATGCTCCCATCACACCTCTGCTGCTGCCATTGCTGGCAGCGCAAGCCTTGGCCGACCCTGGTTACTTGAGCCTCGGGTGGCCCTTGGTGGCTGGGCAGCCACCATCTGAGGCTTGCCTGCGCCTCAGGCCGGCTCTGGGCCACTGGGCAGTCACCATCCGAGGCTTGCCTGTGCCTCGGGCTGGCCCTGGGCAGCTGGAGGGCTGAAGGGATGGGGAGACTATGGAGGCAGGTGCACAGCAAGGCCGGGCCCACCCCATCGGGGCTGAGGGGACTGGGTGCTGCCATCTTGTGGCTGTGGGCGCTGCCATCTTTGAGGGTGTGGCAGTCAATTAGCATATTCCTCCTTATTGGCTGTGGGCACCGCCATCTTTGCGATGGTGTGAGGGTCAATTAGCATATTCCCTCTTTATTAGATAGGATGGGCATATTTACTGGGTGGATTAGACATTCTTTCTCAGAGAAATAGAACCAATAGGATGCATATATTCTATCTATATAGTCATATCCTATCTATATCTATATCTACATCTATATCTTTATATCTATTTACAGAGAGACAGATTTTAAGGAACTGGCTTATATAACTGTGGGAGCTGGCAAGTCCAAAATTTGTAGGACAGGCTAGCAGGCTGGAAATTCAGGCAGAATTTCTATGTTGTAGTCTTTGGGCAGAATTCCTTTTTTTTTTAAAGTATATTTTATTGATACTTTACAGAGAGGAAGGGAGAGGGATAGAGAGTTAGAAGCATCAATGAGAGAGAAACATCGATCAGCTGCCTCCTGCAGACCTCCTACTAGAGATGTGCCCGCAACCAAGGTACATGCCCTTGACCGGAATCGAACCTGGGACCTTTCAGTCCGCAGGCCGACGCTCTTTTCACTGAGCCAAACCGGTTAGGGCCAGAATTCCTTTTTTTGAGGTGAACTTTAATCTTTCCTCTTAAGGCCTTTAGCTGATTAGGCCTGCCAATATTATGACTTTACTTAAAGTCAACTGATTGTAAATATTAATCACATCTAGAAATTACCTTCACAACAACATCTATGATAGTGTTTGGCCAAACAACTGGGCACCATAGCCTTGCCAAGTTGAGTTAACCATCACATAGAATTAACCACCACAGAGGGATAGTCATTTGTTTGTTTGTCTATTATATTCATTCATTCATTCCTGCTTCCAAAAAATCTGTTATAAATGTATGTACAGTCTTGATGGATGCCCTAAGCATTGGGCTATAATGGGAGGCTGTGAGCTTGATGAAAGGAGGGGTCAGAACTGTTTGTTCATTGCAGCATCCTCAGTGTAGGAAACTGGCAAATCGTGGGTGCTTGATATTGGTTAACTGCGTGATTGGTTAACCCCTTGGCTAAGCCATAAATGATTTGGATTCAGGTACTCCTTTGACTTTTAATTTCCTCTCTTTAAGTGTCATTGAGCATTTATCCACTTCCTTGCCCTCCTCGTGCAGACTGCATGGTCCTTTTCTTCTCTCAATCTCCCTGTCTGCTTCCTTGTCCTCCATTCCTTTTATTTGGCTAATGCTCTGTGCCTAATCACTTTAGCCAGCACTGGCATTATAGAGATGTTTGCAATCCAACCCAGGTCTGATTATGAGCTTCAGCAGCCTGAGGCTACTTTAAGAATGTGTTGATTGGTGGGGGGTTGGGAGCCCCCAGAGGGGCCAGCATTTTTGGCTGATGGAGCTGCCCACATGTGTGTCTGGGCACTGCAAGAGAGTGCAGGCTGGTTGGGTTTTGGTTCTCTCCTTGATCAGGCTCCTGGTGGGGTATTTATCCTGGCTGAGTATCCAAGGCCTTCCTCATTGTATTAGGTTTCATGAAAGCAAGGCCGAAAACAATCCAGCAAGTGTGGCTAGTGCTATAGCCACAGCGAAGTGTGCCCTGTATTTCTCCTCATTCTCTGTTCCAGCTCATTTCAACTTCATACTGGGAGTGTAAAGACACAGCCACGTGCTACTCTGGTTTGCAAACATTATACTCATTTCCCTTGTCTAGGATATTAATTCAGAAATATTTATCAAGTGATTTCAGGATTTGGGGCAATTTTAAAAGCATTCAGTTCAGATTCCAAGAAGGATACCATGGGTTTAAAGGAAATTAGCTACTTCTCTCTTTCCCTCCATTTTCTCAAAAGCACCCTGTATTTTTCTTTAGAGCATTTGCTTTCTTGTCATTATTCCCTTGATTATTTACAGTCATTCTCTCTATGTCTGTCTTCCCAATAGACTGTAAAAATCTCCATCTGGGCTGGGTCCATGAGTTCTGTCTTCACCATTGTATTGCCAGGGGCAGGCACACGAAGTTCTTTACCATTTATTGACTGGTAAATTTTGATAGACAAAATGTCAATCCTACTTGGAAGGTGTAATTATGTTTTTGGAAGTTTGTACACAACAAGGATGAATATTCATAGACTTACCCATAGTTAGGTGTGTGGAAATGGGATCCTTGGGATCAAGCTAAGATGAGCCCATGTATGTCACTTAAAGCATTAAAGTGGTTCTTTCTTGTGTTCCTTGAAACGATCTGAGATAAGTTTACTGGGGTCACCATCTCTAGGGAGGCCAGAGTGAAATGAAATTACTTTGGGTTGTGTAAATTATGAAGAGACATGTCCCCATATGTGTGATATTGTGGTGCACTGTACTTTGCTAAACCCTGGGGCTCAGGGAATCAGACTTCCTGGACTTAAATCCTGGTCTTACCAGTGTATAGGTTCCACAAGAATGCTGTATGGCCTTTGGCACAATATTTGCCATTTCTTTGCCTTAATCTGTTCATCAGTATAAGGGGATAATAATAGTCTTTACCTCACAGAGTTGTTTTAGGATTAAGTGAGATAATTTATGTAAAATACTGAGGTCAATGACTAGCTCAGAGTAAACAGAATGAAGGGCAGCTATTGTTATTATTTTCATAAATAAGTAATAGTAGTGTCTTTGCATGGTGAGTTTAAAAAAAAAGAGAAGGATGGGCTTTTTGGGAGGAGGGAAGGAAATGGAAGTGGCATCTGATGTAAGTAGAAATAGTGCTGATAGCCCAGGATACATCTCTTTAGAGATAAAGAGAAAGATGGGGCAATTTGAAGAAGATAGTTATACTGTCAAGGGTGTGTGGCATTGGGATGACAGAATAAAATAATGGGAGAGGCATTCAATTATTGACTAGGAGTGTCAATGGAGTTGACTCATTTGGCATCTGGTTGCTTTCAACCATGCTCACCTGGCATCAGCACAGCTGGCCATTTCAGTCCAGCAGTTCAGCCTAACCAACCTCCAGGGAGAGCTGGTGACTTGCCTTTGTGAGCCCCAAACTCCAAATCATCATCTGTCCTGGTTGGCTATTGGGGTCCAGCAGTTCCAACCGCAGCAGTTGCCAGTCCTCACCAGGGCAGTTATTGGGGTCAGAAATTGCATTGCCCAGCAATTACTAGCAGTGCCCAAACGTTTCTGATTTCAGAGTCCAGTAAGACAAACTGATCAGAAACTAAATTGTCTTTTTCTCAGAGAAAGCGCAAATGACTTGCCATAGAGCCACTGTGATTCGGCTTTGTCATCGTCCCCCACCTACAGACTCATGCCATATAGTGGGGTTGAAATATATTGTTGGAAGGAAAAAGCCAGCTGGCCCATACCTGTCCCAGTCTTCTCCTCACCTTGGCCCAGGATAAAGTTTCTGGCCAATCCAGGATTGTTTTTTTTCCCCCCTTTCTTTTTAATTCCTTTAAAATGAAGGACACAATTTTAATTGACCAGGGTATAATATTATTATATCGGAAAGTAATATATTACAGTTATAACTGTGAAGTATTTTTCCATCCCAAAGAACTTTTCACATGAATTGGGTTATTTGATCTTTTCAACAACCCTGTGAGGTAAGTTGGGTGGATAAGGATATTATTAATTTCATTTTGAACATGGAACCTCAAGGAGAGGAAGTGATTATTTATCCAAAGACATTCATGAGCTTAACTGGTGATCATCGCTAATACATAGTAGTTGCATTGTATCAGGTACTAGTATCAATATTCATTTAATCTTCACAGTGGCCCAGTGAAGAAGGCACTGTGTATCCCCGTTACACAGATGAGGAAATGGAGACATAGGAAGATGAAATCAATTGCCCAAGATTACAGCTGGTTAGTGGTGGAGCTGAGATAACTACTCAGGTGTCTTGGCTCCAGAGTCTAGGTACTTACCTGCTGTGTTGGACAAGACAGTGCTTGGTCCCAGGGACTCACAGGCGATTATTGTTCCGGTTACTGCCTCCCTTCACAGTTCCCTTCCTTCTTTAAGGATCTCCCAATTTTAGGTGGGTGACACATGTTCTAAAATGTGACAAGACCAGAGACTTAAAAAAATTCTGTTCATTTGTTTATTATAAAAGCCAGATCAGTATTTGGAGAAGAAAATAGAAACCACTTTCAATTTAATAAGATGATTGATCAGAGGGTATGAGGTGGGAAAATGCTGCTGGAACTATTGTCTCACTTTCTTGGTTATTGCAAAGGACTCCTGTTGACTTCTCATTTTGTGCAGATGAATTTTGTCTAGGTAGGAGAAGGCATATCAATGCTGAAGTCAGCCTCACTGTGGAGAAGGGTTCCATGTCAGTTGCATTTTCTTTCTTTGTGAACTTCAGAGAAGTGTTGGCCAGCAACCCAGAGTTGAGATCTTGCAGGTAAGGGTTTTAGCCCTGGGAGAGCCTGCTTTTCTGGTGAGCTCTTAGGTTTGTTGGGTGTAGAATTCATTCTGAGAGAAAGATATTTTAAAACCTTGACTTCTCTTTATGGACTGTAAGTGGTTTTGGTGCTAATAGTTTAGAACATGCTACTCAGGAACTAGGTCCTTGTAGCCAAGGGTTAAAAAAGGCACTTCTCAGGATTATTTTGAGACAAAGAGAAGGAGGTTGCTGACTTTTTTGGTTCTTTGAACCACCACCTTTTTTTGTTGATTGAAATAATTTGTTTGTTACTATCAGTGTTTGATTTGGGGAAAATACCATTTTCGAAGTGGCCGAATTTCTCCCATGGAAGGGATTGGTTTTTGTTGAGTGAGAGTTGGGTGGAGAAGTGAGTAGGGCTTTGCAGGGCTCCCATATGCTCACAAGTTTGTTTCTTGCCTGACTTCACATGCAGCAGGGTAACTAACTCTGATAACTCCGTGGGGTCCTCACCTGGGTTTCCTGTACGCTGTCTAATTTTCTTCCTGTCTGAGTTATTATGTAATCACATTATGTTGTCAAAACTTGGACAGTGGGGGAAAGTAAGGTAATAGAGAGAGACCCAAATTCCCTGGGCACTTCTGCTTAACATGACTTTTATGACCTTTGGCATAAGTATTAACCCGAGAATGCCAGCTTTGTCATGTCTACTAGCATGTGTGCATGAGTGGACAGGGTGAGACGGTGACATCAGATATGTTGTGGCACAAAGCCAAAACAGACCACTGAAAAATGAAAATGTTTGCCAGACTATTAAACAAAAAAATTGTGTTGCTTAAGAGAATTTTGCTGTTGAAAAATTGGAATTGATAATCATATGGATTTGTGAGCAGTAATTGTTGTATGCTAATAAATATAAAGAAGGGGTCTGTATTCCTGTGTTGACACTCCCCGAGCTTCATTATAAACACTGTCCTCCACACAGGCTGTTGTATTTATTTAATTTTTATTAACTTACAAAATAGAAGAAATAATGTAGCAATAACATTAAGTGAATTTGGAGAAAGACAAAAAGTCTCTAGCAATCACACCATTCTGATGTCATAACTTTTTCATGTTTGAGTTTTCCCTTTTTGCTGTTGGCTGACGTGTTTCTACCCAGTTGGAATCCTAGTTACACAGACTTTTAATTTATGCAGTAACATTTGCAAACTAGAAGCAGTTTCTGTAGTAGGTCCACCGATGGGTGAACAAGGAGGGGCATTCAAGATCTGGCCTGATCTCCTTGTTCTATAGGTGAAATGGCGGAAGTGCAAAAAAGTGATGGATTTGCCCAGAGGGCAAAGATTGGCAGGAGCTGAGCTGGGAATTTTCCCAATATAGGGCTGCTTCTGACTGCTCCATGATCTCTCTCTAACTGTCCCGCGACTTGCCTCCAACACCATCTATCTCTTCAACTTGGCTTTTTAATATATGTATGTATACAGGGTGGGGCAAAAGTAGGTTTACAGTTGTGAGTACACAAAACAGTTTATTCTTGTATTATTATTTTCCATATGAACAACTATAAACCTACATATGTATATATGTGTGTATATATATATATATATATACATATGTATATATATACACATGTAAATATTTATATCTATAGACATGAATTATTGTGTAATATATAGAAAAGCTTAATGAAGGCAAACTATCTATCTATATATATATATATATAAAAGGCTAAGTGACCGTCTGACCAGCCGACTGGCCGGTAGGTATGATGTGTATTGACCACCAGGGGGCAGACACTCAACACAGGACCTGCCAAGCCTTGGTCACTTGGCAGCAGTGGTTCTCAGGTGACACATCCCAGAATCAGAGAGGAGGGAGCCCAATTCCTTGAGATTCCTCTTACACTCGGGGACCCCTCGGGGGGATGTCAGAGAGCTGATTTTGGCCTGATCCCCGCAGGCCAGGCCGAGGGACCCCACCTACCGGAGGGACCCCGTTTCACTCTGCAGACACTCTTTGAACCACGGCGCCAGCACAGGTGCGTCCGGCTGGGAGGGACCACTGGAGGTTGGCTCCAGGGTGTGTCCGGCCCATCTTGCCCAGTCTGGCCTGCCGGCCACCACCCGGGACTGCCTGCATTAGTTCCTGCACTGGAGGGACTCATTAATTTTCTTTCAATATGCACAAATCCGTGCACCGGGACACTAGTAATTTTATAAACAATTAAGAAATTTGAAAGGATTTGAAAAGGTAATCATGGGACTATGCAATTTGACAGTTTCTCACATAACAAGTTTTCTAAAAATGTTTTTTCAAAGATTTTTATGCTATGTACTTTTAGATTATTTATTTTTATTTATTTATTTTTAAAAAATATTATAATAAGTATTACAAAGGGTATTACATATGTGTCCTTCCCCCACCCCCCTTTTAGATTATTTATGATGGAGTGCTACTGCTTAGAAATATGAAAACCTTACTGGCCCTGGGAAGTAAGCCCATAGGAGATGAAAAAAAGACTGAAGCCATCGTGTGAACTCATTACAATGGACAATTGTTTTCTTACAAACAAAACTGAAGTTTATATAAACCTTATTAAGTGGGGAAACAATACATTTATTTATTTATTTAGCTGTAAGTGGCAATAAAAATTGATTGCCCTTTGGAGTATATGTTCTATTTTTAAAAAATTTTTAACCCTGGTCTTTAATTTAGCATTTAGCAGAAGTCTATAGACATGGTAGTCACCATCTTAGAATGTTTTTAATACATCTAGAGTAAAGTTTTCATTCTTTTAGGTGTAGTTACCTATACTTTTATCAATTAGTAACTACAGAGAATTAAGGAGAATGGAAACATTTAGACAGTTTGCTGGAGAGGTAGATTTGTAGATAACTTTGGGGAGGGGAATTCTTTTTCCTAGACTATAAATAGATTTTGATAGTTGAAAATATGTCAAAGGCAATTTTTTTTCTAACTTCAAATCAGTTTCCTAAAAGAACACTGCTTGTTTTTCTAATAGAAGATGCTCTTTTGAATTTCTTAGTTCAGGAATAATAATGTATCTCTAGCACATCAGTACACCCATCACAAAAAATAAGTGCTTAGTAATTATTTAAGTGAAAGCATTTTCTTCATTCAATTTCTTTCCTTTCTGGTCTGTTTCCCCCGTTGGTATTCTCCAGAAACAGGTCTCTGTAGTTTGTATCTGTCAGGTGGTTTGGTTATAGGCAGTAACAAATGAGCCCAGACTTCTCTGTGACTTTACACTCATGCTACATATCCACCAAGGGTCAACTGGGAGGCTCTGCTCATCCAGTCCCTCAGGGATTTAAGCTGATGGAGGTTTCATTACAGAGTGTCCTCCCACATCACTGCCATAATGCAGAAAGGACACGGAGAATCACTCAGCTCTGAAATTTACTCAGAAGAGACACTAATCTCTGCGTTGGTTAAGATGAGACATATGGCCACACCTAGACCAAATTTTACCATGCAGTCTGGACGGAGAATCAGAATAAGTGGGAACAGCTTTGATAACTGCAACGTGATTATATGGTGATAGTGCTGATTCAGGTGGACTTTTTTTCCAGAGGAGTTTGAAGTGATTTCAGTGTTTACAACTAATCCACATTTAAGAGAGACAGGTAAGTTGCTGCTCCTCCAGAAAGTAAAGGACATAGGGAGGGAGACTTAGTGACCTACTAGAAGCCAGGAAATTGTTAGTAGAAATCCTGACACCCGAACCCTGTCTTCAGAACCACTGCATGGCTTTCCTTAGTTTTTCAGGAATAACTCTCATTTCTTCAAGCATCTTGAATCCAGAGCTCTATGTGGTGTGAGTTTGTAGTTTAAATTGACTTTAGAATGATTGGTCTTTTCTTCTGGAGCAACTCTGGGAGGCTGGACTGTGTAGATTAGAAATAGAAAATAAAATTTTGATTAAAGACAGGCAGGTCTGGATTTAAATTGCAGTTTTGTCTCTCCCTTGTGTGACTTCTTTAACTTATTTGAGATTTGGTTTGCTCCTCTGAAAAATGAGGATAATATTCCCTCCCCCCCTTTCAGGTTGTGGTGGCAAATGAAAGAGGAGAAGTTACGAAATGCATAGCACAGTGCTTGGCACCAGGACCAGTTCTCTAAGTGGGAGCAGTTGCAATCAACATTGCCTGGTTCTTCCGTTTTTGTTTCCTACATTTTGAGGATCAGAAAAAGCCCAGGAATATTGGGGCACTGTTCCCAAGTGGGGCCGACATTGTTTCAAGATGAACAATTTGGTTTTTGTTTGTTGTCAGCTACTCAATTTATTCTGCTGAAATATCATTATGTTCTATTAAGTCCCGTCATACATTTCAGGGCTTTTGGGGGAGTTTTGTTTTGTTTTCTCCCCCATTCTTTATAGGGCAGCCCAGTAGTCATGGTGTGGGTTAACAGGCACCCCGAAATTACACAACTCACATAGCAGCTTCTAGAAACTACTTCATCCTAGTTCCCAGAGACCTTTGAATACCCAGGGCCAGGGAGCCTGACTCTCTGTTATTTGTGGAGCAACTCTTGCCACAGTGATAGCAGAGAGGAGTCACAGCCCTGAGCTGGCTGCCTTGTTGGAAACCATAACTGGGCTCTATGCAGAAGATGGTCTGGTCTCGCTTTCCCCATTTAATAGGAGGCCAGCGAGGCGGGCGTCATCTGTGGTGGTTCATGTGGGCGGGACCACATGCTTCTCCTGGATTCCTGGCTGCCGTGTAGTGCTGACTTCACTTGAAGTTTCCCTTTGCTTCACCTTCAAGGGGAATTGCTGATTGAGGCCTTTTGGACCTAAGTCAGGAGGGTTTGGGAAAAAGAAAACAAAGCATCATTTTGATTCAACAATTGCTTAGTAAGTAGCTGCTGACTAGGAATCCACCACTTGTTCTGACTGTTATAAGCCCAAACGAGAAAATTCAAAGTGGTTTGAGTGTAGATACCATCTCATTTTTTTTAGGTCCACAAATAAAATCTAATTTTTAAAAGTGTGTATACCTTTTTGTAAAGAGACATAAATGTTGGGTCAAAAGCTGAAATGTGCCTAATTCTGCAACTCAAA
>NW_027223762.1:33712153-33789653 GCF_028538775.1 Myotis yumanensis | reverse complement strand
TGTTAGTCTTGCGAATCTGTCTGATCAAGCCTAGATGCTGCCTGAAATCTATCTCTACTGATCTTCCAAGAAGCATTATTTATTATTTGCAGTTGTTCCTTAAGATGACGAGTCCCGTCTTCCTGGCTCTATAACAGTGTTACCTGCTTTTCGCTTTTGGCCTGAGACGATCCATGGAAGTCTCAGTTCAAATAGGGCCCGGAGTTGAATAGACCTCATTTTGATTTTCGTGGAAAGGCTTCTCGGTGCACATGAAGGCCGATGGTGTCCAGAATTTCTTCCAGCTAAAAGTTCTGTGAGATCTTCCATCTAGAACTGTAACTAGGTCCATGGTTCTAAACCTGTCTGTGCACCATCATTGGAGCTTTGTTAATATATCTTTTCAATCAGTTTCTCTTAGGAGTGAAGTTTGAGAATCTGTATTTTTATAAAACCTCTCCAGTGATTGTGATGTACCCATTCTATGGACTGGCATTTGGGCACTGCCACAATAGATTATGAGATTCAGAGATTTATTTTAATAGTAGGAATGTGCAAGTTGCAATGATCGCTATTTCTATTAGAGCAGTGGTTCTCAACCTGGGGGTCGAACGACCCTTTCACAGGGGTCGCCTAAGACCATCGGAAAACACATATATAATTACATATTACATATTGTTTTTGTGATTAATCACTATGCTTTAATTATGTTCAATTTGTAACAATGAAAATACATCCTGCAAATCAGATATTTACATTACAATTCATAACAGTAGCAAAATTACAGTTATGAAGTAGCAACGAAAATAATTTTATGGTTGGGGGTCACCACAACATGAGGAACTGTATTAAAGGGTCGCGGCATTAGGAAGGTTGAGAACCACTGTATTAGAGCCTCATGAATTCATTTTAATTAGCTAAATTTTTTTTTGATGAATTTTTTCTTTTAATTTTTGCTGTTTCATTATCAGGCTCCTAAATAGTACAGTGGATACTGCCCACATCCAGGCTTGAAGGCCCTGTTCTGACTGGGTTCAAATGATGGATGCACAAGTTTATCAGCTCTGTGGCCTTGACTGAGTCATTTAACGTGGGCCAATAATTTTATGTTATCTTCTATAAAATCAGTGTTGAAATACCTACCTTGAAGAGTTGTTGAGATTCTAAAATTCTGTTATTTCTACTTGATGTTATGCATGACAGGTATTGAGCACCTACCATGGACCAGTTGGTATAAAATTAAGTGGAGAGGTAGGATGAATAAATAGAATCACGGTTTCTGAAAGTCATCTAAAGCAGTGTTTTACTTTTCTTACCATAATCCCCATGTTACATGTAGGCACATGTGTACACACAGACAACTGAAACAAAGTTTCACAAAATAATTTTTATCCTTGCTGTGTTTAATGTGCTTTGAAATTTTACATTCTGTTCATTAAACAATACTGACCATGACCCCTACATTGATTTTTCTGGGTCACAAATGGGGGATTACTTGCACTAGACCACTCTCTTCCCCAATTCCTCTACCAAACCCCTCAACATGACCATTCAACCCCTGTGTGGTGGGAAACTCTCTGAAGTCATGAAAAATATTTTTCAATTCACTGTAGCTAATATTAATTAAGCACCAACTATTAACAAAGCAATCAACCATCTTCACTCTGAGCATTTTCTCTAAAGACCTATAAACTGATTCTTTGGGGTGCTGATTGGGTTTCCATAGTACCCTTCCACTGGTCCTTGGCTGTGTAGACCTACTCTGATACTGCTTTCTGTTCCAGACTATACTATTTTCATTCCTATCAAAACTCAGCTGCCCTGGGACCCAGTATCGATAAGCTCGTTATAGCCAACAGGTTCTTGACTGACAATGACATGTGTTGCTTTGCATCTTTTTTAAAAAAAATATATTTTATTGATTTTTTACAAAGAGGAAGGGAGAGGGATAGAGAGTTAGAAACATCGATGAGAGAGAAGCATTGATCAGCTGCCTCCTGCACACCCCCTACTGGGGATGTGCCTGCAACCAAGGTACATGCCCTTGTCCAGAATTGAACCCGGGACTCTTCAGTCCCCAGGTCGACGTTCTATCCAGTGAGCCAAACCAGCTAGGGCTATTGCTTTGCATCTTAAGAATAACCTTGGAAGGCTAAAACAAGGACTTTTTGTTTTATTAGACTAAGCTAGTAAAGAGAGAAATTGGGTCATGACAGAATGTTGGAACCCTTTAAAACTATTTCTACTCTTTGGGAACTAGGACCAAGAACGTAAACTGAGTGGGTAGTTGTATGTTGGAGTCTGATTGGGCTGGTGGTGTATCCTGTTATGGTTCCTCTGAACGTACAAACTATAAGGGGTGGTTTCATGAGACATTTGTTTTCATCTAGAGGGCAGATGAGAGGACTGTTCACATATGCATTCTGAAGTATGAGGCATGATCCAGAATAGATTCTTGGCTGAGGAGTGCATTAGTAATGACCACATAATTCACGTTTGAGGTGATGACAGTGCACTTATGTCGGGGAAGCACGGTGTCTGAAACTCGGATTTGTGCCAGGTTAACACCAGGGTTAGATTTCTTCATATCGATTACATAGATTGTTAATTGAATTAGTTGTGTTGCCAATTAAGCACTGATCCAAAAGAACTGCTGATTTTTAAAATATCAAATATAAGTTTGCTGATTTGATTTGCAAGTCCCATGGATGTCCTTGTTAAGCCATAGGGGCATCTATGATGCCTTCTTATTGGGGTTGAGGTGTAATAGTCAGCAAGATTAACTCTTTTAAGTCTGCACTGATATAGAATTAACTATGAATAAGTGGGGAGGAAGACAACACATACAGAAATATACTCACACAAAGTGGAAAGGGGGAAGTTGTGGGAAGGAGGGGGAAGAAGGACAGAGAGGCAGAGAGAAGGAAGCAACAGATGGAGACTGACTAGTTGTAGACATGATGGAACCTAGGGGCTTTCTATGGGTGTACACCAACAAATGTGTACTAATCTTTAGTACATATTATTATACCACGACATAATATATTTAAGTAGGAAGCTGGTAATAATAAAAAGAGCTCTGGTGTAAGGATCAACCAGTTGTGTGACCTTGGCAAGTTCACTGACCTCTTTGAGCCAGTTTCCTTATTTAGAAAATAAAAGGGTTAGGCGACAAGATTTCTCTCAGGCCTTTCTGTAGATAGAAAATGCTGTTAATCTCGAGATTTATACAAGTTACACATCAGTGAAACATTACAATGGCTTCTCAGCAATGGCTTCTAAATTCATGAATGTATCCATTCAACAAATATTGAATAAGGGCCTGGTAGCATTTTAGCTCAACATAGTGCCAAAAGTTTCTCAGCTGGGCTCACTACTACTTAGCTTTTAAACTTATTCAAGCTCAATCAAACCTCAGGGCACAGCTGGCTAAGGATAGAGTCTATCACTGGAAGGAGACAGGGTAGTTTCTGGATTGCATGCCAGGCCTACTTAGGCCACTTCATTAATATCTTATATTAGTATGGTACATTTATTACAACAAATGAACCAATGTTGGTATGTTATTATGAATTAAAGTCTATACTTTCTCCAGAGTTTCTTACTTTAAAAAAAATTTTTTTTTATTAATTTTTTACAGAGAGGAAGAGAGAGTTAGAAACATCAATGATGAGAGAGAAACATTGACCAGCTACCTCCTGCACACCTCCTACTGGGGATGTGCCCACAACCAAGGTACATGCCCTTGATTGGAATCGAACCTGGGACCCTTCAGTCCACAGGCCGACGCTCTATCCACTGAGCCAAACTGGTTAGCAGAGTTTCTTACTTTTAACATCACCCCCTTTTTCTGTAACTCTTAACTCATAAATTTTCTTCTGTAGATAAGGTTTTTCTTTATTTTTTTCCTTTTGTCTTTGGTTTTCTTCAGTTTGAATATGAGATATCTAGGTGTCAAGTTTTTGTGGAATTTGTCCTGCTTGGTGTTTGCTGAGGTTCCTGGATCTGCAGTTTAGTCATTAATTTTGTTAAATCTTTGGCCATTGTTACTTCATTATATTATTACTTCGGCTCTCTTCTTGCTTCTCCTTCTGATATTCCAATTATTTTTGTTACGCTTTCTAAAATTGTCTCACAGTTTTTGGATGTTCTGTTTTTATGATTCTTTATTCCCTTTGTATTTCAATCTGGGAAGTTTCTATTGACATATTTTTAAAGTTACTTATTCTTTCCTTAGCAATAACTAGTCTAGTGATAAGCTCGTCAAAGCCATTATTTATTTCTATTCCATATTTTTGATTTGTAGTTTTAATTTTATTCTTTCTTAGAGTTTCCATCTCTTTGCTTACCTTACCCATCTGTTTTAGCATCCTGTTTACTTTTCCCATTGGAGCCCTTAAAATATTAATCATAGTTATTTTTAATTCTCTGATAATTCTTCTATCTGTGTAATATCTGAGTCTGATTCTTGCTTTATCTCTTCAGACTGTTTTCTTTTTGTTTTTTTTAGCATATCTTGTAATTTTTTGTTGAAAGCTAGACATAATGCATTGGGTAACAAGAACTTGGGTAAAAGGTCTTTAGTGTAAAATTCAAGTTAGTAATCAATCTAGCTTGGAGTTGGGCTGTGTTTAATGTGTGCTGTAACTTTAGGTGTCAGGAGTTCCAAATTCCTCTGGTGTCCTTCTGTTTGTCTCCTTTATCTTCTTTGGGCTTCCTTAAGAATTCCTCCTTAAGTAGAGTCTGCACCTTGCAGCTCTTTCAATAGTAATCCGCTGTTATTATACTGGGGTCTGTTGATGTGGTGGCAAGATGTCAGGGAGGGCAGGTGTTAAATAATCATAAGATAAAAATCTTAGTCTTTTAGTGGACCTGAGACCTCAAGAAATGTTTTCCTGTCCTTAGGTGAGACAGGAAAGCTAGAGAATGCTGGTGTTGGGTAACTGACCGTTCTCTTTTATGGCATCAAGCTCTATATGGGATAAGGCAAAGTGTTTTTCTTAGAGAATAGGGCTTTGTTACGGAGAATGTTCTCCATGTGTAGGTGTGCTTCACCTCCTTCTCCCCTAGCCATGAAAAGATCTGTTTTGGCTTTTAGCTGTGAAAAACCTGCTGGGGTCCCTAGAAGTAAAATCCACCAAAGCCTGGGGCCTCACTAAGACAGTGGCCCCTGGGAGTTCCTCAGCCTCCAGCGAGTTGTCAAAAATGACCATTTAAGTGATTCTTCCAGTTTGTGGCTTCAATGGTTTCTGTTCCAGGTGAGCAGATCTTAGCTGTGACTCTGTCCATCTGTGAAGGTCTGGGTTTAGAGTTTCAAATGTATAAAAAAATACAATTACAAAGTAATTTTTTGGTCAGAAATTTTAATAAAAATGTTAATGGCTGTAAATACATTTTGTCTTGGTAAGCCGAGGCGATAATATAGTAAATAAAAAACCCAGTGAGAAAAGTCTAAACATTCATAAGACTAACACATTTCTAGCCACCATTCATCAAAGAAAGAACACGATGCCATTTGGGTAACTAGCCACTCAAGCAACTGGTATGCTTAATGAAAAATTGTGTCTCCTAAAAAGTAATATTAATGTAAAAAACCATTAAAACCTGTAAAGAATTTTTGTGTTTATTTGAGCCAAACTGTCGATATATGCAGGGAAGCAGAACCTCAACGAACGAATTGAGATAATGCTCCGGAGAATGATGGGTTACATCTATATTTATACATTGCAATCAAAGGAAAGGACATAGGTGGGTTACATTAAATCCATTGGTGATAGACTAGAGAGGCGGGAGAAAGAAAAGCGGGGAAACCCCTGGAATTGGATAAAAAGTAACATGATAGACACATACTTAGGTGGGTGCAGGAATAGTTAACATGATAATAACGAAGGAATTTGTGGTACATTAGATTGTGTCCCAAGGGGTCCAGAAAAAGGGAAGTTACAAGTTACCCAAACATTTCAAGGGTATGTTATCATAGATGCAAAAAGATAGATAGGCTCAGTTAAGGTAAAGGTTGACCTTGTCAGTGAAGATACCAGCCTAGGACGTAACTACCCACCATAACTACTTTAGTTAAAGTTTAATTTCTGACCATCCTTTGTGATTACTTTAGTTCTCTTGAGTTTGCAAGATTGCCATTCAGGCCTTCCCTGCGCTTGTCAGGTAGCATGTGGCCCCTTTCGTCCACAGTAATCAGTTAATTATGTCCTATGGGTATTATGAAAACTTAATACAGTAGTAGAATTTCCCTTGTTCCATAAAATATAATAACTGCCTATAACCCTTTGTCAAATGAGGCAGGGAGCAGCTAAATAAATAATAAAACAAATTAGAATGCCAAATGGTATTGAATCATATATTCTTAAATGCATAAAGGATTAGCATGTTGATTTATTATATAAAAGTTGTAACTTTCCATTGGTATCCTGTTGGCCAGGAAAAGTCAGTGTCATTTCCCAACATGCTCCCATAGTCTTGGAACAGCTCTCACTCGCAGTTACCGTCTCTCATGAATTCCCTGCGTACAGCCATGCACCTGGAAGGAAACCCTTGGAATATAAAGGGGCACATTGCAGATGAAAGGTCACCAAGAGATACTTGCAACGAGGAACAGCAAGTTGTGACCACTCTTCAGATCTGTACCTGTCAGACAGAGGTTGACACCTGTGACAGGTACATTCTGATTTCCACATGCCTTGTGCAAAATCAGACGTGCTCACAGCAGCATGGCAGCCAAATGTCAAGTGCTTCACCTCTCAGCATGGCGACAGTCAGAAACCCTGGCTGGAAAAGGCACTTGGATTTACCTTTGAAGTGCACACCGTGCAGGAGAGCCAGACCAGGAGAGGGTCCTGTTAGGCCGTGTCCAACAGTAGGCGTGAGGAGTCATGCATGCTGCCCCTTCTTGTTCCCAGTGCTTCCCATTCCAGCACCTCCTTGACCTGGCCCTGTTCATGGGAGAGGTTGACGCTGAGGCTGCTGGAGGGATGGCAAGGGTGTCTCTTTTCTCCTTGCTGTTCCAAGGGACGTTTAGAGAGAGGAAGGAGGATAATTTCAGAGCAGGCTGGAAAACTTCTGACAAACTAGATTGTTCCTTGGAGTTCAGGAGCTCTCCCAGGGGAGGGAATGTTGATAAAAATGGAATTTCTAGAACTTTTCAAATCAGGATCTGGATCTTGGTGGGCATTATTGTTTAGGTGGAAACCTCAGATGGATCCATCAGAAGTAGGCTTTCCAGGTCCAGAGCTACTCCCGAAGGGAAGGAATGTTCTTTCACCCCCTTAGAGGTGACCCTGGGCCTTTAGGAATACATCCCAGATCACCGGGGGCATGAAACTGTGAGACTGAGGCCTAACTTCCGGAAGGCTGATAGCTTTCTCTTGGGGTAGGGTTGCAGGGGTCCATGCACATTCTCTTGTGAAGAGTAGGTATGATATGTCTCCTAGAAGAGACTGGTCTGAGGCTTCTGAGACTGAGATGCTGACTGCTATCTTAGCAGAGAAATAAGCAGAGCATTTAGGAGATAATAGTGCCCTGACTCCCTGAAGAACTGCTTTTCTTGAAATGTTCTGTAGGGTAAGAGTTGATATAGGAAATATCTCTGTGCAGTGTGCCCTTAGTCTATTATTATAAGGCAGGGGTCCTCAAACTACGGCCCGTGGGCCACATGCAAATATAAATATTGTATTTGTTCCCGTTTTGTTTTTTTACTTCAAAATAAGATATGTGTAGTGTACATAGGAATTTATTCATAGTTTTTTTTTTTAACTATAGTCTGGCCCTCCAATGGTCTGAGGGACAGTGAACTGGCCCCCTGTTTAAAAAGTTTGAGGACCCCTGTTATAAGGATTTCATCTGGTGGTGTTGTTTTTTTAATTTGTGGACATAGCAAATCTCATAAGTTAATTTTTTCTTCTTTTTTCCTTCCTTCCCTCCCTCCCTCCCTCCCTCCCTCCCTCCCTCCCTCCCTCCCTCCCTCCCTCCTTTCTTCCCTTCCTTTCTTCCCCCATCCACCCTTCCCTTCCTCCCTCTTTTAGATCAATGCTAGAAAGCTCAGAACCCCAGATCTGTGGCCTACCAGACATAAAAGCATGCATCATTAAGGCGTACATTTTTCTTGGCTTCAATTTTGACCCCTTTTGTTATCTTGGAATTGTAGAGAGGCTGGATAGCCAACTTCTGTTTTTTCTTGAGGAAGGCCTACATGAACACCCAAATTAGTAAATGAGCTTTTTCACTTAGACATCGAGCCTGGGACTTAAGCTTTTAGTAATTAGCTCTGGGAACTAGGCTAGAGCAGAACATAAACTTTGGTGGACCCAAGTAAAAAGCCAAAGGGCCTGATTGATGACGACAGGGGAAGCTAGGCCTGGCAAGAATCTGACCCACTGATTTGGAAGTGCTCATTGTTCTGTTAAGTGCTGGAAAGAGTGTAGACTTTGATGTTGGAAAGACTTTGGGGGTTTCTGGTACTGCCACTTACGTGGGCTTTAGCAGCCACTGAACCTCACTGGGGCCTCAGTTTCCTCATCAGTAAAATGGGAATGGTATCATGCCCATGGTTGTTATGAGAATTAAATCGAAGAGTCTCAGTAGCACCCAACATGTTGGTTCCTCATTGCCTGTTCTCTTCCATGAGGTTGGGATCAACGTGTTTTTCAAATCTCTGGAAAGATGTGGATGCTCATTTCTTCATTTGAAACAATCCTGGCACCCTGGGGACTTGTCCGGAAATTCAGCTCATGTTCGAGCCTGTTTAAGGGGCTTTTGCTTTCATCTTTAGGGGCCAAATGCCAGTGGCTGCTTTTAATGAAACCAAATCCTCCCCAGTTCTGTGTGATTTGGGGATTTGCTTCCCCAGCCTGGGCAGCAGTCAGATACATTCCGTTTTCTTTATTTTCCAAGTGACCTCAGAGCACTTTGTGATTCTAAAACTGACCTATGGGGAGAAACAAAATAAACTCTTCCATTTCATCTCTCCTTCTCTGGATGTATTTGGAATGATCTGACTTTATATGCCACCATCAAGCTTACTGGCTCCAGAGTGATAACAACTTAATATAAGTACATTTATGGATACATATTCTGGAAGGCTCTGCAGTGTGTCCTGCACAGACTGATACCTTTTTCAGCCATTGGTGGTGCAGGAGCCAAACATGGACGAAATAAGTAAAAATTACAGGAAAAACCAGCTCCCAGGGGATACATATTCCATTTCTGTTCCTCATTAATAAATTATAATCTCTTCTCTTTAGAAACCGGGTATCAGGATAGCACAATAAGTCCATAATTTGGTACTTTCCTGTGGACTGATTTTGGGGAGAAGGTGGTTTTATAATGAGAAAGCAGTGAGGTTTGTGTATTAGTTTAAATTTGGATGCTTCCTTTTTCTCTCTGCTTTTCTCTGTGGATATCTGCAGCTGATGGGTCTCCATCTGACCTCATGGGAGAGGCCCACTGTCTGTGATCACTGACCAGTCCCCCCCCGCCCCCCGCCCCTCGCCACATATACACATCCTGGGCATTTCAGTTCAACCACAAGTAATTTGGGTCCCACTTTTTCCTGCTGAGCCCAGGGCCAGGGGCTGTCTCATTTGGGCCATTTCCTTCTACAAGGCCACTGTCTTGTAGGCAGTGGTTCCATAGCCCAGACTCCAGCCTGGGTTTGACTCCTTCCCTTACTGGCTGCGTGACTTTGGGCCAATTACTTAATGGCTTTGTGGTGCAGTTTTCTTTCAAATGGGGATAGTAAAGGCATCTGCTTCAAAGGGTTGTTCTGAGGATTGAGTGAAGTACATTGCAGGCATATTTTAAGCACTCAACGTATTAACCATCACCACCATTATTGTCAAGTCTGTTTGCCTGTGAACATTCACTAGATGCACTATTTTTCTCAGGGAGTATGGGCATTAGAATTGACTCATTTAAGAGCCTCAAAATTAACAGAACTTTGGAAAATATTCTCAGCTTTTCATGCTGCCCAAAAGGAATATAAGATCTTCAGGGAGGAGGTGAATGGATGAAGGTCAAAAGTCTTTGCTTTGTCTGTATCTTTCTTGTATCAACTAATTAGTCTCCTGGGCTTAACTATGGCCACTCCTCTTGGCCAGAAAGCTCCTTCCAACCTATACTACATACCAGTGCTGTGCTACACTTCTGAAATCCTGCTTTAACCTTGCTATTTTCTCTTATTCAAACATGGTGAGCTTGATACAATGTGGGTCCTCTGCATGATAGATTTGTCTTTCAGGTACTTATAAAATCTGGTCTCTGAGCCTTCCTGACTGGGTCTTGGTACGCTCACTAGGAACACAGGAATTTAAACCCTACTTTGTGCTAGGTTATTTCCTAGGCCCTGGGACAAAACTATAAACCTGATAAGGTTTCTGCTGCCTTGGAATTAGAGCAGGGGTCCTCAAACTTTTTAAACAGGGGGCCAGTTCACTGCCCCTCAGACCGTTGGAAGGCCGGACTATAGTTTAAAAAAAAGACTATGAACAAATTCCTATGCACACTGCACATATCTTATTTTGAAGTAAAAAAACAAAACGGGAACAAATACAATATTTGTATTTGCATGTGGCCCGCGGGCCATAGTTTGAGGACCCCTGAATTAGAGTCTAGTGGGAAAGGCAAACTGTGCGAAGTAGACAAATTAATAAGGCACTTTCAAATAGTGATAAGTGCTATGAAAAATGTAAATTGGGAAATGTGACTGTGGGTTGGGATGAACAGCAATATTAGTTTCTGGAATCATAGAAAATCTCTTTGAGGAAGTGACTTTGGGATTAACATTGAATGGGAATCATGGGAAAATCATAGGGAGGAGCACTACCTCTCTCCTCTCTAATTAGAATGCCAGGTTTTGGTTGAATATTGGATGGAAGGGACTCTATGGGTCATACTCACAATACAGAATTGGGATACTGTCTGCTATGGACTGAATTGTGTTCCTTGCCCTCCACCCCAAATTTATATGTTGAAGTCCTAACCTTTAGTCCCTCAGAATGTGACTGTATTTGGAAATATAGTCTTTAAAGAACTAAGTTAAAATGAGGTCGTTAGGGTGGGCTCTAATCTAATATGGCTATTGTCTTTATAAAAAGTGGACATTAGGACACAGACATGCACAGAGGGAAGACCATGTGAAGACACAGGGAGAGAACAGCCATCTACAAGCCAAGAAACAGGCTTTAGAGGAAACCAACTCTGCCAATCCCTTGACCTTGAACATTTAGACTCCAGAATAGTGAGGAAATAAATTTCTGTATTTAAGCCACCAAGTCTGTGATATTTTGTTAGCAGCCCTAGCAAGCTACTATACTGTCAAAAGAGAAAAGTATTTGAAAGTGGGACATCTCAGAGAATCGAAACCAAGCGGTCACCAGCCAGCGTAGGCTCATCTCCAGGCCTGAGTCATGGCAGCAACGTTAACTGATATTGCAACCTCCCCTTCCCTTTGTGGCCATTAGCTCCATTCCTGATGATGTGAAACATTTGTGAAGCAGCAACCATCGTTGCTCGTCAGCATCCTTCACAGGATTTGAACCACTGACCTTACCATTACGAATGAGTCAGATTATAGACAAGTGTTCTTACTTACATGCCCAGACTGTCCGTGTATAATTAACAGTGAGTTACTATAATGATGATGATATGAAGCGCTCAAGGGCCTTTGGAATTTGAGGCCTATAAAAATATAACATTATTATTATTGTTATTACTATAATCAGGTACAGAGATCTGGATAAAAAGGCAATTTCTCATTGGTGTAATAACACATGATTATAAAAGTACCTAAAAACCTTTATTTTTCCTCTTTTAGAAATGTGACCATCGAGTCATTATCATGGAAACTAAAGCACCTTAAATATTCTATCTAGAACCCACATGGAAATGCATGCTATCTTTTTTCCTGTGCATGTTCTCACTGGCTCCAAATAAATGGCTGATGAGGACTGAGCCTTTGGCACTTTGTCTTGGAGACAAGACATTGGAAACATCTGTTTTGGGAGAAGGGAATCATCTATAAAATATAATCAGCTTATAATGGCACAGCTACCTACAATGGGCAAGTTTCAAAAGTGGGGTTCAGAAAATGCATGCTGTACCTGGAGTGCATGTCCTATGAATAAGGAGAATTTTATTAGCCGAAAATGTAATAAAATTCTAAGCCAATTTGAAGGGCGTGTGTAACAGGTGGGGCAGATGTTCTAAGTGGTCATGAATTCTTTGAAAGCTCTCTCCGTAGGGACAAAGAGAAGGCCTAATACCATGGGCCTTAAAGAGGTAACTAAGTTAAAGAAAGTTGCACAAGATCTGACAAACACTGCCTGATAAATACGATGGTGATGTGTCTCATATGTCAATCATTTTCTTTCCTCCATCTCTTCTTTTTCTTTCTAATATTTTAATTGATTTTCAGAGGGTTTTAAAGGAATTTAGAAGTACAATCTCCCAATGAGCACCATTAAATCTGTTCCCTCCCAGGATGGGGAAACCCAGGTAAATGGGCTGCCTAATGCAAAAAGGAACAAAACTGTCCTTCTCTTCTTTCTTCCTCCTCTTCTCTCTCTATAGCCCTATCAGATTTTACTCATGAGCCAGAGAAGGAACAGGGTGAAGCAGATTGAAGAGGAATCTTTTGGAGCTTAAAGCAGATTCTGAGGAAGTGTGGTAATTCTGAAAAATCATAATCTCACCAGTGATTTCAGTGGGCTTATTAAGAACGTGAAGTCAGAAACAGAGGGATTAATTACTAAAGCTCTGAGTGCTGCATAGATAGTCTAGTCCAGTGGTTCTCAACCTTCTGGCCCTTTAAATACAGTTCCTCATATTGTGACCCCAACCATAAAATTATTTTTGTTGCTACTTCATAACTGTAATTTTGCTACTGTTATGAATCGTAATGTAAATATCTGATATGCAGGATGGTCTTAGGCGACCCCTGTGAAAGGGTCGTTCGACCGCCAAAGGAGTCGCGACCCACAGGTTAAGAACCACTGGTCTACAAAAAAATTAAGATACCTAGGAATAAACTTAACTAAAGAGGTTAAAGACCTCTACTCAGAAAACTACAGGACGTTGAAAAAAGAGATAGAGGAAGACATAAACAGATGGAAGAACATACCATGTTCTTGGATTGGTAGAATCAACATCATTAAAATGTCCATACTACCCAAAGCAATCTATACATTCAACGCACTTCCCATTAAAATACCAATGGCCTTCTTCAAAGATCTAGAACGAACTCTCCAAAAATTCATCTGGAATAAAAAAAGACCCCGAATAGCTGCAGCAATCCTGAGAAAGAACAAAGTAGGTGGGATCTCAATGCCAGATATCAAGCTGTATTACAAAGCCACTGTTCTCAAAACTGCCTGGTACTGGCACAAGAACAGACATATAGATCAGTGGAATAGAATAGAGAGTCCAGAAATTAGCCCGAACCAATATGCTCAATTAATTTTTGACAAAGGAGGCATGAACATACAATGGAGCCAAGATAGTCTCTTCAATAAATGGTGTTGGGAAAATTGGACAGACATATGCAAGAAAATGAAACTAGACCACCAACTTACACCATACACAAGAATAAACTCAAAATGGATAAAGGACTTAAATGTACGACAGGAAACCATAAAAATTCTAGAAGAATACAAAGGCAGCAAAATCTCAGACATATGCCAAAACAATTTCTTCACTGATACAGCTCCTAGGGCAGTTGAAACTAAAGAGAAACTGAACAAATGGGACTACATCAAAATAAAAAGCTTCTGCACAGCAAAAGAAACCATCAACAAAAAAACAAGAAAACCCACCTCGTGGGAAAACATATTTGCCAACGTCATATCTGATAAGGGCTTAATCTCCAAAATTTATAGGGAACTCATACAACTTAACAAAAAGAAGATAAACAAGCCAATCAAAAAATGGGCAAAGGATCTAAATAGACACCTTTCAAAAGAGGACATTCAGAAAGCCAAGAGACATATGAAAACATGCTCAAAGTCACTAATCATCCGAGAGATGCAAATTAAAACAACAATGAGGTACCATCTCACACCTGTCAGAATGGCCATCATCAACAAATCAACAAACGACAAGTGCTGGAGAGGATGTGGAGAAAAAGGAACACTTGTGCACTGCTGGTGGGAATGCAGACTGGTGCAGCCACTATGGAAGGCAGTATGGAGGTTCCTCAAAAAATTGGAAATGGAACTCCCATTTGACCCTGTGATTCCACTTCTAGGAATATATCCCAAGAAACCAGAAACACCAATCAGAAAGGATATATGCACCCAGATGTTCATAGCAGCACAATTCACCATAGCTAAGATCTGGAAACAGCCTAAGTGCCCATCAGTAGATGAATGGATTAGAAAGCTGTGGTACATCTACACGATGGAATACTATGCTGCTGTTAAAAAGAAGGAACTCTTACCATTTGCAACAGCATGGATGGAACTGGAGAGCATTATGCTAAGTGAAACAAGCCAGTCAATGAAGGAAAAATACCACATGATCTCATTCTTTCATGGATAATTAAGACCATTACAAACTTTTGAACAATAATAAATACAGTGGCAGAGCTGCCTCAAACCGATTGTCGGACTTCAGTGGTAAGGCCAGGGTGGGTTGGGGGATAGGAGGGAGGGGAGTAAGAGATCAACCGAAGGACTTGTATGCATCCATATAACCATAACTAATGGACATAAGACACTGGGGGGCAAGGGAGGGCAGGGGCTTGTCAAGGGTGGGGGGGAAAAAGGACACATATGTAATACCCTTTGTAATGCTTTAAGCAATAAAAAAAAAAAAAAAAAAAAAGAAAAAAAAAAAAAGAAAATATTTCTCCACTCTACCAGCCTCCACGGGTGTAAATAGATAATAAATAAATAAGTATCTGTTACAAAAAAAAAAACAAAAAAACAAACAAACAAACAAACAAAAAACACCACGGGTCTAGTCGGCTACAGGTTACTCATTCAAATACCCACATGAAGAGAGCAGAGTAGGTGAGGACTCAGTCCGCCAAACATACCAGGGTACGTGGGAGTCTATTTATTGCCAAGCCTATTGAAAGCTCTTTTAATTTCTTTCAAGTTCTTCTCCATAAACTAGGCTTAACATGAATAGTATGTCTGTACAATTAAATCAACAAAAAATAAACTTGCACGCTGTCCTCAAAATCTTTCCCCAAAGTGAACCTGAAAATCTGAAAACTAATAAATTAACCGGTTGAGAGAACACATTTTCAGCTGATCATTTAACATCATAGGGCACCTAAGAAATCAAATATTTGACTAAAATTACATATTTTTTTCCCTACTGACCACAGCTGGTTTATAGATAGACATATAAGTTTTGGCTCCCAATCCCTTTGAGTGCCTTGTTGCTCTAACTCAGCTCCTCTGCTTCTGGTTTTTAGGTTGTCCATCAACCGGCCCCACCCTCCCTCTCTGACTCAATTTCTCACCACTCCCTAACATTCACTTTTAATTTGAGTTAGGCTGGTGTTTCCTCCCCATGTTCTTCTCTTTCTCTTCTCTGTGCTCTTGATCATGTTGTTTACTTTTGCAGAGATAAGCACAATGCTTCATTCATTTATTCATACCTTTTTAAATTTTTTTAAATTGATTTTAGAGAGAGGGAAGCATTAATTTCTTGTTCTACTTATTTATGCTTTCATTGGTTGATTCTTGTATGTGCCCTGACCAGGGATCAAACCTGCAACCTTGGTGTATCGGGAGGATGCTCTAACCAATTGAGCCACCCAGCCAGGGCCCATTTATTCATAACTTGATTACCAGGCAGAATGTGTCAGATTTTGTATAATTTTCTTTGGGGGAGGGGCGGGAGATATAGAAGAGCTAGACAGGGTCACTTCCTTCTTGACTTCTATGACTTTTTCTGACTAGAAGAGGCCAGATGGGACATGGAAGGACACTCATTCAACACCAAAATAAGTTGGTAAATGCTATGGTGATGTATCTCATATCTCAACCATTTTCTGTTCCTCCTTCAGTCGCCTAGAATTTCTGAGGCTCCCAACTGCCTCCTGTGTGTGCACACCCAAGTCTGGGCAGCTAGGACAGAATCTATTCTCTCTTCCTCTCTTCCTCTGGTTCTGTCATGACCACTGGGTGGGCCTTGTTCTCTGGGTTCTACTGCCCTTGCTGCTAGGCGCTCCCCCTCTGTAGATGACCTCTCCCACTTCTGCCTCCTCTGCCCACAAATGCTGCTTAATGTGACTTGTGGTGCAAATGCCACTCCATGTACAGTGGCAGAAGAACCTGAGGCAGTTGTCTCCAACATCTTACAGAGGTTTAGAAGGGACTAGAGCTTTTAGGTTTCACTCACATTCATTTCTTCCCCTGGGAATCAGTGTTCTGTACCAAGATTCATCGAAGCAGGGAAAGGTAGATCGTGGGACAAAAAAATAGCCTTCAGTATTGGAAAATGCACAGGTTTGGAGTCATCTAGGGCTGAGTATGGGTCCCTTTGCTGGGCTGGCTATTAGGTGTGTGATGTTGGGTTAATTTGTCTCTTTCAATGTCCCTGCCTAGGAAGTGGACGTAATAATACCTAACACATTGATAAATAGGAAAATTTGGTAGGATAATGTATGAGTAGTGTTGGGAACATAGTAAGTACTAGGCTACTTAAAAACCAATAAAGAATGAACAGAAACAGAATCCAGAAATGCCACAATGAGCCATAGAAATAAGAACAGCAACCCTATATTCCCCTTCTCAAAAAAGTCGCCTGTGTCTGTAAAACAAACTTAGACGGTTTTGATTTATTCAGAACTCAATCTTGTTTCCATATGTTGCACAGGGAAAGTCTTTCTTCCACTTTTCCACTCAATACAGAGTAACCCCATCAGACTCCACCAAGCTCCGTGTCCAAATCGGGGCACATTTGGCCTCATCCCAGTTGAGGCACATTCTTGTACTTCTTTTGGGAAAGATGACCTGGAGGTAAGAAGGAACACAAGACATTAATGCTTCACCCAGGCAACACTGGTTGTTTCCATCTCAGGTCTCTTCTTTGCACAACAATAACAAGAAGATCTTTTCCTTGAACCCACATTTGTGGGAGGGGAAATTGAGGCCTGGGCAGACTTCGTAGGAACTACCCCAGGTCTCACTGCCTTGATCATCTCCCAAGAGTTTAGTTGGTGTCAGATTTTGCAACTTTTCTTTCCTGAATCTTAATGTCTGAAATGGAACTGAAGGGACATAGGGTAAAATGCAACTCAGTTCCGAAATCTGGGATTCTGAGGTTGGGACTTCCTTGTCCATTTGGAGACTTGTTCTCAGGCAGTCCTTCTTTCTTTCATTGCTTCACACCCTCAAGAGACTGGGGCTCCAGCTCTCCCAGAGCTCCTGTCCTCTCCAAAACCCAGCACTAATTCAGATTAAAGAGTACATGACTTAATGTTTTACCCCTCCCAACAGGTATTGCAGCCACCCTAATTGTATTTCAACAAATACTTGTCAAACCTCTATGTTACTCAAGCTAGGTGCTGGAGGTACAAAGATAAAAACAAGGCAGAAGGTTCTGCTACTGTTGTCCAGTGAGAAAAAATAGTCATATAAATAATTAATTTCAAAACTGTGTACAAAGTGTGTGTGTGTGTGTGTGTGTGTGTGTGTGAGAGAGAGAGAGAGAGAGAGAGAGAGAGAGAGAGAGAGAGATGCTTTTGCGTGTCTTAAAAGAAAAAAGCATTAATTTTTCCTGAAGGACTTTTTGATGACCCAGGGAGAAGTTCCAGTGCGTGACAACTAGGACTGATTCTTCATGGGTGGAACCCCAGATGCCCTGCAGGCAGTGGCTGGGACGCCTCTTGCTCCCTGTGTGGGAGCACTGGGCATGTTGGCAAGCCATTGTTTCTCTATTATAAATGGGTTCATAAAAGCCAGTGCCTGCCTGCCCCCTCCCTCACCATGAGGGTGGAGAAAGGTTCCTGAGGATACAAAGTCACCTCCATAGGTAGGCAAGGAGCCATCTGCTGCTGCACCCACATTAACTCTTTTGGCTCCTGCACTGTTGTTGAGTCCTGGCCATGGAAGAACACTGGCAGCAAGTCAAGACACCTGAGTTCTAGCTAGGCCCTGTGCCTACTTTTGAAAGGCATGGCACCTTTCAGAGCCTTAGTTTCCCGTTCTTGAGTTGGCTAACACCTACCCTATCAGCTCTGCAGATAAACATGAGGTTATAAATGTGAAAGCAACTGGAAAAATAACACTAGTGCCTTACAATAAAGTTTTATTAATAATTAATCAAAAGCATTTATTATCTGTTGTGTACCCAGAATTTGGTTAGATGCTAAAGAGAGCCCAGATTTCTAATAACCAAGTATTTTCTCTATTCCATCTGGTATAGAGAACTGTCAGCATGGAGTATATACAATAGAGAAGGCACTGACTTGATGGTCAGAGATTGCTGTAGTTCCATCATTGATTGGCTGCGTGATATTGGACAACTATCTTCATTCTTTTGAGCCTCAGTTTCCTAATCTGTAAGATAAGGTTTTTCCTGGATCCATCATGGTTCCTCTTTCTCCAACCTTTCTTTCTCGTTGTGATATTACAGTGGGTGTTCAGTAGACCAAGGCATATTGAAATACAAAAGACTGTAAGTAATAACTTAATGTGCTGATTCTTTGGGGGACAATTTAACCCAAAGGAATGCCATTTTATTGGTTGAATATCAGATACGTACCATAGGCCAATGGGAGAGTTATTTGGGAGCAGGCATTTATAAGGCTGGCCTTCATGCCATCTTCCCAGAAAATGGCTTGGGCTTCCAGCCTTTGCAGGTTTGGAGGATTCTGATAACCAAGTGCTTTCTGCATACCACCTATAGAAAGCTGTGATACAAAGAAGAGAGGCAGAAAATTTAAATGGAAGCCACAGAGATTTTCATATGGTGGCTTGATTACTTCTTATTTATTTAATTTTTTAAAATATGTTTTTTTATTGACTTGAGAGAGAGAGAGAGAGAGAGAGAGAGAAGAAGAGGGATAGAGAAATAGAAACATCGATGAGAGACAAACATCGATCAGCTACCTCCTGCACACCTTGTACTGGGGATTGAGCCTGCATCCCGGGCATGTGCCCTTACTGGGAGTCAATCCTGTGACCTCTTGGTTCATGGGTTGATGCTCAACCACTGAGCCACACCAGCTGGGCATTTCTTTCTTATTGTTAAAGTTGTTCCGTGAAGTGAGTTGAGCTCATGGGAAAGTATTCAGCCATAGGACAGCACTGGAAAAACCTATCTTGGCGGTGGTGGCCCTTCCATTTTTAAGAGACTTTATTTATACGACTAGACAGGTTAACTTGAAGTTAACCATTTCACAAGAACCAAGCTCTCAATCCATGTACATTTTTTTATTACCCCAAATATATCCTAAGGCTCAAAAGATTTAGGGGTGAGGGAAGGTCAACATTATTTTAAAATGATCAGGAAGACAGGGATCATAAAACTCACAGGTCAGTATCTTTGGCTGGAGAATGTCTGGAGTGTGTGGGAGTTGACTTCTTCCCAGTCTCTCTTATGGGAAATGTCCGACAGGAGCATTCCATCTCAGGTTTCCTAGCCACTCACTTTCCCCTTCACTTTCTATCCCTAGTTTGTCTCTTCACCTAGGTTTCCATTGGATTTGAAATGACTCACGGGTCTTTTTGAGTGACTAAACACATTTGCATGTTGGCATCAGCAGAAAGGTCAAACTTGGACTGAAGTTTCTCTTTGTGGCACTTATAAGATTAAAAACCAACCAACCAGCCAACCAACCAACCAACCAACCAACCAACCAACCAACCAGGGCTTAAGACTCCCTTGGAAGGAAGGCAGTGAGAGCCATTTCATGACCATCATTTCCCATCTGCAAGGGACACACCTTCCAGTGTTAATACAGGGGCTCTGCTTCATCATAAACTTTGTGTGGTAGAGACAGTGTCTATGGTTATACCATGTTGATTACCAATTCTGAGACAGTGCTGAGAGCCTTATTTTAAATATAGATGAACTTCTGTGTGTGTGTGTGTGTGTGTGTGTATGTATGTACTTGATAGAGCAAAGATACCAGTAAATCTCATTTTATATATTAAATATTTCTTAAACAAAGTATTAATTCTTTAAAAGTAAAATCAAGTATATATTTTAAGTGTACAGTGAGCTTGAGCTTTCTTTTTTTAAATTGAAGTAAAGGTGACATATAATACTATATTAGCTTTAGGTTTACAATATTTAAATACCTTACAAAATGATCACCATGTTAAGTTTGGTAACCATTTGTTACTGAACAAAGTTGTTGCCATATTATTGACTAATATTCCCTATGCTGTACATTACATCCTTGTGACTTATTTATTTTACACCTGGAATTTTGTACCTGTTAATTCACTTCACCTGTTTTGCTCATTCCACCAACCCCTTCCCTCTGGCAAACATCAGTTTGTTCTCTGTACCTATGAATCTGTTTCTATTTTGTTTTGTTTGTTTATTTGTTTTGCTTTATAGACTCCATATATAAATGAAATCATACAGTGTTTGTCTTTCTCTGACTTATTTCACATAGCATACTCTCTAGGTCTATCTATATTGACACAAACGATAAGATTTCATTCTGAGCTTGCTTTTTCAAAGAATTCATTTTTAAATACAGCAAATTCTTTATCCATTGTTTGAAAAATATATATTTGTGATATATATTTTTTAAAAGTGTTGTGCCTCCTCTCTAGTATTGTGGTTTATGTTCACCCAAGTCATTATGCACTACAAACATTTTGGCAATAAAATGAAGAAAACCACATTTTAACCTTGACTTTAGTTTTGATTTTTTAAGTGTGTTTTCATGGGAAAAAAGTGTCTAAGTAATGAATCTTTATATTAGTTATAGAATCATTGCCTTTTTTAAAAGACTTCATTAATGTGTGTTTTATTTTTTAAATCCTCACCCAAGGGTATATTTTTATTGATTTTTGGAGAGAAAGTAAGGGGGAGAGAGAGAGAAAAAAAAGAGAGAAAAAGAGACATCAATGTGAGAGAGACATATCCATAGGTTGCCTTCCGTCTTTGCCCTGACCAGGGATTGCACCTGAAACCTAGGTATGTGCTCTGGAATTGGACCCTCAACCTTTTTGGTGTATGGGAAAATGCTCCAACCAACTGAGCCACCAGGCCAGGGGGTATCATTACTTTTTTTTTTTTAACGTGCAAATCCATGTGTGTACATTGAGAGGCAGTCTTTTTGAAGAGAAAGGAGAGTGAGCTTTGGATTCAGAGCATTAGGTGAAATTCCAATTTCTTCATGTGTTCTGTGGTCTTGAGTAAAGTGCTTAGCCTCCCCGAGCCTGGGATTCTTTAGCTGAAAAATGAGGCTAATCGGGTTCCTGTCACTTAATGAAGCCACCATGTAATAAGGGCCCCTGTAAAGCAGGCAGCCATGAAAAGGGGTTGACCTGCATGCCAGCGTTGGGAGAACCCGGCCCCCAGCATCCAGGGTTATGATGGCCTGAGATGGAAATAGACATCTTTCACTCTACACATGGCCCAACAAGTACTTTCCTGTTGAAAAGGGGGAATCGTCATTCTAGAGGGGAATTACTATCTAACTTATTTTAGGAGAACAAGTAAATGAAATGAATTACCAAAGCAAAGAGAAAGTTTAAGAGAAATGTATTTAAAGCTTTTAAATAACTTCCCTGAGTTCTCACATTTGATGTAGTTGAAATAAACGTTAAGGGGGACAGAAAAGTCCGGACTGGAAAGGAAATATTTTAAAAGGGGCCTCGAGAGCCTTAATTATTACACCATAGACGTAATTTAACTGATGGCCCTTTTTGTGATGTGTCTTCTTGTGCCCATTGCTGTTGCTTTGCTAGGTTTTACAGTAGGGTCAAATTGTGACCACTCCATGGAGCTTATATCTCGGAGCTCGATTATAAAGTCAATCCCAGAAGGACTCCTATATCTCGGAGCTCGATTATAAAGTAAATCTCAGGAGGACTCTTGTCTCTGCCCTGCATCTGCTGCCACCACTCCCGATCCACACAGCGTGCTGGGTGGGCTTAGAGTCCCTCGGAAGAGGGGGCGTGGTGACTTAGCTTGGCATTTTTCTTTGTGATCTCAACCTCTGTCTTCTTCAGTTTTTGGAACCAAGGTCAGGGAGTCAGAAGCTGCCTGTGGCAGTTGATAGAAGTCCACAGGTTTCTAAGTGGAACGAGGCTTCCTGAGGGTCTGGTCAATTATCATAGTAACGGTGGAGCAAAGGCAGTGGCTGCCCCCTCCCCACACACACACCAACTGACCTTAGGGTCAGAGGTGAAGGCAGGGCCTCTGCACTAAGGGTTTTTCAAACTCTTGGTCTTAACTCATTAGTGGGTTGTGAAATTAATTTAAGGGGTTGAGGACAGTCTTTTTAACTAATTGAACAAGGTAAGACTACCTCACACTTTAGGTTAAAATAAATATTATTCCCTGAAATTTTATTTTAGTTTTATATATATGTATATATTTTTATACACCTGTATGTATATACACATACACATTCTGCTTTGAATTGTGATAGAAAATGTTTTTCTTCTAGGCTGTGGCAAAATGTAGCATGTAGCATGTGGCAAAAAATGTTCAATAGTCACTACTTTTTATGACCAAAAAAACAATTCCAAAATTCACAAATGAGAGAGTGATTTTACAAAGACACGCACATGCACATATACTTAACTACTTCACCTCAAAGCAACACACAAACCTGGCATCTTAAGTTGCAAATATGAATAAAGTCCAGTCGAAACCACGTCCTCCTCAGGTTTGTAAACCCACTGCAGTCTAGGGAGTTAAAACGGGCTGTTTTGTTTCAGCGCTTCTCTGTCACTACAGAAGGCTGGAGTGAAATATCGGGATCCATTATTGGGGTACAAAAGACGAATCTTGGTAAACTGCCATCTAAAGTGTGTGTGTGTGTGTGTGTGTGTGTGTGTGTGTGTGTGTGTCATTCTTGAAGTCCTGTTGATCATTCTGAAGCCAGAAAAAGGAATGGAGAGAAGGAGGAGGATTTTAGGGAAAAGTGAAGGTGCCCTAACACGGGAGCCCCGAGCAGCCATGGAAGCAGGTAATGGGGGACATAGAAGGAATGTTCTCCTTGCAGTTAGTGCTGGTGTTTCGGTAAGTTTCCAGATGAGGAATTCCTGCCAGGATCCGGCTACATAAATGCCACCATGTTGGACCCCGTGAGCATGGTTGGCTGAAGCTGCTGATGCCAGAATTAATCTGACAAGGGATCTATACGGAAAGGGGAGAAGGAATGCTTAGCCTTGTCCAGTGGAGTATGTCAGTGAATAATTGGACAAAGCTAAGAGCAGGTAAAATTGGGCTGAATATCAGGGAGAAAAATTACCTAACAGAAAGGTGTATTAGAGGGGAGGTGTGGGGGTGGGGAGGGTGAATGAGTGGGAGAGATTAACCGAACAATTTATATGTATATATGCATAACCCATGGACACAGACAATAGTGTGGTGAAGGCCTGGGGGAGGGTGGGGGCGAGTACAGGGGGAACAAAAACGGGACATATGCAATACTTTGAACAATAAAGATAAATTTTTTAAAAGAAAAAGAAAGGTGTATTAGATAGTAGTCTCTGTAGGGGGACAGGGCCAGAGCCATGGTGTTGGAATCCTCAGCAAGTCTGCTAATCTCTAGTTTCGGATAGCTGCCCCAGCTCATTGTCCTTAGCCTTCCAGTAACCTGTGGTGGACAGACTGCAAGGTCACCCCCTGATCCTCTCCTCCGGCGTTCACACCTTGGTCATCCTCTCCCTTTGAGAGAGGGAGTGCTCTGTGATTTGTTTCCACCAATAGAATACAGCAAAGGTGAAAGCATGTGTGATTTCATGTGTGTGATTCCCTCACATAAGATTGTGACATCCAGCTCGCTAAGAGACATCTATCTCCCTTGTTGGTTTTGAGCAGCTAGCTGCCGTGTTGTGAGTTGCCTATGAAGCAGGCCATTTGGCAAGGAACTGAGGGGGCATCTAGATGGCATCCAGCAAGGAACGGAGGCCTTCAGTGCAACCGTCTGGAAGGAACTGCACCTGCCCACGGCCATGTGAGCATGAAGTGGATCCTTCTACATTTGAGCCTCACATGAACTCTCATCCCTGATAATACATTGATCGCCGCCTTATAGGCGGCAGCGGCAGTGAAGCCATGCCTAGACTCCTGAGCCACAGAAATTGAGATAGTGTGTGTTGTTTTAAGCTGCTGTTTGTTATAATGTGTTATCTAACAATAAAAAGCTAACCCAACAACTCTCATGTAGATGCATTTCTTTCCTTTGGAAGCCAGATTTGGAGTGCTCTTAATCCAACACCATGATCTAGGAGAAAGTGAAGCTCTCTTTTGAAAGTGACAAGGTTTAGTTTCTGGTTTGGGTTCCGTTGCATCCACAGGGCCACAGCATTCAGCTCTTTGTAATCTACTGGGACTAAATCATGGCTTATTCATGGAAGCCAGAGTTCTCCACTCTTTATTTCTACCCACCTGATAGCCAACGTTCCAACTAATTCACAAGATAGGCTGGGCAGGAGCCAGGGTGGGAGCCTATCTGAGTATCTGTTTATATCTGAGTATCGAGTTATATCCAAAAGTGCTTCTCAACATTTTAACTGGTAAATTGGTTACTTAAAATCTGTATTACAAATTCGTTAGTTCTTGAGTCAGCAAAGATTCCACCTTCTAAAAAGGTCCTTTTTACTTAAAATAGTTTGTCTATATAGACTATGTGTGTTCTCGTAAGGGTTGAGGAAGTCCCTCCCAAAAAAATGGAGTCAGATAAATTTGTTTTACTCTAAATTATCTTAATGATTTTTATTACTGAATTTTGTGGAGTTGGCAGTTTCTTTGTGTAGTGAAATTGTGCCTTTGCACTTCAAAGCCAAATAGAAATAAAATAGATTGTATAATTTTGCATTGTGCTGGTACTATCTTTCTATTTTAATGAGTGATTGATGCTATCAGTATCTTTTACCTTATAAAATAATTGCTGTTTAGCAGAATTGGCTTTATATCAAATCTCATTTTTCCAACTGATTCCACAAAACGTTACTTGGACATCCATAAAAAAGTCACCAAATAATGAGTTGAAAATGTTATATGAAGACAATGTTAACTTGGTGGCCAAGGTCTGTGGGCTCCTGGAGATGTATTGGGTGTACTTTTGCAATTATTTTAGAAATATAAGACACTTGGCTGCACTTCACTGTATCTCCTCCTTTATCTCTACCTACTCTACACCAGGGGACACATTTTACTTCGGAGAATGTTCTTGTTCTATATTTGAAGCATTTAAAACTTAGCCCTATTTCGGATTACTTTGCCAGGTATATTTCCAGTGTCTAAGAGAGCTAGCCTGCAGTGTGGGATCTACCATTAGGTGTTGCTCTTTAATATATGATATCTAGCACAGTGAGTTTTTTTATTTCCCAGACTAATTTGAGGGTACAGACGCACCCATATGGTTCTACTTTGTATATTAGGATTTTGATAAATTTTAATTTGAAGAAATATTTGCTCTTCTAAAGAAATATTTGCTCTTCTAAAGAAATTAAAGCCACAGCCCTAACCTGAACATTTCCCAAGTTTGACATTTAAGTTTTGATAAAATAAGTTAGGGAGCTATTCTAGTAATAGAATATAGGCTTCACTTTTACAGAGTAAGTTTATTTTTTTAAAGAGTAAAAAGATCTTTCGTATAAGAAAATATAGCATATTCAAAATGAATAACTGGAAGCATCTTTTAAATAAAAATTTTTAAAATATATATTTTTATTTCAGAGAGGAAGGGAGAGAGAGACAGAATGAGAATCATTGGTTGGCTGCCTCCTGCATGCCCCCTACTGGGGATTGAGCTCACAACCTGGGCATGTGCCTTTGACTGGAATCAAACCCGGGACCCTACAGTCCAAAGGCTGGCCCTCTGTCCACTGAGCCAAACCGGGTAGGGCTGAAATAAAAATTTTTTAATTCAAATTTTTAGGCTCTTTTTTAGTGAGTAAGGTAGAAATTACCTAGATATTTCAGTTTCACTGGTTAACTATAAATTTTACAGGTAAAATTGAATTTTTGGAAAGAAGTAAAAATATGCTTTTTTAAGTTAAAGAATTCTAGTGAAGAAAGAACTTTTACTGAGAGAGTGGCATTTCTGATCTTTGTGCCTCTATATCAGACTAGGGATTAACAGTTTTGGCAGCAGTAGCAGCAACTTTGGAGGGTGATACACAATAGATCTGTGGCAGTAACTCAATGCCTAAATGGTCTCAATTCCATGAAAATTTGAAGTTGGATGTCAGAGTGGCTCAGACACAATGTTTTGTGACACTAAGCAGCCAACAGCCCTTGGTAGAAGCTGTGGGACTTACAGGTTAACCCTGGGTGTTCCATTGCAGCTCTCAGGCCATCCACATCAGTTCCTGGAAAGCCACCTGGGCAGGGGAAGATAAGAGTTAAACCTGGGGTGTGGGGGAGAGTTATAATAAAAATAATAAACCACAGAACTCACCATATTTCAACATAGAGAGTCTTACATTCAGGTAGGAAGTTATTTTTATAGGATTTTCCCCCCACCACCAGCCTTTATTCTTTACCTTTTTTCTTTATAAAAAAATATTTGCTGATTTCAGAAAATTGTTTCCTGTGAATGAAACTCTTCACTTCAGGGTTGATATGTTGTGACTTATGAAAATTTGAAATACCTGTTATGGATCAGCTCTCACTTAGCAAGGGCTGCATTTGTCAGGTGACGATTGAAGTTGTAAATCAGTATTCTGGGATCTGGAATTTCCTATAGTGAGGCAAATAGCTGCAAACATCAGCTTTAAGAATAAAATAAAATGAAACAAGCAGTAATAATAATAAAAAAAAAACCTTGACAGGCAAATTTGGTGTTACACATTGTGCATTTCTTTTCAGTCTCGGAGTTTCTGAACACTATAATTTGTTTGTACTGCTGCATCACTATCATCAAAGATATAGGACTTTATTAGCTCTTCTGTCTTAGGAATGCCTTTTTTTTTTTTTTAAAGAGAAAGGAATGCATATAGTTCAGCCATATGAATCTGTGTGTAATCATTCTTCCTTGCAACAATCTTATTCTTTTTTTTTTTTTTTAGTATGAGAAATAAAAGAAGGAAGAATATAAAGAAAGAAAGGAATTATAAGAGGGCAGGAAGGACAGAAGGAAAGGAGAGGAAGAGAAAGAAACCTAGGGGTAAATTATAAATTTTCTTTTGAAAAAGTTAAATACCAAGGTGACAATATTGTGTCATGAGGATGAGGTGGTTTTGTTTTTTTCCAGAATTCCATAGCCACCCAACTTTCCAAGTTTCAGAAATATGAGAAATAAGTAGCTCACAATTAGAGCACAGTGTTAGTAAACAACACTTCAATATATTGATTGTCTGTGGAGAAGACTTTGTTCTTGTTGTGGAACATGGCTGAATGGCACCTTATTTCTAGTTCAAATGTCTTGAAATATTTGAAAGGAATTAAGATGAGATCAAGTCAGAGGTGGTAGGAAATGGTTTTAACCATCTGTTGGGTGAAGTAATGGGTTATTAATGGCTAACAGGATTACTTAGTCACAAGTCTAGAGTCCTTACATCCTTTTGCTCCCCAGAGGTTGAGATTAGCTCCTAAAACAACGGTCCAGGAAGCAGAGCAGAGCTAGTGTTCAACAGCAACTCCCTACAGGTGGTGGGAGATCTTGCATTGGCTGTTCTTCTCTATTGATCATTTTGTCTCTAAATCCAAAGATATACTCACCAACTTTACATAAAGAAAACATGGTGGCCATGCTTTTTAGCCAGAGGACATGAAGGCCAGTTGGACTTCTCAGCTGGTACCATCTCCCATTTCTGAGCACCTAGATGTTCTCTCTTTCTATTATGTTTACTGCCACTTTGTCATCTCAGTATTCACTCTTTTGTTACCCTCCCTACTTGTTCTATTTTCTCTTGAGTTATAGATGAGGGAGGTAAAGACATGGGTAGATAAGAGTGGCTGGGTCCATGGGGTACCCATGGTACCATGTTTATAAATGTCTGGGAGTCAGCCTGTGCTGGGAGGCCAGGAAGGTGATCCTGGCCTTGCTGTGGAAGAACCTGAGTCCACTATGTGGAACCACCAGCCAGGGTGCCTGCCTTGTGCCCAGAAAAGAGTCTAAAAGGAGCTCACTGGCTTTTACTGGAGGCCATGAGGCGGAGGAGCAATGAGTTAGCAGGAGAGATTGAGGGCTGGGGTAGGGGAAGATGATTCTACTTTGATGCTGTCTGGGTCTGGGGGTCTTGTAATTGCTAGACATTCCTGATAGGGTTTGCAGCCTATTGGTAATTTATCCAGATGTAGAAATATTAAATCAGAAAAAAATGCCTTGCCCAATCGAAAAAAAACCCAAGACACAGAGTTCTACTTTGCTCCCCAATGTGACACACACAGGGGCCAGCGGAGGAGGGCAGTAGTGCAGCCTTCCTCAGGTGGTGTTTCTGTAGTCGGGGTAGAGTATAGGCCAGTGATGGCGAACCTTTTGAGCTCGGCGTGTCAGCATTTTGAAAAACCCTAACTTAACTCTGGTGCCGTGTCACATATAGAAATTTTTTCATATTTGCAACCATAGTAAAACAAAGACTTATATTTTTGATATTTATTTTATATATTTAAATGCCATTTAACAAAGAAAAATCAACCCAAAAAATGAGTTCGCGTGTCACCTCTGACACGCGTGTCATAGGTTCGCCATCACTGGTAGGGCTAGGCTGACAGAGACTGTGCTGTGGAGGTGAGACTGCGAGACACCAAACATCTGGCTTGGGGACAGGGTCGTCTTTTAGCAACTCACAAATAGTTCTCTCCCCCGCCTCTCAGGGTGGCCTCACATGTCATCTGGTCCCCCAGAAATTCATCTGTTTTCCTTTGGGGCTGCTGGGTAATGTTCTTGGGGCGTGGCTTTGTTTGGCCATGAGAACCACCTGGCGGAGGGCTGGAGGGCGGGAATGCAGAGAGGTCATTCTTTCTCAGGGTTAGGTCTAGCCACAGCCTCCAATTGGTTATAACTCTTCACTCTTGAGCCCAAAGGGCAAGGAAGCCGGGCTCAGGGAAGTTGAGGGGGAGCCTCCCCATACTGTACCAGTTTAGATTGTCATGATCTGAGGAGAGGAAAGCTGAGGTTTAACAAGGGCTAACTCCCAACCACAGAGACTTCCTCTGTTATCCTAGAGAAGCCTGTGTCCACATCACCTAGAGAGTTTGTTAAGAGTCAGATTCCTGGGCTCCACTCCCAGGTTTCTGACTCAGGAGGTCTGAGGCAGGCCCAAGGATTGACATGTCTAACAAGCTCCCAGGTGCTGCTGACGCTGCAGGTCTGGGGACACACTTGCAGAACCACTGACTGAGGCTTGGGGTGAGCTTGGGCCCCATTGCATAACTTGATCCGTGTGCCCCCCATAGATAGCTCTGAGCTCATTGTATTGTAGTATCTTCCCCCACGTCTGCCCACTTTTCAAACTCTGTGGTCCTGAGGGAGTTTCTCTCTTTCTAGGCCAGTGCTGGGAGGGTCGAGGGTGTTCAGGAAGATTTTGTTGAAGGGTGATTTTTGAGATGCTTTATCACAGGCTTTGAGGTGCTTAGAACCATAGAATGTTAAAGTTGAAGGGAAATACAGTGCTGAGCTTATCCGATCAAATTGTTCGATGAACAGGGAAACCTGAGTTCAGAAATAGCAAGGTCATAGAGTGCACAAGATTGCCCCAGATCATGCAACTAGCAGTCTTAGACTTCAGTTCAGTGCCCTAATTGTCACCAGGTTTTATCAACTACAGGCTAAACACTGAGTTCTGTTAAATTCTTTGTGTTATCTCCCTGTACTATTTGATATAATTCTCAGAATAACCCTATAAGGCAGTACAGTGATTGTACTCCTTTTGCAGGTGCAAAACTGAGGCTCTGAGAGGAAAAGAACTTGCCTCAGTCACATGGCTAGTGAGTGAGAAGCCGGGCAATAGGACTGGAGTATGTGCTATTGACCATTATGCTGTTCTGCCCTACGTGTGGTGGTGATAATGAATGCTGAAGTTCTGACAAGTTCAGTCTTTTGATCTGTGACATGGAGAATCACTTATTGCACAGAACTTTGAAGGCCAAAATGGGAAACTTGTATTTGAACCCTTGGAGACTGTGAAGCACTGTAGGACTCAGTGATTCCACCCAGAAAATGGATTTGTTTTCTCCAAAGCATTTTCACAGACACTATGCTTTTCCTTTCAGCTGAAATGCCCTTCCTTGTTGCATCCAGAGCTACCTAGGTCTTGCTCTTACAGGGTTTATCGTCCTCCCCAATACTCCTGTGTTCCTCAAACATGTATGCAGGTTTTTTTTAACTCATTCATATCTCACACATCTGTAGGCTGTACTGGATTATCAGGTGGGGACTCTACTGGACCCATGTCTATACTGCCAAGAACATCACCTAAGGGACCCTCAGTGCCAGCTGACTTGGAGGTGTTGACATGCAGCCTCACCAGAACCGGCTAGGCGGGCTGGAAGGCAAGAGGGCTGAGCCAGGCTGAGCCTTGGGCAGCCCAAGGGCCCACAATGAGTTGCTGGTAAAACTTCACCAAGAGCTCTGTCCACATTGTCTCCCATGATGCTGGGTCAGCAGGATGGAAAATTGGGACTGACCTGATTTTCCCTTGTAATTGCCTCAAGGTCCTCCCAATCTTTGGCTAACCAACCATGAGTTATTCTTTCTTAAATATCCAGGTTCTTCTGAAATGATCAGGGAACTTTCTGGGGCCATCCGACCTCTGATCTCTTGAAATGTGGCAAAGCTGTGCCGCTGATTGGTGGAGCCTTCCTAGAGGAAGAGGAGTATTAGCCTCACAGAATCTCAACTTTGTGGAGGAGAGCTGGGCTTTGAATGAGGAGGGCAAGTCCTGGGCAGGAAAATCTTGCTGTTGCCCCCTCCCCGCCCCACATATATATCCCAGATGAATATATATATATGGTTATGGCTGCTCTGGGACTGACTGAAGTTTCCTTCCTCCTAAGCTGAGCTTCCTCTGGGAACATGGCCCTGGTGGTAATTTTGGAGTGTTTGAATCAGTCTATGTCATTCCACACTAGAGGCTTTTTTCTTTCTCTTGGTTGTTACTGCCAGCATGCTAGTTTGCTCTGTATTGTATTCTCAGCTAGGGATAAAATACGGTTTATACTCGCTGACTTGGAGGGGATGATTCACTAGAGGCTGAACCCTTCAGGAATAGTTTACTGACACAGGAATGAAGATGAGCTGTGTCCGCCTCAGTGTATCCTGCATATTTCAAAGCCAGGGCGGCAGCCAGCCCCTCATGCACACAGCAGCCTCCTGGAGAGCTTTCTGACATGCTTCCCCACCCCTGTTCCACACAGGGCATATTCTGGCTCACTTGAATGTGCATGGGTACCACGAGCAGAGACAAGTTTGCATGTGAGCCAAGCAGCCACTTTGCCTCTGGCCTCCCAGATCAGGCAGTAAACAGGTGATATCAGATCCATGAGGGCAGGCCTAGGACCAGGGTCCTGAAACACACAGACTCCTCTACTGTGTCAAGAAGGAACCTTTTTGTTTCAGGCTCCTCATTTCTTAAATGGATGTGACTGGTCTGCTTTCCCCTGAGGACTGAACAAGAAGGAGGTGAGGAGGAGCAGTAATGTCCTTTTATGGCACTTTGGAAACCATAAGGACTCGGCCCTAAAGATCCACTCACTAATATGGATGCAAAGTTCTGTGCTTTTCTAGGCAAATGAACTCCAAATCTCCTTACTTCTCTTCTACTCTCAGCATAGCAGAATGGAAGTGATGGAAATCTTGAATCTCTTCTCAGTTGTTAAAATAAATTATTTTTAAACCATAAATTATTATGAGGACCCATTTGCCTAGGACATAATGTTGCATCTGGTAGAGACACAGTTGCTTCCCGATGCAGTTGAGAACTGCTCTTCTGACTTACAGAAGAGTTCTTTGAAAATGGATAGCCCTATACAGTTCACTATTTTGGGTTTGGGTGCTGTCTCCGTAACAATATTGTAGGACCATGGTGTTAGAGCTGGAAGGAATATTAAAGTCATCTAGTTCACTTCCTTTATTTAATGGGTGAGAAGAGTGTTTTTTGCAGAGGTAGGTGCCTTGCTCAAGGTCACACAGTGAATTATGAGCTGGTAATGGACTCAAGTCCCTCAACTCTTAGTCTAATACTCTCCCCTTTCCGATGGCATCTGTGCCATTGTGGTGTGTGCTGGACATACATCCTGTCCACAAAAGGGTCCAAGGAAGGAGATACTGAACCTTGTCAGGGCACAATTTCCCTGAAAGTAACAATGAATTAATAAATGGGGATGAAGTTGGGCTGGTGTTTTATCATATTGCTTAACCCTTAATATAATGGCATTTCCACCTCAGTCTTCTTTATATTTGAATACTAGGAAGCAACTCAAATGTCCAAAAAGTGGATTGGTAAAATAAATTATGGCACACTCCTATGATGCATTATCTCCATTATTTAAAGTGATACTCTAGAATAATAGTTACCAACATGGGGAAATAATCACAGTGGAATATTATGTGTAAAGCAGAAGACCACTCAAGCAGACAAGGGGTGCTACTTTGTTTGGAAAAAAATGAATTCATGCATACAACAAAAGGATACCAAAATATTCACCATTGCTATCTCTGGGTATTAGATTATGGAGTCATCATTATATTTTTTATTTTCTGTGATTTCTAATTTTTGCCAATGAAGATTTATTGCTTTTATATCAGGGAAAACCAAAAATGCTTTTTTAAAGAAAGAAGCCTGCATGGGGAAGATTCATACACAGTCCTCCCAAAAAGACTCTTGGGAATGCATGCTGTCTTACAGTACACATTCAGATCTAATGTGGCTTAGAAAACTGGCTCCAGGAAATAGGAGCTCTGATTAAAACATAGGAAAGGTGAATTCAGAATTTGAATTTTCTTTTCTCCATTGGTTCTGGGCCAGATCATTTGTTCTCCCTCTGTTCTCAGTCTTCTCATCTCTAGGATGGATATACTTCATCCGCCTTCCCTGGGGAGAGGAAAGGAGTTCTTAACTCACACTCAGAACCACCTTGGAAATCTTAAATCCTCAGCCATAAAGAGCCCAGAGTGAGTCCATGGTAATGACCAAAGGGACCTGCAGAAACTCAGCTCAGGCTTCCGGTTGTAAAAGAAAGACATGACTGCTACTGAGCATTCACCTGCGGTGTTGGAAGTGAGGTGTGGAAATCCCCTCAGTTGGCACTTGGCACAGAATAATCTTTAACTGACAGGGGACTTTGGGAGAGTCTGAGGTTTCTGTCCCCATGGCCTTCCGCCCTGCAAACTCTTTCCAGGGAAAGTATTTGCTTTTGGGGCTCAGCTTGACCTTTCTCAGACAAAGGAACTGGATGGCCCACACTCCAGGTGAACAAAGGAGTGTGAGGGCCAGTGGTGGGTGCACCTGGACCAAAAATCAGTGGATGGATTCTTCTCCCTGACTCGCAAGGGTTTCCTGAGCCACTTGAGAAATGTGCAAATATTTTGTCTTGCAACCAGAAAAACTGCCAAATTGAGGGCAGGGAAAAGAGAGACCTCCCTCCGCCAATGAAACAATGTCAAAGCACAAGGCTTTCTCAAGGATGGAGCTAACCTGGCTTTGATTACTGGCCTCGCATGACTTTGGCTGGATCCTGGAGGCTTTGAAAGGCTAATCTGCTCATTCCTATTCCAGACAGTCACAGATTAGGGCTGCTGGTTGATACAGTCTACACTATGGAAAAGAGCAACCCCATTACAATTGGTGTTGCAGAGTCCCCGGAGCTGGGAGTGGCAGCTGACCACCAGGATGACCTGGGTAACTGGCCTCAGGGGTAAATCTTTGACCCTTAGCAGCCTAGATATTGGCAGAGGTCTTGAAGCCAAGCAGGGTGGGTCCTCCTGGACTGCCTGTGACCTCCCACTTTAATCACTGCGGTTCTTGATCCTGTTGCTCCAAGGAGTCTGAAATGAGTCTTGCAAATGACAAGATTAATGACAAGTCTCTAAAGCCTCTGCTGGTGACAATCTCATGGGCATTCCAGGCTCAGCTCAGATGCTACTTTCACAATGGACCCCTCTCTCATCCTCTCTTCCCCACTCTTTCTCATCTCCACAGCCAAGATCTTATACTTGGAGTCAGCCCTCATTTCCTCTATTGTGCATCACAGTTGATTGCCTGCCTATCTGTCTGCACCCCAAACTGTCAGCTCCACAGGACTCCACCGTCCTTGCCTGCTATAGGTGCCAATTGAATGCGTAGGGATTTGAAATGAAAGGATGGGGCCCCATGGTTCTGGGCTCTAACTCTGCTGATTGCTTTCACCATTTCTGGTCCCACACTAAGTTTATTCTCTTCTCCTTAATATTTAGCCTGGTATAGGAGGCTGCGGCATTCTATAGATTAAGAAAAAAACGAGAATTTAGCAAGAGGAATATATCATGGTCCCTAGCTTATAATGGGGCTAGAGAACAAACATTACCCACTTGGAGCCACCCAAGAACCATGCTAGAAGTTGTGGGTCAGGTGAAGGGGAGTATCAGTGAGGCCTTTCTGGAGGAGGGAGAATTTGTCATAGAGCCTTAACCATGGGAAGGATTCTGATGAACCAGTCTATAATTTTCCAAACCGGTACAAGAAACAACTTGGGTTTTGTGTCAGAAGACTTGAGTTCATTTTATAACACCGACTTGCAATATGGCCTTGGACAAGCAAGCCACCTAACCTCTCAAGCCTCATATTTTTGAAAATGGGAGTCATGGAAAAAAGTCTGCTTTTGCTTTCCTTATAGAATGCTGGTGACATGAAGAAGGTGAAACCTTTTGCAAATGATAAAATTATGTATAACTATTACCTCTTATCTCTCTTCTAATCAGTAGACAGTGAGGACTCAAGCTCTGTTTCCATGATTGCAAAGGCAGTTTGCATGTTTGTTTCAGGGCTTCCCGTTGTCCGACTGCCTGTGGAACTCCTTGGCATCTTTCTGATGCGCTCTGATTTCTGCATGAACTTTAACCCTGTACATACATTATGCTTCATTCAATGCATTTTAGTGCTTTAAAAACTGACTTTTGATGATATTTACAGTTATCAAAGCATTTTACGTTATTACACAATACCACACACTTACGTTTCAGTTTATAGATACATGAACAAATACACATCAAAGCAAAATTTTCACAAAACCAAATACCCTTATTATTTACAATACACTGATCTGTCCTTTCCTGTCCAACCATTTCAATTTTAAAAATCTGGTTGCAACCTACTAAATGGTTTCATATTTTACTAAAAGATATTACCCCATAGATATAAAAACACTGTTCTAGAATGCACAAAGACTCATCTCAGGAAACAAGACATGTACAACAGCGAACTAGAGAAAAAGATATCTGATGAGAGCTAAGTTAAATTCAGACTGTAAAGTCAGTAGGGGAGGAAGAGGTTCAAGCCAGTTTCTGAAGTTTTCCCGGAGGAGCTAGAATGAACCTGGGCCTTCAGCTCCTGGTACACAGTAGAAGGTGAACAAATAAGAGAATTAAGTGGAGTGGTGTTGCTAGGGGAGATAGGCAAGTAAAGGCAAAACGGACTGACTGTAGCAAAAAAGAAGGATTTTGTTCATGGGACAGCAAAAAGTCATGGGAATTGTGGTGAGCAGTTTTGGGAAATCTGGTTTATTAGGTAGTAGAACTAGGTTATAGGCTTTGAATGCTAGACTGAGACAAATAAAATTGATATGGCAATGTGACTTGATGTGGTAGGACATAGGACACCCCTGGTGGTCCGTGATTAGGAGAGTGACCCATTGAAAACAGTATTTTGGGAAGGATAATGTAGCAGTGGTAATTAGGATCAGTGGTCCTTCAGGTCAGAGGGAAATGTTTCTTTTTCCTGTTAATGGATAAGTTAAGTATTTCCTCTTATAGTGCAATAAGGATGCCATAGACTAGAACATAGCAAACTCTTCCTTTCTTTCTCTTCCTCCCTCTCTCTCTTTCTCTTCCTCTCTCCTTCCCTCCCTTCCTCCCTCCCTCCTTTCCTCCAGTTCTTTCTTTCATGAAAAGGCTACTAACATGATTTATCTGAGAAAGTTTGATTCTCCCCTTCAGTCAGGTGTTGATGAAACCTCTTTTGGCATGTTCTAATCGAAGGGCATCCACAAGAAGCAGGGTCTACATAATGCCCTTTTACAAATACACACCAGACCACCTTTCCAGGCCTACTAATATCTTCCTCTAGGGGGATCTTTGCCTGTTAGCTGCCCTTTACCCATAAAACTCGGCAGTGGTTTCTTTGCAGTTCAATCAGCAAATGAAAATTGGGATTATAAAAACGATTGGATTTCCTTATGAACTTATCAGGGGAGAAATTCCAGAGAGAAGTATATGGCACTTCTAACACAAGGTTTGAAATAACAGCTAGGTCAGTGAGTGGATGAGCCTCGGGTGTCTCTCTCTAAGTGGGCCTATGGTAGGCAAAATTCTAAGATGGCCCCAAGATCCCTACTCCTGGTGTCCATGTCATATATAATCCCCTCCTCTTGAGTGTGGGCGGGACCTGTGAATATAAAAGGATATCACTCTCATGATTAGATTGTGTTATATGGCAAAAGTGAAGATGTTTTGCAGAGGTAATTAAGGTCAATAACCAGTTGAATTTGAGCTAATAAAAAAGATTTTTCTGGGTTTTCTAGATCCAAACAGATGTGCCCTCAAAAGAAATCAGGGATGTTTTCTTGCTGTCCTTTAAGAAACAAGCAGCAACTGTGACCTGCCTGTGGGGAGGCCACATGGCAAGTACATGAGGGTGATCTCTAGGAGCTGAGAGTAATATGAATTAAATGGGGACTTCAATGACCAAATTTTGCCAACAACTAGTGAGCTTGGAAGAGGACCTCAAGCCTCAGGTAAGATTACAGCTCAGCTGATATCTTGATTTCAGTCTGGTGAAACCCTGAGCAGAAGACTCAGCTAAACTGTATTCAGACTTCAGGTGCACAGAAACTGTGAGATAAGAAATGGCTGTTGATTTAAAACCACTATGTTTGTTGTAATTTGGAACACAGCATAGAAAACTAATACAGCGTCCTAATACATCATTGGCATGACAAAACATCCTTGGAAATGTAACAAGATAGAATTTTTTAAAACTCACAATTCTTTTCAGGGAGATTATGGTGTAGGATTAGAAGAAAGACTTTGACCAAATTTTTGGGAAAGGAATGAGACGATTACCACCCCCTAAAGATCATGCACAATAATTACTACATTTCACTATATTGCAAGGTTTTTGTTTTCTGGGTGGAGTATGCAAGTGTGGGGCCAGAGCTGAATTGCTCCAGAAGTTAAGGAGATGGAGCTGCCATCTGCATCATCTCTTTCCAGTTTCTTCTAACTGGCACATGGTCTCTCTCCTGAATAAATGGTAAACTCTTGTTTGTTTGTTTATCTTAAAGAGCACCAAATTCTTTGCCACCTGTGTTCATAACAAATCATTAACCTTCTCAGGGTGCCAGATGTTTGACCTGGCCTTGAAAGTCTCAATAAATATCATTTCCTTTCATCTTTCTTTGAAGTAGGAAGACTCCATGTTATCACCTGATTTAGAAGTGACATCTTGATACACGTGGCAAGGTTTCAGTTTGTGACAACAAGAATCAAGGATAGAGTTTATGTAAGGTCTGTGTTGCTAAAGAAGAAAAAGAGCAGATGAAGAAGGAGATCTAAACTTGAGAAAATGGACACAGTTACCATTGGTTTCACCATGTGAGTTATAGAATATGGAGTTTGAGTCTCTTTGTAGATTTGAGTTATATCCGAGTTTATTCAAGTGGTGCTATTCTAAGGTCTTATTGTGGGAAATTGAGCTAAAAGGCAGGATAGAGGAACACATAATTGGTAGCTCATAAATAAAGGAGCAGAAGGGGCTGGTATTAGCTTAGAGCTTATTTACAACCTCCCTTGGTAGGATGTGACATAACAAACCTGAGCATCAGAGGCTGGGATAATGAGGGAAATGACCAAGGGTTGGAACAGAGGTCTTGCTTCTGGTATTCCTGTGTGGTGTAAAAAGAGGGGGATTTTCGGATCGTCTCTGCCACCTGACCTTTAGCGTGTTTACTTTTCAGTGTGTTTAAGGAAGGCATGTTTGAACTCTTTGGTATGAGCAAGTTCACTTCTCCTCCACTTTCCTTTTTTCTCCCCCTCTTGCCTGAAATGGTTTGCTGAGTGACAGATAAACACAAGTTGTTTTTATAGGTGTAAAACCAACAGATCGCATGCTGGCCTATGCCTGAGCTTGTGAATGGGGACTGTGTTATGTTTGGAGAATACCACTGCATCATTTACACTTGCAAACCCTTTGTAATCTTAATCTCTTTGTTGCTTTTATGTTATAACCCCCCCAAGGTTAAAGAAAGAGATTTAGACCTTAAACACAAATCCAGCCTTCAAGCTCTGGAATTATCTTTGCCTTTAAATGCAGCTGATCAATGCCCATTTCTTTTGAAAATAAAACCCTTTTGAACCTTGAAAGCCTTCCACTGTTGAGCTATGCCTAAGTGCCACATGGGGGAATGGGCAGAAAAGAGCCCATTTTTCCCTTAGTGCTTGCATTAGGGGTCCCAGAGTTCAGTCCAACGCAATCAATTTAATTGGCGCTAGCTCTGGTGACAAATTATGCTGGTTTACACTCCAGTGTAGCAGAGATTCCTCAAACGCAGGGGAAGAAGGGAGATACACTTCTTGGTCTCTACTTAAAGAGGGCAACAGTATTGGAAAAGGAGCACATTTAATTTATCACTGTCAGAGCAGGTGCAAAGTTTAATTCTAACTAAAAGCATTAAACAATTAACCCAGACAGTCAGGCCTTCTGAAAATGCTCAGTAGCAGGGAACACATGGATGAGATTACCAATGGAAACGTCGATGTTTCTCTTTTATTCCGCTGAATATCTTTTTGCACCTTCTTTTTTTTTTTAAACAAAGAAAAGTCCCAGAAATACAATAACTTCTCAGGTCTTTTGGTTGATATCTGAATTGAAAGGGCCTGAGAGGACACCACCTTACACTCAAAGATCAACGAATAACTCTCCCTCGAGCCCTAGTTGATTAGTTTTGAGAAGAGAAACAAGTCATTTGATTTTGAAGCTCTCCTAGGCTGATTGTCCTGTGTTTTTTTTTATGGTGAAGTATATTAGCAGGCAACATGCATTCCACTGATTTGAATTGTTCTGCAGTATGTGAATCCTTGGAGGTTATCTGTTATTTGGGAAGGGGCTGGACCAGGGGGAAGAACTAGGGACAAAAAGGGCTAAGATAGCACTGAAATCCAATTAGACATAGAGATGAACCAGGCTTCACAGGTACTTTATACCCTTACTTTTGTGGTTGTTGAGTTGACCAGAGAACCATTGGATTTTAGAGCAGCATGGTCCTTGGAGAACTTTGAGGCTTAACTTGAGGAATTTTATTGTGAAAATGTTGAGGCCCAGAGAGGGTACATTTCTGCTCCATGCTATGTGTTGTCTGCATGACAAGCCAGCTATTGGGATCTGCAGGCAGTCCAGGGAAGGCTATAGGCTTTAGGGCTACGCTTCATATTTAGCATTTGGGGCACCTATATACACTGGAAAATGATACATCCCTCATTCAGGGATATATGTAGTACGTTTAGCCCAGTGGGCGGCACCTATACCCCTTATCATGTGCTGATTTCCTACCCCCTCTCTCCAGGTACTCAGATTTAATGAGTGGCTATGGGTGAAGTAACTTGTCCAGTGCCTGGCACACATGTTAGCAGTGTATTTTCAACTCTAATCAACCAGGGAAAAATAGTTTACCTGACCATCCCAATGCTTTGGAAGACTAGAAGCAGTTTCTTTCTTTTTTTTGTTTTGTTAATCTTCACCCAAGGATATTTTCCCATTGATCTTTAGATAGAGGGTGGAGGGGAAGAAGAGAGAGAGAGAGAGAGAGAGAGAGAGAGAGAGAGAGAGAGAGAGAAACATCAATTGGTTGCCTCCTGCACGTGCTCTGACTAGGACCAGGGATCAAACCTGCAACTGAAGTATGTGCCCTTGACTGGAATAGAATTCGTGATCCTTCAGTCCATGGGCTGATGCTCTATCCACTGAGCCAAACTGGCTAGGGCTCATTTTTTATTTTTGTATTCACTTATCAATTCAAACCTGTGTTACTAAGAAAAAAGGGTAAAATTGAGTTTGTTAAAACAATGTGTGCCTAGAAGAGATTTGGGCTGAGTGGACCTTGGAGATGGTAGACCACCCTTTTCACTGTGCAGATGAAGAACAGTAGGTGCGTGATTAGGCACAACTAGTTGTCATTGGCCAGCTCCATCTGGTGATCTCATGGTCTGAAGCTGAGATGGAAACAGGGATCTGGATCCCTGTCAGCTTCACTGCCCCAAACCCTGACCTCGTAGAAACTCCTGGTTCCATTGAACACTGTCTGGAACACCAGGGACCTGTTCTGAAATTGTCACGAAGGTAATCTATGCTGGGGTAAGTTACCAGATTACTATATGGGAGTATATTATGGTCTGATTTAGCATTTCGTTTAAGTTAGCTAGGCACTAAAGTTTAAAACATGGTATTTACCTGTGTTTATTTTAAATACAATATAGGATTAGAAAAAAATTAAAGAGAAAGAAGCACACCAACCATACATCATTGCATGTCCTGCCTCAGTGTCAAACAGAGGGTACAGAGCCAACTTTCATGTGAAGTTTGCCGACACAGCCCTGTGATTGGAAAGATTCAATGCCTGGCACAGTTTGTGCCTCAGTTTCTATGTTGTGGATAGATCTTTGATGTTTTTTCTTAGTCAGCTAGTGCTGGCTCAAGTGTTGGCATCATTGTCATCCATGATAACATAGGATCCTCCTAGAGACAAGCTCTGCTCACTTAATGTAAGGGGAAGGTGTTTATTGAGTGCATACTATATACATGATTTCATTTAATCCTTACAACAACTGTGTGATGTAGATACTATTATCTCTGCTTGAGATAGAAACTTGAGAAGGGTGATACACACAATCACTAGAGAGAAGAGGAGCTAATATTTGAATCCAGTTCTACCCAAAGCCCACACTCTTTATAATCTACATGATGCTGCTCAGTAGTTATGTCCTCATTGGACTGACAGTACCAAAATGCCACATGACCAAACTTTCAGGAATCACAAAGGTAGAAACTGCTCTTTAGGTGTGTGGGGCCATCAGTTGCTGATGTTTTTTTCTTTGAGATCTATGGTTAGTAAGACTTTTTTTTTCTTTCAAAGTCTGTTTTCATGATGTAACATATTTTTATTACTTAGAAAATGTTCAAAAGAGATCTCAATGCCCTGATTGCATGTTACTCCCAGAAAGAAATATCCAGCTGGGATTTTCCCCTGGGTTTTGTCAACTTTTGGAAGCCCAGAAGCCATCTCTGTAATATTTGGTAAATGTGAGGTTTTGAGAGGCTAGAGGCTAATGGACATCTTTGAGAAAAACAGAACCTGATGTAGCATCCGTACACCTCCTGAGTTGTAAGATAGGAGAATAAAAAGATGATGTGGGCATGTACTTAGTTTTTTTTTCCCTTCAAAGGGAAGATGAGTGAGGCCCCAACAATGGTTCAGTTGAGGCTTAGGGATGGCAGGCCTCCTACAGTGGCCAAGAAGTGTGTAATTCAGATTATTAGTCCAACTCCCAGAGCTCTCATTTATTATATTTGATCGCAAAGTAAGGGGTTTTACATGCATATGTCTCAATATCCTATTTCTCTATTATTTGCTTTACTCGTTCATCTAGATTTAATTGCCATTTCACAGCAGTCTCCATGAAATCTGGTTAAATTGCCTGTTGCCGCTATAATTTTGGGAGTCTTATATAACTTAATGCTATTAACAAGAGCTGCCCTTCTCTCATGGTCCCTTTGTCTCACTGGGCATATTTGTCTCCATCCCTTCTGGTCCAAGACAGCCTGTCCTGACAACTATTTTCAAGCAGAACTCTTACACGATGGTAGAGTAGAGGCCCATGGGTCTCCGATAGCCATCCTAGGAAAAGGTATGGGTGCAGTTTAGAAAAAATGGTGGCAGCTTAGTCTTTCTCAATTTGTGTTTTAACATTGATGAATTCAGGCTATTTTAAACTTGATGGAAGGGAGAAAAATAAAAATTTGGAAGGTTGTAAAATAACTTTTGCCTAAATTTAGAATTATGTGTGAGTGTGTGTTTGTGTGTGATACGGGTGTGTAGGGTGTGTACACATTTTAGTGTCCTCTTTACCGCTCTTATCTTTTAAAACAAAACTTAAAATAAAAACAACCCCAAAAACAAAAATACAAATACCAAAATGCATTTCCTTATGGTAGGATAAACATTCAGCTGTGTCATTTGCAAGAACTCAATAACATAAACAAAAATAAACCAAGCAATTTTCATAGTGAGTTTTTATGTTTGGTATATGGAGTATTTCTGGATTGTCATCAAGCCAGCATTTATGACCATTTTAGAGAAATAAAAATTTCAGTAACAGAAAATTATAACATCGTCCAGCTCTTGATGGAGACAAGGGAAGGTAGGAGACTATAAATGACCTTAAGAAAAAAATAGAGATATGGTTCCCAAGATGTGTGTGAACAGAGTAGAGAGAAGGGGCTTCTTTGTAAAGGCCTGAACTCAACACCAATGTAGGATTTCTGAGGGTCCAGTCCAGCTTTAAAGAGGCCTGGCTTTCTGTGGCTAATGATGTGGCCCTTCAATTTTGTCTTAGAACTTACCCTGCACATCTCCCAAATAGGAATTCTCTTGTTGTTCATGTCCTTGGGCTAAGCACTAAGTCAAATCAGCTCAAGCTTTTATTATCTTAGAAATAAAATCCATAAAATTTATTTCATGTCTCATTTGGTATATAATTGCAAAATTTCTTTATAGTTGAAAAAAGCAAAAGCCCTAAAACATATTTAGTTTGACTGTGGGGAAAAATTAAGATAGAATTAAAAACATATCTTTCTTGATGCCCTGAAGAGAAATGCAGTTCCTGTTCCTTTCAGTGGTAGGATCCTCTGCCCACTTGCCGTCTATGTATGTTTCCTTTCTTCTCAGTGTTCATCCTGGAGTCAAGGTGCCTAGTACCAGCTCCTGTTCTGCCCCTGTCACCCATTCCGGCTCTTTCCTAGTCACACATATGGCATAATGACCTCAATCCTGTGATCTCTCCAAAGTCTGGGCATCATATTCTCTTTAGCATTAAACTTTCCTGTTTGCCCATGTCTCTGATTCCCTTCAGGGCATTCAAATTCATCATTCACGCCCCTCCTGGTGGCAGTTTTCAGAGCATGGTCTGAGGGTTGTTCTTTTCTAGTGCTCATGTTTCCAACATGATAAGGCCAGAATTAATAATCTCCTTGTTATAGTCCTAATTAGTTTTTCATCAATACCACTGTTAGGGTCTATTCATTCTTTTATTCTGTTGAGGCTTTCCTTCCCCTCAGGTGACAAGCCAGAGTTGGTGGCAGAGGTATTCCAAAGAGGTTTTAGCTCTATTAAAGGCTCCATGGGCACATCTTTCCCTCTGTTCAATTAAGAATTTCCCCTAGAACTATCCCAGTAGGAAGTAGGTATTTTGACAGAGCTCTCTGAATAATTAAACTTTTCAAGACCACTGATGTCTGTCCCTTTTGGATGTACTTCCTGGGTTCTAGACTTTGGAAAACATCCAATTAACATCAGATGGATGACAAAACTGTCTTTGGAAGCTCCTTTCTCTCTTGCACAAGTAGTAACCCCTGTGTAACATCAAAATGATTAAAATAGTGATAGAAAAAGAATATTTTGGCTTCAACCAACAGAACTTGGACTCAAGACTTGCTTGTCTCTGGTTAGGCAGTAGAATTAGATGCTTTTGGTCCAGTCAAATTTGTAGTGACATATCCCTGTTGAAATAGAGTAGACTGATGTTATTAGTGCTCTTTCTGGTCTTGTCAGTTCCAGGTTCTTCTCCAAGAACCATTTCTTCCCTCAAGTTGCTCATTGTTTTTATTAACTCCTGCATAGCTCAGAACTAGGAACTTGGGAAGGAATCCCAAGGAAAGGGCTCAGTTGGATGGAGAAGCTTACTTCTGTGGGCTATTACTCGGTTTTCTTTGGGCTATTACTGTGGACTGTTACTTGGTTTTCTTTGCTCTCTTTGTGAGGCCAGGGTCAAAGAGCAGTTGTAGGTATGGTGGTTTTAAGCTCAGGCTCTTATTTGTACTGGTTATACCTGGTCAAAGTGAGAATCTGAAAGACTCACACATTCTTTATGCTTGGAGTTGGAACTCAGAAATTCCTCAGAAACTGGAGCTCTCCCTCCTCATAATATGGGACAGTAATTCTCTGGGTGGAGGGATCTGCAAAGATGCTAATCTGTTTCTCTTCTCCAACACCCAGAAAGTTTAACCATTTTGTTGGTGTGCTTGCTACCTAGGTTTAGAGTAAATAGGGGCAAATGTTCCTCTCTACTCCATCCCCAAGCTTCGTTTAAAATACACCAAAGTGGTGTGTAAGTTATCATGTGGAGACACGATGCTGGTGCTTGTCTCCATCATTTTCCTGGCACATGTTTGGTGAGAGAGTGCTGGCATGAGCACCATTGAGAAGGCGTCTGTGGGTGTGCACACCCTTGACTTTGTTAACACTGATGATTGTAGAAATCCCCCTCCTCCACCAGTCAACATATTCCAGCTCCACTCAGTACTGAAGCATTTATTGAGTGTCTTCTGTGTGTCAATCACTTGGGATATAAGGATGAATAAGACATGGTTGCAGCCCTCCAAAGTTCCCAGAGTAGAGGAGAAATGTACAACCATGATATCAAGGCTCTGCAGGAGAAGTTGGGAATCTGGCTCTAGGATGCTGCTCCTTCCCTCTGGGGGGTTGAAGATGAACTGGCCAGGGATCATTTGATTGCAAAGGACAGAAACATTCAGAGAAGCTCAAATGGGTTTACTGGAAGGATGTTGAGTATGGTTGTGCAAGGTTTGCTCTGGGCAAGGACTCCTGGCTGAAGGGGCATGTGGCACTGAAATTGAGCAGTGCTAATGCTGGCATGGGCTATAGAGGCCACTCTTTTCTTTCTCCTCACTTTCATATTTTATTTAAAAATATCTTATCTGGAAATAATTTCAAAATTAGAGAAAAGTTGCAAGAATAATACAGAGAACACATATACACCTTTTATCCAGATTCACAAATTTTTAACATTTTGGCACATTTGTTTCATGTCAATTTGTTTATTATAGTGCTTTTTGAATCATTTGAAAGTTGGTATCATACCCTGTGCCTTAATATTTCAATGTATATTTCTTAAGAACAAAGATATTCTTTGGTATAACCAGAATGAAGTTATCAAATAATAGGATATTTAGCAATAAAATAATGATTTTACCTAAATCTATAGTTTATATTCTAATTTTGTCAATTATTATCATTATTTTTATCTCAAGTACAGGATGCAGGCCAGGCTCATAAATTGCATTTAGTTGTCATGTCTCTTTTTTCTCTTTTAATTGGAACAGTACTTTGACCTTTCTTTTACTTTCATTACATTGACATTTTTGAAGAATATAGACCAGTTATTTTATAGGATATTCCTCATTGGGTGTATCTGATATTTATTTTCTTATGATTAGATTCAGGTTATGCATTCTTGGCCAGAATTCTACATAGATGATATGTAATTCTCAGAGCAACACATCCAGAGATAGAAGATGTCTGTCTTATTCTTATTGTTGACTAGAGGCCCGGTGCATGAAATTCGTGCATAGGTAGGTTCCCTAGACCTGGCTGGGGATCAGGACTGATGGGGCCTTCCAGCTGCCTGCCGGGGCCTTCCTTCCCTGGCTGTGGGCTCCCAGCCAGGGTATTCTTTCGTTCCACGCTGCACCTTGGTGGTCAGCACACGTCATAGTGAGCGATCGAACTCCTGGTCTCCTGGTCAAACTCCTGAGGGGACACTTTGCATATTAGCCATATATATGTTAATTTCGATAACCCACCTGATCAAGTTACTGTTTGGTTTCTCCACTGCATTTGGTTACTCCTTTTATCCTTGTAAGTAATAAATAATCTGTGGGGAAACACTTTAAGCATGTAAATATCTTATAACATCAAATTTTGATATCAAGATTTAACATCCATTAAAAGTTCTTGCTCATTGGTGGTTCAGTATGGCAATTTTTCAATCTATCACTTCTTCCAAATGTTTTTTTTTTTTTTTTAAATATATTTTATTGATTTTTTACAGAGAGGAAGGGAGAGAGATAGAGAGTTAGAAACATCGATCAGCTGCCTCCTGCACACCTCCTACTGGGGATGTGCCCGCAACCCAGGTACATGCCCTTGACTGGAATCGAACCTGGGACCCTTCAGTCCGCAGGCCGACGCTCTATCCACTGAGCCAAACCGGTTTTGGCCACTTCTTCCAAATGTATCAGTCAGCATTCTTTAGTAAAAATTAGCTCTCTGTTTTTCCTCATTTGTTTATTCATCTATTTATCGTAAATGTGGACTCACAGATTCATTCTTTTTTTACAGTGGGTTATAATCTGTAATTTATTCTGATGCTTAATTTATCAGACACTGACCATTGGGGAGCTCCTTCAAGCTGTTCCTATGTTTTCTCAACATGTCACCATCATTTTTCTAAGCACTTTTTTTACTTTATGGAATGAAGGTACATTCCAGGGTCATCTTGTGTCTTCTCTGTCCCAGCCCTGTAATCATTCATTTTTCTAGGAAGCTCCCTGATACCTTTTAGTGGGGAATCATAGGTTACCAATTTCATTGTTTTCTGATTGATCTTCCCTGTGTTTTCAAAATACAAAACAGACTTATGTACGCTTTATTTTCTTCTGCACTTTTTACATTAAATAGCACACAGAACATTCTCTTTTGCCTTTTGCTTAATATATGCTGGAAATCGCTCATATAGATCAGTTTATATATATATATGTATATATATTGCTTGCTTTTTAAAATTCAATAGTACTTTATTGTGTGTATCTATCACAGTTTACTCAACCAACACACACACACATACTTCTCACATTTCAAAATATTTTTTCTCAAAACTTTATCTTTTGACTTTACTCATGATGTTTTTATCCTAATCGAGCTGTCTTATTCTAATTAGTCTGCCAAGATTGAATGCCTTTTCCTCCCAAATCACAGGGTGCTGTACATACTGATGTGGCCTGAGCCTCACTCACAGAAGTTGGTTGCAAGAAGAGAAGCTGTGATTCCTGGGAACTGCATGCCCCTAGTAAGGAGGACAGGTCACCAGAACCCAGGCCACCCCTTTTTGTGCCAAAGCAGCCTGGGAATTTGATTGGCTTGCTCTCTGGTGGTCACCTCACTGTACCTGAGAGAGTCTCCAGTTGAGTTGCCCACCCCTATTGGTTTTGGGATCTGTAAAATAATCGCTGGAGAAAGAAGAGCTGAATGCCTGGGTACAGAAGTGTTGGCTTGACTGAAATGTCATGATGCCAGGCACATCATGGACTTTTAAAATTAGTTATCATTATCATCATTATCATCATCACCACCATTATCATCATCATATCATTTCCACGTTGATAGAATCCTTTGTGGGTATTTATGCTAGCTACTTCCCTCCATCCTAGCCCTCCCAACTCTCCTCACACATGGGACATTAGCTGTCTTGTTAAAAACAGATGAACTCTTTCTCTTTCTTCTAGTGCTCTTTTTCTGTCCTTTGCCTTTTTAATAGACTAGAAGTTGAGTGTAGACTCAGTTTTGTGGGGGAAAAAAATCCCTTTTTATTTGGTTAATTTGAAGAATTCAAAGCAGCTTAGCCAGGATGCACTGCTTCCTCCCATAACTCACATGATTATGCTAATTCAGAGGAAATGTGATGATGCACTATTAAAAAGCATGATCTGTTTTTTGCTTCTGGGTAAAGAGGAGAGCAGCAGCCTTTAGTGGCCGTGTCAGTTTTGCCCATATTATTATGTGCAGATGTGCCAGCTGCCAGTAGGCATTTTCTCTCTGATAGCGCTAACCACTTAACCGTGGGTCAGCGAGGTGCAGCTCTCAGCCAATGGATCTAATTGCAATCCTTCTATGTTCTCTGTGATTGCAGGTTTCTCCAGCTCTATAAACAAATAGTAATCAACTAAACCTGTTACCTCTGAGTAGAGATGTCACGATATGAAATATTAACTGTTCAAAATACAGTAATGATGGTTTAAAACTGTATTTGTTTCCTGAAAATAAAGAAAACAAGATTCAAAAAAGAAGGGAAAATGAGAAGCTCAAGAATTGGAATTCTGAAGGGCCCTCTGGCTCTTTTCCGTCTAGGTAATGAAAAATTGCATATGTATACGACATGTTTTATGTGGTCAGATACAGCGTAAATATTGTGTACATCTTTTGCTGGAGTAACAATGCATTAGCAGCATCACAAATAAGCTCAGCCTCAGCATCTACATTTTTATGACATTTTTATGTTAATGCACGTCAAACTTATGTTTTGTGATGTATCTAATCCACCCCAAATTAATCCATTTGTATTCCTATAATCCAATCAGCTCCCACCTCCCCTACTAAAAAGTTAGATGCAAAGTCCAAGGCAGAAATAAGGCAGTAAGTCTAGGCCCAGGGAGACTTAGCTTTTAGAAGATGCTTTTCCCTTCTGGCACATGGAGGCAGTGTGGATTTGGATGGGTAGTTCTGGTAGGGGCAGTGGTAGGGGAGGGAGAGATGGGGGAGGGATCCTATAGGTTGAAGCTACCAGTGTTGATAGCTGTGTATACTTAATTTTATTATTTGATTTTTTAATGCTATTTGGATAACTTTTCCATTTATTCCAATTTATGGTTTCTGCATGTTTCTAATCTTAGTGTCAGGATTCTATCAGGTGCTTCCTGCATACTCAGTCTGGTGCTGAGCCTTTATTGAGCATCTGCTGTGCACAATGTGTGTGCCCTATTTTCTGAGAATCTATCGTGTAGAATGTGTGTGCCTGAACTGGGAACCAGCTTTCACCCAGAAGTTCCATTTTGCCCATATGGGCCATGGAAGATGGCATATCCATCAAAACTTGTTTGGAAATGTTGGATCATGATTGTCCTTTCTTGGGTTTTCTGAGACTGACCTAGAGATGGAAGAATTCTTCCAGAAACTGACAAGAGCTGTTTAGTGTGGAGGAAGAAACAGACTAAAATGCCTTGAGTCCAGATAGAATGCATGTTGGTGAAAAGTCTATGTTTTTCGTTGATAGGCTAAACTATCAATGTGCTATCTTAAGGTTCAAATCCCCACATACCACTTACCACAATAACTATACTCAGTTTTCTTATCTATTAAATGAGGACAATAACACTTAAGTCATAAGGTTGTTGAGGAATATTGAGCTAAGGTATGTGAAATAGTGCCTGGCCCTTTGGAAGAGCTTAATCTATGTTAGTTACTGGCATTGTTATTCACAGAGTTTTTGACTTTTAGAACTATGAGAGCTCTTTAGGCCAGACTTTTAAATTTTTCAGATGAAAAGAACTGTAGGACTGAGGCCCAGGGGGCTGGCTAAATGCCTTGCTCATAATCACACAGTTATGCGGGACAGAGCACGGATAAGAATCTAGATTTCCAGACTCGCAGGCCAGAGCCTAGTGCATTTGCTGCTGCCTTTCTTGCAGAGGAGAACAAATGTAAGGAAAGGTGTAGAAAGGCTCTGTCTTTGTGATTGCCCGAATGCATGTAGCTCAGTAAGGTACTTATTGTTCGCCCTTTAGCTTGGTTGATTTTGAGACAAAAGAGCGTGTCCCCTGGCAGCCTGTGTGGATGGACTTCAGGACCCAAGCCAGCTAGTTTGAGCTCCTCACTCCAAGTCTCCATCCTGAGCAAGCCCCTCCCCTGAGCACTTCTCCCAACTGCCCCATCCCTACCAATTTGCAAGGATGAGTCAGCAGATATCTTCCTGGGGCTGTCTTTCTGGGAGAAGAGCTGCCAGAAAACAAAGGCTAGAATTCACCATCTCTTATTTCCGTATTGCTGGATCTACACAGCTCCAAACATCTGGCCAGAGTTTGGCCCATCCAAGGAGGGAAAGGAAAGAGGCCTTAATTGAGACTGGGAACCAAAGTATATGTGTGTGTGTGTGTGTGTGTGTGTGTGTGTGTGTGTGTGTGTGTGTGTGTGTTTCTTTTCCTTAATTTTGGCTTCTTGTAGAAATGGCCTCCATCTAAGAGTGATTCTTTGTCTCTTCACCACCCTTCCCTCCTTGATTCATCTCATGTCTTTGACTATAGAGCTATAAGGTTGCTGTGACTCTGGAAATTATAGGAAAGAAGCACCTGCCAACCAGGCTTGTGGAACAGGACTTTCTTTCTTGAGCTCTCTGTTATGATTCAGGATTGGAATCTTCTGTCAATTTGTCTTTAACTCAAATAGGTCCATGTGGTTTCTTATTCAGGGGAGCACTGTCAGTTATGTACATGAGAGGAGAGAAAATGGTGGCGGCGGCGGTGATTTGTGTGTGTACATAGGTGGGGGCGGACTCAACGGGATGGAATTGGCTTGAAAATCTGCAGTGGGCTCTTTTCTCTTTTAACACTGATGCTGGGTAATTAGCAAAATGTGCACAGGGTTTTATCCATATTCATGCGCCCTTTCCCACAAGCATAAACAATCCAGTCTCTATTATTTCCTTGCGTGTGCAGCTCCCCCCTCTCCCTGCCACCTGCAGAGCCCCATGCTGCTCTGTTCACATTATTCTGGCTTTGGTTGGGTGTAGGAGGCCTCCCCTGGCCTGGGCGTGGGCATGGGTAGAGGACTCCACAGAGAGCACAGGGATGCCTCACCAACGTAGGATCTGCAGCAGGTTAGAAACTTTAACAGAGTGTACTCAAAGCTATGATTACATGCAGTCCTTGGGAGGATCCTGTGTGGTAGGTAGAATTGCATAATTATTTCTGTGTGACAAAGGAGAAAATGAGGCACAGAAACAGTGTTTTTCATCCCTTTGCTCCTCTAGATCACTCCCCATGCTGCTTTGCCTGGCTCTTTGCCTTGATCGGCTGACCTCACAGGACCTCATCATCTAGCCCCCCTGTCTTCTGGCTCAGACATGAGGTTAGAAGGCACCAGGAGACAGAGGTTGGGGTTTATCACTGTCTGAGTGGTGTTGGTAGATCCCGTCTTCCTCTATGGCCACATTGCTTTTGGTGGCTTTTTTCCCACACCTATACCTTCCACCATTTTCCAGGAGCCTCTTTACTCCATCTTGTCCCATTCAGACCTACGATGTTGAAGACTTCCCGCTGATGCCAGCCCCTTTGCTGTTCTCTGTTGGCTTCCTTGTCCTCCTCACATCTTTGTAGAAGTACTTTCATGCATTTCTTTTTATTGAACTCTTTGAACTGATGGCCTCTGGGACCTGGAGGATGAGTATCTTGCCAGTGATCACACAGCGAGTAGGTAGAGCCCAGCATTTCTCGCTCACCTGGACTGTTTTTCTGAGGCCACCAGATTCCATCACTGCATCGCTGGTGTCCTCTTCTTTGTCCCCTCTCAGTGGGTAGTGAAACACAGCAAGTAAGAGATCTGGATCCTGCTCCATTTTTCCTATCTTTTATGAATATTGGCTTTCTTGGATGTACTTTTCTTTGTAGAAGCAGGAGCCCAGGCATGGGGATACACAGTGTGAAGGGAATCAGAGAAACCCAGATATTTTTATGTGTCTCTTCTGTGATCTGAGGAAGAACCACATTCATGAGTGCCTTATGAGGAGATATGGGTGGTATTGTACAATGAGATGTGGCAGGTGATGATCACCCTCATTCACTTTCAGTCCTAGTCTCTCCATGAGCCTGAAGATTTGCTGGCCTCTCTGAATTCAGTGTTTGGGAGGTGTGATCCGTGCTCTTTCCTCTTTCTTCATGCATGACATGAAAGTAAACTGCTCGAACATTTTACCTCATGCTGCGACAGTGTAAGGTAGCTCTCTGTAATATTCATTGGGATCAATAGTACCTGGATTTTCCTTCCCTCACCTGGTGCACATGTGGAGGCAGGCAAACCACATGATTAGAGGGGCTCCCAGTGCAAAGGGCAGAAGCAAACTGCATTATTATCCTCTGTGTTTTTGCTTTCTTTGAAAGGAAGTTTAATAGAGAGCTGTGCGTCATTTACATTCCAATTTGATAATGACTAACTTCATGCTTACTATGAACCTGCACGTGACAGGTCCTGGAAGTCCTAGAAGGGATAGTGAAGGAGCGTATGGCACAGTGGTTGCCTTCAGCAGACGTACACATTTATTAGGCAAATAAGATTAGCCTGGAAAAAATCCAGACAGATATGAAAGATGGTTTATGTGCAAATGCTAAAAGTAAGTAACTGCTACATATCCCGTCTGGCTGTGATACAAGGAAGATGGTCATGAAGGTTCTGGGACAAACTCATGAAAGAGCTGCTGGAAGGATTTGGACATTGCTGATCACTGAATCTGATATGACCACAGATTTCTCTCCTTTGGGCTCAGAGTTACTTTCCCTGAAAGGACACATACATGTCCCAAATTTGGTCTTTCCAGCCATGGTGTGGTTTATTCTCCATATTCACACTATTGACCAAGCTGCTGTATCCCCCTTTGGCTTAGGGAGTTTTTTCTTCCTGTCCTTATGTGGCAGAAAAAAGTGAATGGTGACAAGGTGCTTCTCAGTGGTGGGTGAAGGATTTCCATAGAAAGCCTTTTATATCCAGACACTTGATTACCGACTTTATTCTTCCCCTAACACCCCAAAGGCGGAGAGTAGCTTGGAAAAAAATCACTAAGAAGCCCTTAACCTTGTAACATACAGTTTTTGCTAAAAATATATATTAATAATATATTATTGAGCGAGCATAGATGAAGAAGGCCAGGGAGGGAGGAAGCAATAAGAGTCTGAGCAAGGTCAGTGCTCTTTGCCCGCAGACTCTGCAATCAATACGATCTGGTCAATAACTGCTTTATTACTGCACTGCTACCCGGAGCAAAATCATTTTTAAATTAAGAATATATTTTGCAAAACTGAATTAACAATATTGAATATTTTGCTCTTTGATATGACTAGCCTTCAAAATCAAATTATTAAGTATGGAAAATGCTTACCGGGTAAAGTTTTTCTTTCTTCTTCTCCCTCTCACTCTTCCAACCACATTCCCTCTCTCCTTTCCCTCATGTTCAACTCCACTCCTCCACCCCCCGCCCCGCACTCCCAGCCTACAGCTTGGGAAGGAAACAACAGCATATTTTTAAGATCTCCAGCACAAATGTGGATGTAAATGAGTATTGAATCCAGAACATGAAAATTAGGAGAGGAAGATACATTTGCTCGAGTCCAACAAAACTGTGCATTTCCTCTGAGAGAAAGGACCAAGTAGAGAAAATTGGGAATTTTCCACTTGGGTAAAACTGATGCCAAAAAATCAACCTTTGGACTTTTAAAAGTTTTGGCAAGCTATGAAATCTCACCATTCCTCTCCCTACACCCCCAGCCTTGGTTACTCTGGCTCCATCCCCTGTTTTGTTCTCTCCTCCTCTCTCCACAGATGGAGGGGACAGAGGAGACTCTTACATGACTCACATAGTGCAACTTTAAAGTATCCATAAGGCCAGATCCCCCCAGAACTTTAAGAAGTATTTTGAATAACTCAGTTATGCAGAACTGAGTTGTGAAGGTACATGTAGACCATGGCTCTGAGACATTTTATTGACATTATTAAAATTGATTGTACAGCATCCTTTGTGAAAACATGAGATTTTGGTGCTCACATTTTCAAAAATTATAATCAACTCCTCTCATTCCTTTTGTTTTCTTGGGCCATTTCTCACTGTTAATTGCTTGATTATGATCTCCTACTTGTAATTCATAGTTTATTGGGTTTAATTTATATAAAGTAACAGCAAACAACACAGAGAAAGAAAAGTTTACTGCTCAGTGTTGCTCATGGTGCAAAAACCCATTAATTTTTCAGTAAAAGGGTAATGTTGTCAGGCCATGTAATAGCATGTCCACTTCTTATGTATGTCAGATGACAGATCTGTACTCTTTGAAAAGGGGTATTTCTTCAAAGTATTGGTGTTTACTATTGAAAGAAAGGAAGAGAAGGAAAAAAGGGGAGGGAAGAAGAGAGAGAGGGAGGAAAACTGCTAATGAAGCAAGGAAGGGAACTTGCATTTATCTAGTGCTTTCTTTGTGCCTTACTGGCTTCCGGAAGGCAGGTATTTTTGTCCCCATTATATAGGAACCTAGGTGGTTTAAGTAACTAACCTAGGTCAGGCATCTGGTAAATGGCAGCATCGGGAGTCAACCTCAAGTGGGTCTGACTCCACATTCTCTGATCTTTCTGACATCTATGCTGCCTTTCTAATATGGAACCTTTTTGAGTCTATTACCCAGCGAATGATTGTGATCAAACTTAAACTATCAAAGCTACTTAATCACTGATTTTTAACATTTTACTCAGGTTATGGATCCCTTTGAGAAACCAATGCAAGGTATAGCCCTTCCTGGAAAAATGCACAAAGGCATAAAATAATTTCAGAGAACTCATGGGTCTTATGAAGTACATGATGGCCTCCAGCTAAAGACCTCCTAGGTGAAGTGCCCTAAAGGAGGATTTTGTTTTCCTCTTTAGGAGACCCTGAAGATTCTCTGTTAGGGGTCCTTTTGACATCAGGTCTTTCAGAAAGGACCAGCCTGAGATGGTAGTAAAAGTGGAAGTTGAGACATGGAACTGTAGTTGGCCCTGCACTTGTGTAGTTGGCTTGTCCATAGGACTTGGTGTCTATGTATCACAGTGGTTTGGGAAGGGCCTTTGAGTGCAAAGCTTTGGCTTATTCTCACCAGCTTTCTACATCCCAGAAAAGGTCATAGAACATTTGGTGGTAAGGGTTCACCTATTCTTTAATTTATTCTTGCCTTTTATGCTTCTGAAAAATGTAAGTGAATTATTTTTCAGTTTTTTCAGTTCTGTTCAATAAACATTGCCCAGCTTCTACAAAGTGCCCATTACATCGCTGTGCTCTGGGGAAATAGGACAGAGATCATAGTCTCCTGTTAGTTTGCTGGCATTTTTAGTTCATCTTGACTCAATTCCAAGGTTGGATTATTGATTGGGGCGGGCTTGAAAGGGAGACAGAGAATCCAAAGTTAACAAGCCCCCCAGCATATCTGGTCTTACCTAGTGCCCATTTCCCAACCCAAAATGCTCTCCCAGAACCTGCATCTTGCCTTCAGTGCACTATGATGATTTATTTGTGCCGGGTACTACCCTGATTTGTTTAGTGGTGCTGGAGAACACAAAAGGAGAAGTCCTTGAGGATGAATTTGTCCTTAAGGAGCTGATATTCTACTAGGGCAATCAGACCACCGAACTCTTCCAAGGGAAAGATTATCAGATGCTCAGCAGAGACTAATGAAACCTCAGCGTGTTATTCGAGAACTAACACATTGGAGTTTTTAGTCAGATTGTGTTGCTGTCCTCAGAGAGCTTCAGAGCATCTCAAGAAAACACTTTAGGATGAGATGCATGAGACTGTTTTTAGGTTATTGGGATTCACATAGACAATCTGGTGGGGTAGGTATATTTTTTAAATGTGTAGAACAAAAAAGAGATTATTGGGAAAGGCATCTCAACCCAGTGTTTCTAAAGTCACTAGACATCTTCATCTTCAAGCAGTGTGTATTTTTACCTCCATCAGTGTTGATGAAGGGTAGTTTTTGACTCACTATAGGAAGATGTTGGATTCTTGGGGTCCACCTGCCATTTGTTTTTCTAAGAAGGGTTTAACAATTACTTTGTCTTCTCTATAGTTTGAATAGCACAAAGGTAGACAAGACATTTGTGCATTGGTATCTTGGATAAATCCATCTCAATGGTTATATTTCCAGGACAAAAAAATGAAGCTTGTTTTTTTAAAATATGTAGTTTTACTTTACTTTGGGAAAATTCCCCAACTGAAAAGAATTGACATCCTGGTAACTCAATTACCCAGGCCTTTCCCCCTCTTTTTGAGTTCTGACCTGCAGAAAACCATCACATGGCAAAGCAGCTGATGCAGCTTTTAGGGTATAGGATTAAAGATTTTCTGTATCCACAGGGGAAGGCTGAGTCCTGGGAGGGATTCAGAGATCCATAAGAAGGTGGTGTTGGAAACCACCTGTCACAAAACAGAAATAATTCCAAATTAGAGTACAACTATTGGTTCTCTCAGACACCTATGCGGGTAAATTTGGAGGCTGTGGTTAGGGAGAGAAGATTTGAGTGCTAGATTCTACCGAACCAATTCTGGGCCCCGGACCAAATCCTATATCACCCACATAGAGTTTTCTGCCCTTCTAAGCAAACACACACCTACATCCTCTGATTTTCACAGAACTTCTCGCTTGCCTTAGCACTTACTCACATGCCAGCCTTTCCTGTTATTTAAGGGTGCCAAGCACATATGTCTTGGCTCCTCAGTAAGAGCATAAGAAGATTCAGGTACAATAACTCTTGTATGCAGTCCCTACATTTAGGTGTAAATGCTTAGCCAATGCTCCATTAAATGTTTATAGAATTTTGCATTCAACGGAATCAAATGGACACCATTCTACTTTTCTCTGAATTTGCCACCATCCCATAATATCCTGGTGTTTTCCTTTTTTGTGTGTCCTTGGCAAACTCCTGTTGCTTCATCAGGCAGGAGGTTTACATGCCCTTTTCTCTTTCTGGGACTTCAGGAAGGACCTCAGTTCTTATGGCCATTTGTTGGCCTTTCTTATTGAAAATCTTCCCTTTAGCATGAGCTCCCAATTCCTGTCTTTTTTAGTTGAAGAAAGTTTGAAGGTGCTTAATTTAGACCAGGCCCACTGATTTGCCAGTGCCTCCACCTGTCCAGGGCCCTGGGATGCACTGTCTTCACAGATCTAGAATTAAACCTAGTGCGGTTCTCCCTGACCTTCGGAAGTAGGGAGAGTGGAGCACAGTGGGGCTGATCTCAGATGGAGGGAGACAGGTTCACAAATCCCACAGTGACCTGCGCTGATGCCCATCAGTTTGACGTAGCTGCTGTTCTCTCCCTGTGGGGCCCCGGTGTTCTGATGCAAGTCCTGGCTCCAGTGAGTGACAGGTGCGACCAACGGCTGCATGAGTTATTTCCTTTGGAAACCACAGCTGTGGCTGAAGCCAACGGATGGCAACGGTGCCACTGGGCTCTCTGGGAGCGATCCGCTTGGCCGTCTTCAGCCTCAGGAAGGGCTTTTAAACTTGATGAAAATAACCCAACAGGCTGGGTTTTGGTGGCAACTGCAAGTATTCTAGAGATGGGAGGTACTCAGGAGGGAGAATAGAGTAAGACTTAGGAGCCAAGATTTTGTAATGAGACAGGCTGTGTTTAAGTCCAAGCTCTGCTACCTTCTAGCTTGTTACTTGGGGCTATTTAAAAAATAACAACACACCAAACTTTTCTGAGTCTCAGTCGCCTGCTAGGTAAAAAAGGGCATATCTAGCTTTTATGTTGACTGTAAAGACTGATTTTACAGTGCCTGATACATTGGATGTTAAATAAATTTTAGTCATTATTGTTATTACTGAAGGACAGAAGGTGAGAAGAGGGACGCACTTTCCCTGGGAGCTCATGGCTTCCTTCAGCCAAGGGAGCAGCCCTTTCCCTGTCTGGGTGATGAGAGTGATGATCGTATCTATATCATCACTTTGTTGTGAGAATCAAGTGTAAGGCACTTTGAATAGCGTCTGGCGCATAACGAATACCATGGCATTAGCTTTCATTCATTTTGTTATTATGATTGTTTTTTATTTATTTATTAAGGTACATGGACATCATCCTTAGATGTTGCCAGGGAGTTGCCTTATGTTGATGTTGAACCGGAATTGGATGGGGGATACCAAAGTAGAGGAAGTGGCAACAGATGTTCTTGTTAGTTTGATATTTGAAATACTTATTCTGGAATTAATTTCTCAGATAGAAGAAAAAGAGGAAGAACCGCAGAGCTTTCCACAACAATAGAGGAAAGCATGCCACTGCATGTCACCATGTGACCCTCTTTTCATTTATTGATCTTTGGGAGCTGGAGCTACTTCCTCTCTGTCCTCTTCATTTGGACTGTCACGTCATCTTAAGCTGCAGCTCACAGAGTCACCTGCATAGGAATGTGTTCCTGAAACAGGGGTGCTTTGAGCCTAAGAGTGCATGCTGGCTGAATCATTCCAACTATAGGTTTAATGGCTTAAGTGGTTCCCTTTTCTGTTGTTTAGCTTTTTTTTTTTTTTTGTATCGTATAACATCAGTCAAGAGATGAGCATGTATTCAAAAGATACAAAATACCATAAAACTCCAGCCTGAGAAATGAGCACACCTTGGAATGCACGATGGAACCATTTCTGAATAATTAGTAGGTCATACTCTACATGTTCCATGCACTGTTCCTTTCCTACATGGGCAGGTTTTTGTCTATGTTTATCCTTTTCATGCTCTGCTTCAATATGGTTTCTGGATTGTGTTCCATGTCCCTGAGGCATGCAGTCCAAGGGAAGGAGCCAGAGCTGCTTCTCAGCCTGGCATGAAGGAGATGCTATAGTTTACTTTAAACATTAAGCATCCAACAGTACAGTCATTTGTTTTTGGATTTCAGCACATTGGTTGTTTTATATAATCTTTTTGATAATGTGGATAAGTCTTTATTTTTTCCTGATTTATATGGAGATTCAGAATAACTTTGGAGAGCTGAAGAAGATGTGTCATTCGTGACAGATGCAGGGTTGACAACATCTCAAAGGGCCAGCACCTGAAGAAGTGAGTTGAACATACAGCTATGTTGGTGATAATTTGTTCTTTGACTCCTAAGGATAGATTCTCTGTCCCAAGTCAAAGGCAATGTAGAGTTTGTGATGAATTCTTAGGAATATCCACTCCCAAAGTTGGGATGTGAAATGTGGAGACACTACCTCTTATAACATTCAAAAGCTAGCATTACACCAGCTCAATAAGTGTGAGACTGGTTCTAAGGCAGGTAGAGAAAGGATCAGAGAGATTTGAACCCTGATGGTGAGGCATAAGACAGAGGAATCTTCATCTCATGCACCCCTGGGCCTCCATGTGTGGGACACAGTGATTGTATAAATGCATCTGTAATCTGAAGGATGAAGCCCATAAAGGGACACATAGTCAAAGAGCTTGCAGAGGATAAACTCTTCTACTGAGGAGGTCAGCCCTCCTCTAAAATTAATTGTAAATGCCCAAGGCTGGAGGGAACTTAGTCCAATTGCCCAGTATAAGCCTCGGCGTCAGAATAAGCCTCACAAGGGAGAGCTGATCTTGTCTTCTATTTTCCACCTCCCAAGGAGACACCTTATCAAGATGTCCCTGTGTCTCCTGGTCGGGAAGTTTCACCTGCAATGGAAACCATACTTTTCTTGCTATATCTTCACTTTATATCCTTCTTAAGCTGCCCTCACTCTTCCCTGCTGGATCGCTTTATCTTCTCTTTTGTAAGGCTAGTACTAATACTTAAGTTCTTTTCCAAGGGGATGATTTCTCCTAAACCTTGTGTCAGTTTTTTGAGTCTCTCTATACCCGCATAGGTATTTTTGTGGCTAGAAGGAGAGTCCTTCTGGGATGGTATTTTTACCCCTGGGTGGATCTGTGCTGTGAATAACCTGAGCCATTCTGGAACCATCCCCAGACCGGGCAGGTGGCAGCCCCATTTGCTCTTTCCTAAGCGCCAAGGCAGAGAAGCTACTCTGGCTCCTTCTCTCTGGACTGCATGCCTCCGGAACACGAAACTCAGTCACAGACACCATATTTAAATAAAGCAGGGAAAGGATGAAAATAGACAAAAACCTGTCCATGTGGGCCAGGAAAGCTGCATTTCCAATATGCTGTCATCAGGACCCCGCTGAGATCCATATAGCATACAGAGCTCCATCAGGGCAGAACCTGGAAGGCCAGCAGCACAGCCGCCCTGGGTTCATTCCTGGACATTGGTGTGCCAGGCACATGAAGGAGGGCAAGGTGTGGGGAAGGAGGAGTACAACAAGGTCCTCTCTCGAGTGTGGGGAAGTGTGACTTAACTAAAATTATGAGAAACAACACAAGAGTACATAGGATTAAGCACTGGACTTTATGGGTGTGAGCAGTGGTTTCAAACTTTTTAAGTTGAGGGATTCTTCAGATAAAATTTTGAAAGTTTGCCCAGCTGGTGTGCTCAGTGGTTGAGCATTGACCTGTGGGCCAGGATGTCATGGTTTGATTCCCGGTCAGGCCACATGCCTGGGTTGTCATGCAGGGCGTGTGGGAGCAGCTGATTAATGGTTCTCTCTCATCATTTATTCTCCCCTCTTTCTATCTCCCTCTCCCTTCCTCTCCGAAATCAATAAAAATGTATTTAAAATTTTTTTGAAAGTTTAATATGCAAAACAAATGTCAAAGAATGAACAATGTGCTTTTGCCTGTGGTCCTAGGGTTGTAGCTTGGGCTTAAGGTTGAGGACAAAATGTAACCATGGCAGCCACCTCTCCACAGGGTTTCCAGGGAGATGCTGCTCAGAGCACCAGCCTGACCACTCTATCTCCCCAGTTTAAGAGTGGCTATGGGGAAGGGTCCTATGCATGAAGTTTCCTCTCACCATCCCTGAGAACTACAGATGGATCGTGCCTTTGCCCATGGGTTTCCTGGCTGTCCAGGGATGGTCCATGACAGTGGGAGGTGCTAACTTGTAGACCTGCTGCATTGGAGGAATGTGGTTGACTTTAGTCAGAAAATATGGGAGCTGCTTGGGGGCTACCTTCTGTCAATAGGGAAGGTTGATGCCCTCATCCAACCTCAGTGAACCCAGAGATGATGAGTTAGAATCACAGTTGTGAACAACATGGAGGTGACTGTCAATTATTTCTGCCACACTGGGAGTAGACTTCCCTTTTCCCTCTTCACTTCCCCACACCAGAGGTGGTGGCACCCAGAAGAGGAAGGGCTGGAACATGTTTCTAAAGGCCAAACCAGACCTCTCTCCTCAGCTCTATACTATTGGAGTCGAGCTTAGTCTAGTCCTTGAGGGAAGGGGAGAAGGAATTTTAAATTAGATGTGAAAATGAAGTTGTAAAATGGACAGATGTAATCCCTGGGAAGACAGGTGAGGAGGGCAGTATGGATCCAGATAGAGAAGAGAGCCTTGCGAAGGGGAGGTTTGTAGGCCTGGGTAGGAAGGGAGGATGCCAAAAATCACTTTCCCCATGTTCCCAACTGGGCCTACAGCTGGCACTGCCTTCAAGTGAATCAGCCTCAGTTTGCCCTGATCAAAATGGCTCATGGGGCAGACTAGAGGCCACTACTTTCATTTTGTGAACCCTCTCAAGGACTGGTAGGAAGACCTGGTCCTCTATTTAATTGTGGTCAGGATTTCAGTCTTATTTTTATATTGAGCAGGGAATTCAATTCAGTTCAATTCCAATTCCAGGCTCAAGTCACATTTCTTGCATATCTACTATATATTTGCTCCTGTGCTAGGTTCATTCATCAAGAATGAGGAAAGGAAAAGAGGATAAGATATGCCACATCTACTTTTAGGGTATCTTTGTTGATATTACTGTCTTTACTCATTTCCTTCTTGCCCAATCCTATCGAAGACCACATACATATTTCACTCCTCCAAGAAGTCCTCCTACCACACTGGCCATGGTTTTCAACCCTTTCCCAGCTTCCCAATGATCTGTATTACTCAATTCAGCCCCTTAGTGTGGTGTAGTTCATCTCATCTCAACATACCCTGAGGTCTGTGGAGGTCTCAGTCTTCTGGTAAGTTCTGCTTTTAGTGTATCTCAGAGGGTTTCTTATACCAGAGATCCTTTTTATTGTAGCTGTGACTTTGAGAAAGAAGCTTGGGAGGTGTCATTGCCTACATGGGGTCAGCCACAACAGGGGTGGTGGCACTGACCTAGTCCAAACCTCACTCAAAACTCCAGGAGCAAGTGTTCAATGAGAGAGGAAATGGAAGTTTCCAGTTTTTAAAAGCCTGGGCCTGGAAAACTGGCTCAAAGTCACCTCTGCCATATTCCGTTGGTTACCTTGGGCCTCAGAGTGGATGGGATTAGATTTTATCTCTCAATGGAAAGAGTAGCAAAAACTTGTGTCCATCTTTAATCTACCACACCTTGATGAAAATTAAATTATGTTCAGAAGCTCATTATGTGAAAAAGAGAACTTGGGGACTTAAGATTCCTTTTGGTCTCTTAATCTGTACTCTCTTCATAGGCATTTGGAGTTATAACCTGAGATTGAAAGGTATAATAATAGCTGTTTGGTATGTGAGAATAGCAGAGAAAAGACAGTACTATATATTTAATGGCACTTTCCTCCAGATATTGTCTCAGCTAGGGACTTATTCTATCCAGTTGAGACAACCTACCCTTGAGTCAATGCTCTGGACATTCTGAATGCTTATCTTTGCTCAGGATGTGGGGTCACCTAAAGCTGTCCTGACTGCTTGTCAACCAATCCCCATGTTTGAGAAAGTGATCTTTGGGGACACTCTGGAAGTTTTCCCATCCTTTCTCCCCATTTAACCATACCAGGAGGGTTGTGCTTCACTCTGCAGCCTAGAGCAGAGGATTTTTATCAATAGATTCCTGCCCTGTTTTGTTTGAGATTCTTAGCAGGTCTTATCTGAGAACAAGCAGGTGTTTGTAGGAATGTGTCTTTGAGCCTTGGATGCTGACCTGCTCTTTTGTTCTGGTGACTCATTTTTCCATGAATGGGATTGGCCTCTATGATGTGGCTGCAAGGCCACAGTGACCAGTCTGGATGCCATCACTGTAGATGTAGGCAGTGCCCTCACCGCTGCAGAGGAATGACTGAGGACTTTGGATGCATTCCTACCAGAGGTGGAGCCATCCCTTGTCACCCACAAGTTTGTCTAAAAAAAAAGGGAAAACCAATGCAGTGTGCTCCTGTCACACTCCCTCCTTAAAAACGGTTACATCTATAGAAAGATAGAAGATGCCTTGTTTCAATGAACCTATTTTTCTCAGGCTGGAAAATAGTTTAATTTATCCTGGGAAGATACTAGGTATTTCTGAAAATCTTGGGATAATAAAAAACAATTTGGAACAGAGAACCTTGGAATTTAAACCTGAATTCTGCATTTTATCCTATATCCATTTTCCTAGTGACTGCAAAGGACTGTGTGTATGTAAGTGAACGGACACTTCTGCACCTCTATGCAGAGTTAATGGTTCGCTCTCTAGGAACCCCAGGTCCTGAAAGTGTCAATTCAAGTTAAACCCAGAAATAGGAAGTATTTATATCTATAAACCAAGTTTAACATAGGCATTGAAGTACATGTGTCTACATAAACCAACTGACAAAATTATATTTTGGAGTAATTTTCTTAAAATGTCCTACTGATGGGAGTGCTGTCATAAAATTATAAACTTCGGCATCAGTCTGGTCCTCAGGCTGTTTGCAACCACTAGAAATAGGGTCAGTAACTCAGAAGCCACTCAGCAATTGCAGGGAGAAGATCATGTCCAATCAGATGCCAACTTTATTCCAAAATTTAACACAGGGCTGAATTTACTCAGGCCACATGCCTCTACCTTATCCAGAGTGTCAGGGCCCATGGAGGAATTTTTCAAATTGATTACACCCGTGATGGTGGGGAAAAATGGAGATACTCCAGGGTCAGACGGCAATGAATTTATGGGGGCAGTTCCATGAGCACATTACATGGTTTGGATATTTCTACTGAAGTCTCGTTCTTCTCATAGAATCCTCAAAAGCACAAAGATGGGTGCCACTTGTATTTAGATCAGTGGCAATATAAAATATTTTAAAGGATTTCTTCATAGTCATATGAGATGTGGCATAGTTTATCAGCATGCTTTCTTTGGGGCTCTTTTGGGTCATTTTAGTTCCTTTTGTATCTAGTTTTGATGGAGAGATGCTATACCCTTTAGTAATCCTCTTAGCATCCTCCCCAGTGTTTTGCCTGCCTAAAATGATAAAAAAACACTTCCTAAATTCTATTCCCCAAAGGCCATGTGTACAACATGCTGCCCATTGCAGAGCAGCAGTGCAGGGGGGCAGGGAAGCCACGTTCATGAGGAAGCACTGGGATTTTCAATAGAGCACAGTGTTGCACAGAGAGCAGCCCCCACCCCCTTAGCAATCACGTGAAGCAGGACGAGCTTCTTTGAAATATAAGTGGCCCTGTCAAAATACAAGCAGATTCTGCAGTATCTATTTAGGGCATCCGGGAATGCCACATAATAGGAACTTGAGCACACCTGATGGTAACCATATGGCATGTTCTGATGACTGACAATAGGTAGAGGCTGCAGTAATTAATGAAAATGAGATGCTATTTGTGGCCCCCGCAATGAGAAGATGGCTAAGAAGCCAGTCTATCTGCCAAGGCCGAGAGGTGCCCAGTGTGTGTGTATAGACCAGGACTGTCTAGGCTCATGACTCTGGGTGTGCACAGGTGTGAGAGGTGACATGGTGGGAGGGAGGGCTTGGATCTGGCCAGAGCACTACCATCCTTCCTGGGGCTGCTGTCGGAAGGAGAGTGTACAGATCACCCTGGCTGATCGTGCATTAGCACCCCCTGTACCTTGCTGGCATTTCAGTTAGTTGGCCTGGTGGGAGTGCAAGACATTGTTTGAGGACGAGGGTTTGCTGGGCATGAGTTTGCCATTTCTGGATTGAGTGCTCAGTGGCTCTGTTGAGTCTCATGGGGGTGACTGTGCTCCCTGTCTTGAGCTGTGCTGTGTGTCAGGGTATAACAAGGTTTGGATAGCCCCTGGCAAAGGCAAAGGAGGGAGGCAATGCTTCATTGTTTTATTCTTTCTTGTATGTGGACTGGAGGGGAGGATGGGAGCGGGCCGGGCAAGTGGGCCATGGAGAGATTCCAGAGAGACTGATTGATCTTGTCAAAAAGAATAAAGGTATCCAGTCCCCGGCACCCCCCTTCAGCACATGGGCATGTGGGTTGAGGCGGTCACTGTGAAGTCTTGCGGTTAGGCGCTCCAAAAAGAAGTTTTCCATGATTCCTGATTGCTTAGGACAGATATAAGCAATACCAGCTGGGGCCCAGCAAGCCTGTCTCCAGCTTTATTGTTTCTGATTTATCGGTGGTGTGGCCGCCTAAAAGAACTGATCTATTTGCCCTTTATTGCTAGCCTGTTCCACAGCCAGATAGGAAAGTTGAACATTAACAAGTGGATTTGCTTTCAGTAGCGCTGTGTGTGTGTGTGTGTGTGTGTGTGTGTGTGTGTGTGTGTGTGTGTTTAGCAAGATAATAGTATCTTGCTCTAGGGCAAGTGACTCAAATTTCTATAAGAAGATTGCCATTCTTTTGTCTCCCATCCTGAATTTTCCCTAATTTATTTGAAGCTGCCTCTTTTACTAGAACCAGAGAGGATCCATTAGGCCTTTTTGTAAGCATCCTTGGTAAGTGGTGGACAGGCAGTGGGGGCCAGGCTGGGGGCACCAGGCGCTGTGCCTTTCAGAGACATTTTGAGTCACCTCTGGTGGACAGTTTACACAGTTCGACGTTAAAAGGCTCCGTGGCAGTGGTTTGAGGAGGCCTCCCACTCCTCCCGCCTTGGCAAATGAAGTTTACAAATGATGTACTCTACTCACTGGCTGAAAAGTGGATAGTCAGAACTCTCAAATGTGTGAAGGGCAAGGTTTATTACCCGGTGGAAAATGATCATCCAGGTTCATTGTTCCTGGATCAACAAAGTAGACGGAGGGACTACTCTGACTCAGGGGCCAAGTGAGAAGCTTCTGGAACTCTCCCCATGGGAAAGGGGCAGGTGGTAACAGGAGGTGAGTGACTCACGACTCACCAGTCCAGAGTTTGGCCCATTCATCCTTTTCTTGGAAGAAATAGTGCATTGATGTTTGTGTTCCGTGGTTTCTGAGTATTTTTTCATTGGCGTAGGTATTTCCTTCTGCACTTCCTTGATTACAGGTTACAGTGAGTTGGGGAACGGAAGAATGAAAGGTGGGTGCCCAAGTGAACAGAAACCAACTTCTGTCAAAAAGTGGAGCCCTGTCAAATGTGAGTCCCGGGTGGAGATACTCCGATGATGGCCCAGCCTCCTTGGTTGGAGGTGAGGGACCAAAGTCTGATTTCACTCAGGACTCAGGTGTGTATGCAAGGGCAGTGCAGGACCTCTGCTGACAGACTCCCCTGTGCTCGTAAAGTGAACACTCTACTATCCTGTGTATGAAAAATTCAAGGAAATTTTAATACTTTTACACAGTCCCTGAAGCCTGGTCCACCACCAAGACACATTAGCTTTCTAAATCCTAAAGAATATTTTCCCTACAAAAATTAGGGAAAATTTTTATGGCATTCTCAAGTGCATGTGGTCTTTTTTTGTTTTTAATAAAACCAAATAGAGGCCAAGACTAGTGCTATTTTATTATCACCATAGAGTCTTTCAAAATTCTACTGAAGAAAACGTGTATCCTAATTTAGATCAATCAGAAATGGGTATATGTGAACGAGGAGGCCTTTAAAATATTTAAAGTATGGATTCTTTCCTCCCCAAAGATATAAGGATGCTGCCTTCAGCAGAGAGAGAGAGAGAGAGAGAGAGAGAGAGAGAGAGAGAGAGAGATGAGAGATATGAGCATTTGGCTTTATCAGACACTGGCATGATAATGAAGCTATTTTGATAGAAATAGCCTCATTGCAATCCATTTTTTGCTGGCTGGCAACTAATATTTGCACCAGGTTTCTATTCTCTCCCCGCCTTCCCCCACCACCAGAGGAAACAGGCACAGTGAGCAAAAGAAGAAGATGTCTTTAGCGTCTGAAGCTAATGACAAATGCAGACTGGTTCTGCCCCAGGAGTCCTGTGGAGGTCCTGCCTCTGCCTGCAGGGATTCCCCACCACCCCAGGCTGTCCTGCCTCCTTCACTCCTCCCTTAAAAGACACACTGTTTGATTCTAAGGGGAGCCTTGCCTTCCCAAGTTAACATTCATCTCCTGATTAGAGGGTTCTCACTTATCCCTGTGGTAGAAGCATCTTGTCCTGAGATTGCAGAGGCCCTGGCTTCGGTTCTGGTTCTAGCTGTGTAACCTTGAACTAGTTTGGGCTTCAGGATCTGCATGCAACAATGTGTTCAGGATAGGTGGCCTCTAAGATTCCTTCTAGTTAGAACATTCTATATCAATTCTCTCACCATGCTGTCCATTTTAAAATAAACTTTTTATTTTAGAATAGTTTTAGACTTACTAAAAAGTTACAAAGACGGTATGGAATGACCATGTGTGTCTTTCTTCCCTTTTCACCTATGAATAACATTTACATAACTATGGTACATTTGTCATAGCTAAGGAACCAGTGTTGCTACATACTGTTAACGAAAGTCTATAGTTTATTTAGATTTAACTCGTTTTATAAAGTTCTTTTTCTGTTTCAGTCTCTCATCCAGGATACTGTTTAGTTGTCATGGCTCCTTAGTCGTCTCTTGTCTGTGACAGTTTCTCAGATTTTTCTGGTTTCTGATGACCTTGACAGTTTTGAAGAGCACTTATGAGGTTTTTTTGTAAAATGTCTCTAATTTGGTTTGACTGATATTTTACTCATGATTAGACTAGGGTTATGGGTTTGGGGCAGGAAGAACACAGAAAAGTGACATTCTCCTCCTATCGTATCAATGGCATGGTACTTGCTATCAACTAATAATGTTAACCTTGACCACCTGGCCAAGGTAGTGTTTGCCAGATTTCTCCACTGCAGTCGTCCCACTCCTCTTCCTTTCTGTACTCCTTGGAATCAAGTTCCTAAGTGCAGCCCAACTCAGGTGGGGACTTGGGAGGGGGATTAAGCTCCACCTCCTCATGGGGGCGTATCTACATAAATTACTTCGAATACTTCTGTAAGGGAGATTTATTTTTTCTCCCTATGTATTTACTCAATCATTTACTTATTTTGGTGTGGACTGGTAGATATATGTTTTATTTTTTCAGTCTTTTTGAGATATAATTGACATATAATGTGCATATATATTTTAAATTTTGATAATTACAATCCATACTATGTTATTTATTTTGTTTCTCACATTGTTCCAGTTTTGACCATTTGGAGTTCTTTCAAATTGGTTTCTATGTCACATTGGCATGTCCCCATCATTTGATTCTAAGGGCACTTCCTTATTTTCTCACTGCATAATGATTTAGGCTCATATGTGTATTTCCTGCCCTAGCCCTAGAATCAACCATTTCTCCAAGGAGTCCTGGATTCTTTTTTTGGAGAATGATATTATAAACCTTTGGTCTTTAGCATCTAGACACTGGGTGTGACTTTATCCTTTATAAAATATACCTTTTATGTACATAACTTTGTCTTGTTGGACACAAAAGAAGTATAGGATGTCTTTTCCTCAAAGGTTAATATAGGTCAACATCATGAAAATAGTACATAATCAAGTGTTAGAGTGAGGACTATTTTGGTTAAAATCCAAATGGCACATAAATTCTCATAACTCACACAATTATAAAACACTTTCATTATTATCTTTTTCCATTCTTTTTATTTGTTGGTCACACCCAGTTAGCCTAGGCTGGAATTGGAAAATGTTAATTTATTTACATGGATATGTTAACAGTTTGAGTAAATGTTGCTCATTTCAGACATGGGTCCCTAAGCCATGCAAACTTTCCTTTCCTTCAGAAAGGAGAAGTGTTGAGGACTAGAATACTGGGAAGGTGTCCTGGTAGAGATGGTGCCCGACTTGGTACTTGAAGGACAGGAGTAGTTTGTTTGGGGCAAATGAAAGATTATTGTTTGTCTTTTTGAGAGAGATAGTAGAAAGAAACTAGCTCAAAGATGGGGTTCTAAAGGACATATTAAATGTCATTGCTTGTAGAAGTCTACCATCCTTCTTAAGCTTGTGATAGATTTCCCCAATATTATTAAGATACGCTCCACTCCCTTAATCCAGGTCTTCCAAATGCTTCTATTTAGTTGAAGCATTCTTAATGTTTTCTATATGAAGGGAGAGGAGCCCGTTGAGCTCATTCCAGTAAAGTCATGATTACTAAAAGAATGCTGGATACTTCCTATAGTAGAGATTGGGACAAATTATAATCTTTATGCCCATGGTTGCAGTTGCATGTGTGGGCTAACCAATGTTGTTTGGTGGTTTTTTAAAACTCTTTGGGTTCTTTTATATAAAGAGCCTTGGGAAGTCTATAGAAATAGATTTGGAGATATTCTTAAATTTTCCCTTGGAACAGAGTCGCCAAAATGAATAGACCCAGCACTGGCACCGGCTTTTTAATGGATAAAGTCCTATAAAAGTGTTCATTGGCTTTTAGGTCTTTAAATGAGGACTGTGTTTTTGTTCCAATAAAAATGGGGGAGGGATGGGACATCTGTAATAGAGTCAACAATAAAAAAAAGAAACTAAAAACATAGCTAGAATTAACCTATTATATTTTTAAAGATAAGTCCTGTTAGATCAGATGGTTTCTTTATTCATTACGTAGTTCAATGTGAATTGATGGGAAATAGGGCTCAGGACAGAAAAAAGCTCCCACCCATGTCTTCAGCCCTGGCCAGTGTTGTTCAGTTGGTTGGGTATCATCCCTTGTACCAAAAGGTTGCTGGTTCAATTCCCAGTCAGGGCACATGTCTGGGTTGCAGGCTGGATCTCCATTGGTGGATGTGCAGAAGGTAGCGGGAGGCAGATGATAGATGTTCTGCTCTCACATTGATGGTTCTCTTTCTCTCTCCCTCTCTCTTTCAAAAGCAACAAAATATTTAAACCTTTTCATATACTAGAACAGGAAATATGAGAAATTGTAATCTTCCTCTTCTACATATAAGCTTTATTGCAGCATCAAAAGAAAGTTTTTATCTGTGGAAGATAGAAGAAGCTTTGTTCTTGATGATATTACAATAGTACTTAATTATACTGATCTTAATGCAAGGATTAATGTAAACTTTGAGTCATACATCACCCCAAGATATATAATGATGTATAGTAAAACCTTACTATGGGGAGTTGCTCTAGCAAGCCACAAACTAATCTGAGAGCAGAAGTTTATTGTACTTTATGCTAATAAAACTGCTTTGATTTGGGTAACAAAAACAAATGGGTGGATGTGAAGAATTGTCTTTATCCCCTTTGGTTATGTTAAAACCATCTTTGGACAGTAGAGTGATTTTTTTCCCCTCCAACTTGTAAGCCACATTCTCATGGAGGATGCTGTCCACTGCTTCAACCTCACAGGTCCTGACACCTCTTTCTCCAATAACCTCCACCTCCACTTCACTTTAGCAGCTGCTCCCATAGCAACTACTAGACCTTGTCATCTACTGGAGTTGCTCCATTTTTGAAATCCTGAACTCTGAAATTCTCCTTTCTGACCACAACCTCTGATCCTTCTATCAGTCCCCAGTCTTTCATGCCCTTGAAATATGTTCTTTGGTCTCATTGGGACTCTTGGTCTTTTGACCTTTCCTTATGTTAGCAGTCTATCACTCCCTCCTAACTCCATTCTTGTTCCTACCTTGTTTGTACAACCATTTCAACTATACTCTCACAATTATGTTCAGTTATCTCATTCCTTTGACTTCTTATTTTATCTATCTTTCCAATCTCTGGGTAATAATTTCTCTCTCCTTTCTCTCTCTGCCCTTTCTACTCCCTGCCCCCTCTTCCTACCTCCCTCTCCTCATCTCCCTTTCCCCTTTTCTCTTCTCCCTCCCTCTCTTCCTTCCTTGTTTATTCACTCCCTCTCAATTTCTTATTTTGTTGTTGTTGTTGTTCTGGGCTTCATAGAAAAAGAGTTTCATAATCAGGATGATCTATCTCATTAGGAATTCATGATTTCCAACCTCATCTAGATGAAAAAGCTATTTATAATCCCAGGGCCAGGACTAGAGTGGGGCAAGTGAGGTGCCCAGAATGCAAAATTTGAGGAGGAACTCACTATTGGAGCTGACCCTGCATTTTACTGACCCTGAGAATGAGTGCCTCCTTAAATTTTGTGCCCCAGGTGCCTCACTGGCCTCACCCTAGTTCCAACCCTGACATTAACTCATCTCTAGTTACCTCATTCATGTGCCGATAGGTGTAGCCATTCTAGCCTTTATCATTATCCTCGATCTTCCTGTTCACCCACATATACAGGATGATTTTTTTTTTTTTTTTTTTTTTTTTTTTTTTTTTTTTTTTTTATTTTCCTCTTAAAGTATTACAAAGGGTATTACATAAGTATCCTTTTTCCCCCCCCCCCGCCCTTGACAAACCACTACCCTCCCTTACCCCCCAGTGTCTTATGTCCATTAGTTATGCTTATATGCATGCATACAAGTCCTTCGGTTGATCTCTTACTCCCCTCCCTCCTGCCCCCCAACTCTCTCTGGCCTTCCCACTGCAGTTTGACAATCATTTTGAGGCAGCTCTGCCTCTGTATCTATTATTGTTCAAAAGTTTGTAATGGTCTTTATTATCCATGAATGAGTGAGATCATGTGGTATTTTTCCTTCATTGACTGGCTTGTTTCACTTAGCATAATGCTCTCCAGTTCCATCCATGATGTTGCAAATGGTAGGAGTTCCTTCTTTTTAACAGCAGCATAGTATTCCATCGTGTAGATGTACCACAGTTTTCTAATCCATTCATCTACTGATGGGCACTTAGGCTGTTTCCAGATCTTAGCTATGGTGAATTGTGCTGCTATGAACATCTGGGTGCATATATCCTTTCTGATAGGTGTTTCTGGTTTCTTGGGATATATTCCTAGTAGTGGGATCACAGGGTCAAATGGGAGTTCCATTTCCAATTTTTTGAGGAACCTCCATACTGCCTTCCATAGTGGCTGCACCAGTCTGCATTCCCACCAGCAGTGCACAAGTGTTCCTTTTTCTCCACATCCTCTCCAGCACTTGTCGTTTGTTGATTTGTTGATGATGGCCATTCTGACAGGTGTGAGATGGTACCTCATTGTTGTTTTGATTTGCATCTCTCGGATGATTAGTGACTTTGAGCTACAGGATGATTTTTTCTATTTCAGTGAAAATATACTAGTCACCAGATTTGAATTTCCTCAAGTTCCATCCTCCCACCAAACACCCCTAATTATTCAGCTACCTTCTTTCATCCCCTTTGCCTTGGAGATGTTCCAGAGTCTTCACCTGTGCCCTGGTCACATTGCTTCATAAACCCTCTAGAATCCTCACCCATTAATTGTCCTCTTCCTCTCTTGCATTGACTTCTTATAAATATTACTGAGTCTCTCCTTTATTAAAAATAGAGTCTTTTCCCAATGTTACCTTTCTTTGGAGCTAGTCTTAATATCCAATGTCTGTAAAGAATAGTCTATACTCTTCCTCATCTTCAATTTGCTACCTAAGCAGTACAATCTATTTTTTTTTTTACATCTGACTTCTGCTCCCATCACTATAATACGTTCTCTGTTAGAGTTCCTGGTTATCTCCCAATGGCCACAATCATTGGTTTTTCTAAGTATTCATCTTATTCAACTTCTCTGTAGCACTGTCACTTTGACCCTGCTCTCCCTAGTGCCTAAGGCATTCCATTCTGGTTCCTCACTCATCTCTTTGTTGTCTCTTCCTCAATCCCCTTTACTGGCATCTCTCACTTGTCTGATCTTTACTTGCAGCTGGTTCCCAAGTTTTGTACTGGGTTGTCTTTTTATCTTATATCACATTCTTCCCCTGAGTGTCTACCTGAGTTCTATTATGTCAGCTACCATCTATACATTTTGTGATGAAACCCATTCATTATTTCTAGCTGAGACTTCCCCATTAAACTCCTGATCCAGTTCTTTAAGCTCAATATTCCCAAAACAAAACTATTTTTTTTTCCAAAAAGAAAACCTGTTTTCTTTTGTATATTCTCTTCTCCATTAGGGCATAGCTAAGCAAGTTAGAAATCTCAAAATCATTTTTAATTTTTCTTTTTAATTCTCTTCATATCCATTCATTTGAATGTCATCAAAATGTTTCTTCAAATCGACCTTTTTCTACCTACTGTTGATATCTTAGTTTAATCCCTTGTTATTGCTTGACTGAACAAATTCAGTAAATCCTAATTGTTCACTTGGCCTTGACTGTAGTCTCTTACCTTTATATATTTCTAAAATACCAGGTTTGGTATTGTCATTTCCCTGATCAAAAATTTGGGTGACTCCCCATTGACTACATGAAACTCAGATCCAAATTCCTTAGTGTGGTATTCAACCTCTTTCACAATCCACCTCTCCAGGCTCTTTCCCTGCCTCCTCCCTTATATCCATATATTTTCTGGGACTTCAGCCACACTGCTTACTAGCTGCTTTCTGAACTTGTTTTCATGCCCTAACCTCCTCTTTCTAGTCAGCTATTTATCCTTCAAGAATGATGTCACATCTCTCAAGAAGCCTTCTTTCTTTCCCCTACCTTATGAGGACTTCACCTAGTCTTCTATTAAAGCATATACTTATTGTGTTGAAGATTGTGGTATATATCTCAGTTTATTCTACCAGGCTATGAGCTTCTTGATTTTAGAAATCAAGCCTTAGTCATGTTAGTAACCCTTGTATCTAATGTGGAACTTTATATATGGTAGGTATTCAAACATGTTTCTGGAAAAAAGAATTCTACCTATTCTGAAGCTAACATAATGGGTGACTTTAGGCAGTTGCTTCTCTTGCTTGGACTTAGATTTCTCTTCTAGAAAAGAAAGGAATTAGACTTGAGGGTCTCAAAATTCACTAATTTCTGTGATTCTGTGCTGGAGTCGGTTAGATTTTGGAGCTTCCTGGGAGGCAGGAGGGACATATAGTTGAAACATATCAGAAGTCTGCTGAAGCACTACAGAGAAGCAACTTGTGGGGAAAGCAAGGATGAGGTAAGACATTTAAAAGGGAAGATAAAATGAGAAAAGCATTAATGAAGAAAGAATAAGGTAGGAAACATGTTCCTACTGAATCTCATGCCTGTAGAATCTTGTAATTGATTAGTAAGCATTTCTGGTGTATTTGCTCTGTGAAGGCCATAATCCAGCTTGTTGTGGAGACCACAGTACAAGTTTAAGACATGATCACTGACTCAATGAGCTTGCACTCAAGTTCATGAGACCTGTAGATATATGTTTATGATTACATAGGTGCTGGAATGAGTGTTTGATGTTCTCTAAGATGAGAAGAAACAAGTTTTGGGGGGATTGATGGATAGCCTCTTGACCAGAGCATAGCACATACAGTTCTTTTGTATGAATTGCAAAATGATGGCCCTTCTTCTGGTTTTGATAATGGATTTCCTGTTTCCACTCTCCACTGGCCAGGCCCGTTCAGGGCAAATCCTCACAACTCTGTGTGGAGATGCTGCTCCTTAGTTCCCTTTCCCAGCCAGGGTATCAGAGAGGACATAATGTGGGCCTTTGGCCCCATAATGCCCATACACTCCGTGAGGATCATTGGTAAGGGGGCCGGCTACCACAATACTGATTCAATTATTTGGGGCTGGCCAGGCATGTGCAAGCGTCACTGGGAGCTTGGATCAGTTTCTCTTAACCTTTGCTACCCTCCTGCCTAAACATATATTATAGGACTTGTTGACTCCAGACCTGCATCTGATTCCAAAGGGAATGCTGATAGTAATGGGACCCTCTCTCCACTATCCCTCCCTCTAGTACCAGCTCTGCCTGGCTGGCCTCAGCCTGTCTGGGACTTTACTGCTGCTGCAGTGGTAGTGGGGTGTGTGCCCCCGAAAGTGCCACAGGCTGGGCCATGCCTTTTGTTCTGCTGGACATCCTGGCAGGCCTGGGGCTGGCCAAGGGAAGGGCCACTAAGTGGTCAGTCATAGGAGGCAACTCAGTGCTCAGTGTCCTGCTGTCTGCTGTGGGTCGCAGGTAGGAAAAAGCTTGTGAGTGACATGAAGGGACTTCTAGTGGACTCAGTGACCTTCCTGGGCTGTCAGGCCTCTCTTCCTTCCTCCTTCTTTGCTCATTTCTCTCTTTCCTCTGGATTTCATTCCCTGGTGGGCCGGCTGGGAATCAGTGGAGGACAAAAGTAATTGAAGTGCTTAAGAGGGATTGTTTGGGGGAGGAGGAGGCAGGGTCAAAAGGAGAACAATTAAGAAGCGATGCGGTACAACTGTGCGGAGAAGAATTTAGTATGAATATAATGATCAATTTCCTAATAATTAGGTCTCTTAGACAGCAGAATAGTTCCCCAAGAGACAATGGTGGGAACCCCATTGCTTGGTCATTTCTAATTAGACTGGAGAAGCACTCACAGAAAACGCTGCAAAGAAAATCCTCCTTGCTGGGGGATGGGCACATGACCCAGGGGGGCCTCCACTATCTCTCATTTCTGTGATTCATTGATGAGCACATAATTCACCGATTAGTTAGGCAGCCAAACTTTAAGGGGTTTATTGGTTTCTCACCTCACCTCTGGCCCTTTTAAATTGACCAGATCTATTATCTTCAAAGGGAAAATTCAGGGCAGGCAGTGACCTAGGCCAGGGCAGACGGTGCCTCATTTCTACCAAATAAGTTTAAACAGAAAACCCAGCCCTGTTCTTCATCTGCTGTGCAGTGAGTGCGGACAGTTGGAGATTTTACTCGATGATGTCCCCTCTCCTTATGAGCCTGCTGGGGCAACCAGCATCCATTTGATGCTTACGTGCCTTACCAAGAGCCAGTGCCGTGTGCTGGTTAAGTGCACTGGCTTTGAGACCAGCCTGCCCAGGGGTGGTCCTGGCTTGGCTTTTTGATATGTGATCTCGGGCCAGTTATTAAGCTCTTCAGGCCTATTTCCTCACCTGCAATACAGTACACCTGAAAATAGTTACCTCGTTTGATTATTGTGAGTCTTAAACAAGTTAATATGGGAAACATAGGACTGTGCTTGTCAGGTTCTTTGGACCAGTGCTATCTTGGTGGTTGGTGGCGGTTATTATTACTGAACCAGAATCACTGTTGACGACTGTGTCCTCTTTAGAGCTCCTGACCTTGTCAGCCCTCTGTTTACCTTAGGCTGATACGAGTGGATTGATTGTTCCTCGGGTGTTATCGTGCATCTGAACGTTTGCCTCAGCAATGAGTCTCTACTGGATGCAAGTGGAGAGGCAGCCCCTGCCCTCAAAGGGTGCATGATCTTATGTTTGTACGTGTGTGTGTGTGTGTGTGTGTGTGTGTGTGTGTGTGTGTTGGGGAGGGGGGGCTGAAGAGAACAAGAGCACAGGTAAATTTCCTGAAGAGTGGGGTGCCCAAGAGATGCTCTCCTATGGGAATTCCAAGTGATCTCATCTGATGGGGGTGCAGCCAGTGGTCCCAGGAGAAAGCATCCGGCAGGAGGTTGCCAGGGAGCAGGCCTTGAGGACTGGCAGTCATGGATCTAAGCACTTGGCTGAAGCCTGCGGTTCACAGAGGAGAGGCTAGACCAGCCATGGGCAAACTACGGCCCTCGGGCCGGATCTGGCCCGTTTGAAATGAATAAAACTAAAAAAAAAAAAAGACCGTACCCTTTTATGTAATGATGTTTACTTTGAATTTATATTAATTCACACAAACACTCCATCCATGCTTTTGTTCCGGCCCTCCGGTCCAGTTTAAGAACCCATTGTGGCCCTCGAGTCAAAAAGTTTGCCCACCCCTGGGCTAGACGGACCCACGTGATGGTGTTTTTGGGGCCTCAGATGCCAGATTGGGAACTTCTGTTTCCTTTGGTGGGGGGTGGGGATCAGGGGAAGATTTCTGGGCAAGGGAGAGCTAGGAGCAGAGTTGTGCTTTCCGAAGATTCATCAGCAGGGGCATGGAGGAGGCAGAGCTTGGGGATGGTGAAGTCAGGCAGGAGGCCCGGTGCCCTCCATAGCCACTTTCGTGTCCAATCCTGGGCACCCTCTTTGGGGCTCCCATCCTGCCCAGTGGCAGGAATCTGGCTAGAGTGCACATGGCCGTCTTTGTGACAGCGGCATTCATTAGAACAGGCCACTTGAGCCTCAAAGAAGTTGCCTTCTTCTAGGTTTGCAGAGCCAGTGTGGTTCCAGAACTGGTGTGATTTTATGGAAACAATGCAGGCAGATCCCATTTATTCAGCCTCTCCAATTTAAAGGAACAGAAGCTGTTTCCTGTACGAATCTGACCCAAATGTTATTATTTGGGAACAAGTGGGCATTTGATGTGTGTCCAGTGGAAGATGAGCCCTTTTATGTTCTTGGAAAGAAGAGGTGGCTGAAGTGGTTTGCAGTGGAAGGAAGGGAGGGAGGCAGGGAGGGAGGTAGGGAAGGAAGGAACATTTATGGGACACCTATTATGCCCCCCTATACCTTGAACTCTTTTCTGATTTCAAAG